>NC_133658.1:687334610-687934610 GCF_037893015.1 Macrotis lagotis | reverse complement strand
ATTGTTAGAGCACTGGACTAAGGTTGGGAGGACTTCCCTTTCTGAGTTCAGATCAGATAGCAGACACTTACTAGCTGTGTAACCTTGGACAAATCACTTAACCTCATTTGCCTCTGTTTTTCATCTGTAAAATGAGAAGGAAATGACAAACCATTCCAGTATCTTTGCCCAAAAAACATACAAACAAAAACCAAAACTAAAACCCAAATGGGGTCACAAAGAGTCATAAATAACTTAACAACAGCAACAACATAATGCTCCAAATCACAGAGGCAGTCATGGTATAGTGAATAGGCAGCCAGCCTTAGAACCAGGAAGTCCTGGGTTCAAGTACATCTCTACGTGTAATGGTTGTGGGATCTTGCCCAAGTCTCTTAATCTCTTATGCTCTAGGCCACTGGTATCAAACTCAAATAGCCATTGGGGACACTAATCTGTATGTAAGGCTCTCTACTACAGCACATAGACTTAGATTTAAAATATAATGTTATCTAGGTTTTATTGAAAAAGGTTTTATATTTATTTGTTAAATATTTCCCATCATTTTTTTAAAAGGATTTGGCAAGGCAATGGGGTTAAGTGGCTTGGCCAGGGCCACACAGCTAGGTAATTATTAAGTGTCTGAGGCTGGATTTGAACTCAGGTACTCCTGACTCCAGAGCCGTGTGCTCTGTCCACTGTGCCACTTAGCCGCCCCTACCATTTACATTTTAATCTAGTTCTTGGTGCATGCTGGAGTGTTGTGGCCTTGTTCTAGGTCAAGTTCCTGTCCTTTAGTAATGACAGGACGTTTTAAAAAACCTCCCAGAACCCTATTCAAAAGTTAACAATTATGGAAAGAATTCACTGATTGACTACATTCATTCTGATTATTCTTTTGTCCTTAACACCCATGTACACTTTTTGTGATATTACATTTCACATTTACATTTCACATATTACATTTCTTCAGTCATTCTCAAGTACATATTTCATGTATGCCCAACTAGATCACTTTGTTGGCTGGGGTCTTATCTTTCTACCTTGTCTTGAGCAAATCAAACTGATGCAATGGAAAGGATGACGGCTTTGGAATCTGATTTGCTGAATTTGACTCCTTTCTCAGACACTACATGCCTGTGTGACCTTCATCAAGTCACCTTTAGCACTTAATATCCCTGATCCTTGGTTTTCTTATCTGGAAAAATGAGGTGGACTAGATGACCTCCAAGGTCCCTTCCAGTTCTAAAGTTTTATAATTTCTACATCTTATTCACAATTCAGTCAGTCAATAAACATTTATTAAATGCCTACAATGTGCAAGAGAATTCAAAGCAAGGTAAAGGACAATACCTGCTCTCAAGGAGCTCACTATCTAATGGAGGAAGATAATGTGAAAACAGCTATGTACAGATAAGCTAAAGGAAGGATGATTTGGAGAGAGAAACATGGAATTTTAGAGGTTTTTAAAGAGACCTAGTTGAACCAATTCTTTTAGCTGTTAGAGGAGCAGACTGAGGGCTAGAGAGATAAGTTATCCCCTAGCTGAACCAATTCTTTTAGCTTTTAGAGAAGGAGATTAAGGGCTAAGAGAGATTAAGTTATCTGTGATCACACAGTAAAAATTTCTATTCCTTTAACAATGGGTCACTTAGAGCAATATTTTGTATAATAACATTTTAGAACAACAAAATTTTGGAATCCATAATATTGGGATGTGACCTATAATTTATTTTATAATTCCTCTCTTCTCTCCCTTCATAACAACTAGGACAATTACCACTGCATAAAGAACATTTCTGAATTTAATTGCCCAGATGCAATTTCATCTTCTCTACGAATACTTCATTGATATTTTAGTAAGTATTCAAATTGTTGATTGACCAATACATATTGTTGACTATCATGGCAAGAAAAAATTGTTATGAAATGGAAAGGGCACTGGATTTAGAATTAGATGACCAGGACTTTTACTTCCTGGTTGACTTTAGGCAAATTACTTAACCCTTGGGATCCTGTTTGCACACCTATAAAAGGAATGGTTAGAAAGATAACAAAAGATGGATTCATCAATATAGGAGAGAAAGACAGGCATATTAGTGCATTGTTTGCAGTGCTGTGAATCAATATAAACATTTTGGACAGCAATTTGGAATTATGCAAATGAAGTAACTAAAATTTTCACAGTCTTTGACATAGAGATCTCATTTTTAGGCTTATACTCGAGGGAGTCCATTGATAAGAAGAAAATTCCCATAAAGGATAAAATAGTTTAGCAGTACTTTTTGTAATAGCAAATAATTGAAAGCAAAATAGAGGTTCATTCATTGCATGATGTTTAAATAAACTATAGTGCATGAACATAATGAATATTATTGTGCAATAGGAAATGATGAATGTAACTAATATGGAGTTTATTGGAAAGATCTATATGAATTAATTCAGAGTGAAGAAAATTGAGTCAAGAAAACAATGCACAGAATTACAACAATGCAAATGGATAAATACCGAAAAGCAAATGAAAATCTAATGTTGCCAGATGATAAGAATAAGCAAAGTTAAAAAAAGAGATATGAGAAGATATCATACCCCTCACCCCACCCCATCTCAAGCATGCGTGTGCACACATACATACATACACACACATACACACATACACACACACACAAACATACACACACACAGCCTTTTCCTTGGCAGAGGTGAGACATCCATAAGTGTTGCACTTTGAACATGTTTTTGATTTATCAGTCAGTCAATAAACATTTATTAGGCAACTTTTTTTTGTTAAACACTGTGTGTGTGTGGCAAAGGAGCTGTATATAGGATACACTGAAAGTAATTAACAGAGGGGAAAGTACTGGAATTAAGAGAGATCATCAAAGGTCTCCTGAGGAAGGTGGTATCAATTATGCTAATATTTTCCTTATCTTTTTTCTTTTTTGTCTTTAAAAAATACTATTTGTTACATGGCATGTCTCTTTGGAAAGAGGAGGGGGAAGGATGCTGGGGGAAAACTATAGTAATTAAAAAATACTTATTTTAAAACATGGAAGGTTTGCACTAATAATTTCCAAAGTTCTTTTTAGTTTTTAATCCAATGGTCCTGATCTGACAATCTCATTTTTTGAAATTCACATTACATATAAATGGAATACATTCATGATGAACCAATAACAAATTACATTGGAGAAAAAAAAAGGAAGCAGGTTTTAATGGCTGCCTCCATCCTGAACCAAAACACCTCAAAAGTGTCTGTATTCCTTCCCCAATTGTTTCTGTTTCTACTGCGTAAAATTCACCACTGAAATGGATCTCACTGGAATCCCCTCAGTTGTTTAATCTTAGAAGTTGAAGGTGCTTATGACCTGAAAAGTATCAGAACCAATTAAAATGAAATTGGCTTTGTTCTTGAACTTCCTGTAAAAAATGCTCAACAGGAAAAATTAATGCTCACAGAAAACCACAGTCATCCTGTTTCTTTAACACAAACTTTTCACAGCTGCAGTTGCCTGTAGTTTCTATATTATGATAATGGACAAAAAATCCCCACTCATTGAGTTGCCATTTATAATATTTTAACTCTTTGATGACAGAGGATCATTTCCATAGAGATTTTTTTTTTTAAAACAAAGAGGATACTAGGGACTGGCCTAGGAGCTTCTAGTTGTCTCTGCAATGAAAGATTATAAGGGCCCAAGGAGAACAATGCTAGATTTAAAAAACCAACTAGATTAGTTTTACTGAACCATAAAAAAAAAAGCCAAATGACCTTTTTAAAAACCTTTGGTAGGCTTTCCAGTCTTAGTGCCCTCCCCCACTGTGACTACCCCTAATCTATCTGGTAGATACATATTCTGCTTCCCCCATTACACTGTGAGCTCCTTGGCTATATGGAGTATCTTTTGCTTTTCTTTTTAACTCAGAGTTTAGTACCCAGGAGGTCCTTCTTAGTGGTTGTTGTTCTGTCATATCTCACTTTCCATGGGTTTTTTTTGGCAAAGATACTGGAGCAATTTGCTATTTCCATTTCTGGGGGATTAAGGCAAACTTTAATGAGGATGTTTGTCCTTTGTTCTCAAAGAAAATGGTTGCATCAGGGTAGGTGATGCCATGACATGAACTGGATTTGAGTGGGGGGGGGTCTCACTTTCTCCTTCAGAGTCATCTGGGCCCAGTGGTCAGATATGAATCAGGACAACTGGAGATGGTCCTAGATGCAAGGCAATCAGGGTTAAGTGACTTATCCAGGATCCAGCATAATTAGTCTCAGGTATCTAAGGCTGGATTCAAACTCCTGTCCTCCTGACTCCAAGGCCAGGGCTCCACCCAGCTGCCCTTTAGAGGCTTTACAGGTTCAGTGATTTGCCCAGGGTCACATAGCTAGGAAGTGTCTGAGGCTGGATCTGAACAAAGGTCTTTCTGACTTCTGGTCAAGTACTTTTTTCACTGAACCTCCATCTGTCTTAACAATAGGTACTTTTGTTTTCTTAGTAGAGAACCAGATAAATATGGTGACTTATTTATCAGGGATGACTTTCAATTTTATGTGAGAGCTAAAATTCTAATGGATAGAGGTAGCATCATTCAATGAAACAAGTGATGAATTTGAAGTCAGAAGAGTTGTGTTTGAATACCCATGATCTCTTTGACCTTGGGCAGGTAATTTAACTTCATTGCAACTGATTTTCCTCAACTATAAAATGAATGGGTTGCTCTAGATGGTATCTGAGGTTCCTTCCATTCTAATCTATGATCCTAAGAATAGTGGAGTCAGGAAGTTCTGAGTTCAGATCCTGTTTCAGTCACTGAGTGGTGCTGACCAAATCATTTATTCACTCAGAGTTTCAGTTTCCTTATCTGTAAAATAGCATTTGCTAGCCACCTATGCAGGGTTGTTCAGATGTTCAAATGGGATAATACCTGAATAGAGTGTATTTTATAGGTCTTATATTAAATTTCAACTATTATTGTGAAATCAGGCAATAAACCTATGCAATCTGACTCCTTTTATAGAAAACATTACTCAATTTTTCCATCTTTTTCCCCTTTCCTACTTCTAAATCATTTAAAACAAACAGTTTAATTGCAAGATTGTTCCTTTTCCTTCTCCCCTTCTGACCCCCATTGCACTGTATTACTTTTAATCTACTATCTTTAGTGAGCCTCCCAGGTTATTTTTGAAAGAGATGTCATTAAAATAAACAGTAGGAGAAAAAGCCATTTTTCAAATAAGTTACTCTGAAGGCTCCAAAATGTTACTAAATTTAGCCATAGGGTTGCATAAAGTTCCACAATGCTCCTGTCAGGAAAGCTTCTAAAAGCATCAAGCTGGAAAAGAAATAGCATTAATACTGGATTGTTTTTTGTTTGTTTGTTTTTTGGTATTGCTATCACCAGTGTTCTTTGCCCTTCTTGATTTCATTTAGCAGGCAAGAGCAAAGCTATAGGATCTGGAGAAAACTGAAACCATCAATTAAAGCATAAAATTGAGGAATAGCAGAAGGACACACCCATCTTTAAGTTCTTGACTGTGAGAGGCTTATTATTCGGAAAATAATTCTATTTTGAGAAGCAGAGAATGCAGCAGATAGAGGGCTGAAATAGGAATGTGGAAAAGCTGGTTCACATTCTGCCTTTATCATATAGAAGAAGCGTGACCTTGGACAAGTCACTTTATCTTTCAAGTGCCTAAGTCTACAAGTGGTACAAAAATAGCAAATATATACTGGTAAAGGGAATTTTTTCACATGGAGTTTCTTATAACAATGAAAGCACAGGTCTGAATACACACACACACACACACACACACACACACACACACACACAGGTCACTTTAAGTAACTAATTGAACTTTCTATGTTTACAATAATTATTTCCAACTATCAGTCTGTCAACAAACATTTAATTATGTAATTACTTTGTTCTAGGCATTGAACCACGAATTGTGAATATGCAGCTCTCCAGGCAGAAAGGCTTTTCAATGCTAACATTGATCAAATCTAAACTCCCTTCTCTAGCTTTCAGAATCCTTTGTTTCCTTTAAGGATACTCCTTTTAGTGACTGTTGCCCTTGGTTGTCAGTATTCTCTTTCTCCTTAAGTTATCTGGTACTTTCTTATCTGTTTATAGGTTGTATACCTTAACAGAAGGTAAGCAACTTAAGGGCAGGGATTGTATTGTATTTCATTTTTGTCCTTGCAGGGATAGAGTCATTGACCTAGGTTCAAAGTCCTGTCTCTGACATATGCTAGTTGAATGACCCAGAGTAAACCATTGAACCACTTGGTGCTCTAGCTTAGGGCAGTGAGACAAGTCACTCAACCTCTGTTTTCCCCAGTTTATTTATCTATAAAATGGTATATGAATTGAACCTCCCTCCAGGGTTGTTATGAGGATCAACTAAGATAATATTGGTGAAGTGCTTAGAAGAGCCTGGTACATAGTAAATGCTATATAAATGTTAGTTATTATTTTTATTATTATTGAGTTAAGTGACTTGCCCAAGGTCACACAGTTAGGTAATTATTAAGTGTCTGAGGCCACATTTGAACTCAGGTCCTCCTGACTCCAGGGCTGGTGCTCTATCCACTGCACCACCTAGTTAGCCCCAGAACTGAATTTCCAATTAAATTTTATTATTCTCTAATGTCTTGAATTAGAGAATTGAATCTTCCTTGGCAGATTTCTTGGCAGCATAGCACTATGAAAACAATGGTGAGGATGGAATCTAAATATTTGAATTTGGATCCTGCCTCTTACTATCACTATGACAAATCACTGAATCTCTCACCTCAGTTTCCTCATTTACCAAATGAGGACATTAGATGAGATTATAAGGTTTCTTCCAGCTTTAACAAACCCAAGAGGATTGTAGATGTAAAAACCCCATTTTGAAGAAGCAGTAGATAACAATTTGATGAAACAAAATTCAAAAAAGAGCTAGAAATCCAAGTGATAACATCTGTAGGAGGGGGGACTGATGAAAATAACTTAATGTTTAAATCTGTATAAAACATTCATCAAGAGTATAGGAAAAATAGCAAAATATTAGGTAGTCTTTAAGAAACTATAGCTTTTAAGAGAATTAAGGAAAAGTCATTCTATCCTATTTATCCATGCTGGTACTCCTATTTTTTTTTTTTTTGCAAAGATTCTGTTTAAGGATCCTGGCACTAGATCAAGTTAAAGAGTAAAGGCAAGGGGTAGCTAGGTGGCATAGTGGATAAAGCACCAGCCCTGGAGTCAGGAGTACCTGGGTTCAAATCTGGTCTCAGACACTTAATAATTACCTAGCTGTATGGCCTTGGGCAAGGCACTTAACCCCATTTGCCTTGCAAAAAAAAAAAAGAATGAAGGCAAAAGGGACTAACCTACCTAAGGTTTGTTATCATTGAGGTCATCAATGCAGTATAATTTTGGTCACAGTAATCCAGAGAATAATTTTCACTATAATAGATTACTCTTAGCATAGCAACCCATTCTGAGCACTGTCTCCCAAAGAACTGGAAAAAGTGACAATAGATGTCCTTAAATAGATTGATGAGCTTAAATAGATGACCACATTTTGGAGGACATGACACTCTGAAACTCGTAGCCCAAGTCAATGGATGGTTTAATATTTCTTATACTTTTTGAAAAACGTGTTCTCTAGTCTTAATTTTTTAAGGTTGGTGATGATGATGATGATGATGATGACAATAATATTTCTCTCCAGGCTTTCTCTACCATGCCCCAACTCTTAATCCTGAAGTCTCACTCCAGTTTTGGAATTTGCACATTAGAAATGTACCTCTGCCCCATGGCCTCTCCTTCAGATTAGATGGCTCCTCCCAGAACTCCCATTTAAGGAAGACACCTAGACCAGTCATGTCTCATTCCTCTTTAGTTTACATTTTGGACTTTCTCTACCATATTGTCCCCCCCCCTTCCCCTCCCCCCCACTCTCTACCTTCTTCCCACTTAAGTGTTGTCTTCTTCCATTAGAATGTAAGCTCCTTAAATTATCTTTCTATTTGTATTTGTATTTCCATAAATGCTTGTTGAATGATTGAGGTGGCCATTTTACGTTTTCCTAAGGGAAAAAAAGCTTCCTAAGTTTAAGTACTTTTTGTGTATACAAATTTTTTAAAAATTGTGAGTTAGTTGAGGAGAAAAAAAAGTAAGCATTTTGATATACAGTTTTGAGAATTTCATAGATTTTTATTTTATGTACCTTAATTATCAGAATTTGTAAAGGCTCCATGCTTGTGTTAGTGTAGGAAACCTCTGTTACAAACTCATATGGAATGCAAATTAAAACAACTCTGAGATGCTGTCTCTTAGTCATTAGATTGACCAAGATGACAGAAAAGAAAAATAAATGCTGAAGGAGATGTGGGAAAAATAGATACACTAGTGCATTCTTAGTGGAGTTGTGAATTTATCTAACCATTCTGGAGAAAAATCTAGAACTATGCCCATAAGGTTATAAAACAGGATATACACTCTGATCCAGTAATACTACTACTATTAGCACTATTTCCCAAAGAGATCAAAAATAGAAGAAAAGGACTCATCTATACAAAAATATTCATAAAATGTGTGATGGCAAAGAATTTTTTGATGGCCAAGAATTGAAACACTGAGGGAAATACCCTTCAACTAGGAAATGGCTAAATAAGTTATGATATATGAATGTTATGGAATACTATTGTATTGTAAGAAATGATGAAGAAGATGGTTTTAGAAAAATCTGGGAAGCTTTATAAGAACTGATGCAAAGTGAAGTGAGCAGAATCAGGAGAAAAATGCACATAGCAACAGCAATATTGCTGTGAAAGACAGATCAATATAGTGATCTACCATAGTTATAAAGCATTCATGATTCATCACCTTTAGATGATGTTCAGCCACCTTTAGAATGAGAACTGAATGAAGCATTTTTTCTAACTTTATTTTTCTTGCTTTTCTCCCCCCTGGAACATGGTTTACATAAAAATATGTTTTGCATGACTTCATGTAGAATGGGTATTGTATTTCTTGTCTTCTCAAGGGATGGGGAAGAGGTAGAGGGAGAGAATTTGAAACTGAAAATAAAAATAAATATAAAGGAAAATAGGAAACTCGCCATGTGAGAGCTCCTTCTACCAAGAGTCAGCCTGTCAAATAAAAGAATAGATAATTCTTGGGGAGCTGACCAACATACATAGGGGTTAAAATTCATCTAATCCATCCTCCTTTGTCTCTTGTATGTCTCAAACTATATGATCTGTAGATATCTCAAATTCAATATGTTCAAAAAGGTTATCTTCATCTCCTAAATCTAACTTTCCTTCAAACATTTTTGTTTCTGTAGAGACACCATCACCCAGGTTCCCAATCATGGAGTCATCCTCAATTCTTTTTATCTTCTTCATCTTCTATATCTAATCAGTGGTCAATTCTTTTTTTTTTAGGTTTTTTTTTTTGCAAGACAAATGGGGTTAAGTGGCTTGCCTAAGGTCACACAGCTAGGTAATTATTAAGTGTCTGAGACTGAATTTGAACCCAGGTACTCCTGACTCCAGGGCTGGTGCTTTATCCACTGCGCCACCTAGCTACCCCATCAGTGGCCAATTCTTGCTGATGTTTGTCCTTCATTCTTGAAGAAGACCATGACATCAGGGAGGTGATGCCATGACAAGAGTGTGAATTAGATTTGAGTAGGGGAGGTTATGTCAAGTCACCAGCCTCACTTTCTCCTCCAGAGCCATCTGTGTCCAGTGGCCAGATATGAATCAGGATGACTGAAGATAGCCCTGGCGTGAGGCAATCAGGGTTAAGTGACTTGTCCAAAGTCATACAGCTTGTAGGTGTCAAATGTCTGAGACTATACTTGAACTCCCATTCCCCTGACTCCAAGGTCAGGGCTCTATCCTCTCTACCACCTAACTGGCCTCCAATTCTTGCTAATTCTATCTCTGTAGCCTTCCTCTTATCTACTTTCTTATTTCCAGTCACAGGAGCTACTTGAGGCCTTCATTACCTCTCATCTTCATTCTCCTAATTAGTTCTGCTGCTTTCAGTCCCCTTTCCACTTCATCCTCCTCACTGCTGTCAAAATCATATTTTGAAATACAAGTCTGACCTTGTCAACTCCCTGCTGAAGGACCTTTGGTGGTTCCTCAGATAGCGCATCACCTCCTCAGCTTGGTACTTCAAGCTTTTTAACAATATGGCTTCAACCTACCTTTCCAGGCTCATTGCTCACAACTCCACCTCCATACATTTTATCTTCCAGCAAAGCTGAACTACTTGCTCTTCTCTGAACTCAGCCTTTCAAATACCATTTCTGTGCCTATCACTCATCATTGGAGTGCATTCCCTCTCTCTCTGCAATGGTTTTAGAATTTCTAGCTTCCTTTAAGGATCAAATCATGTACATCTCCTGTTGATATCCTTTCTTGATTATGTTGTTAGTGCTCTTTCCTATTCAAAGGATCATATACATATTTACCTGTTTATATGTTGTAACCCTTCAGTAGAATGTAACCCTCTTGAGAAAAGGAACTGTATAATAGTTGTTGCCTTCTTTCTTCCTTCTTTCCTGCCTCCTTCCTTCCTTCCTTCCTTCCTTCCTCCCTTTCTTCCTTCCTCCTTTTTTACTTTTTTACTTTTTCTTTCTTTTTTTCTTTGTTTCCTCCTTACTTAATAAATGCTTGCCACATTAGACTGGAAATATATTCTAAAAGAAGCTGGCATTTCAAGTGCTTAGTAAATTCGTTAATAATCTGAGAATGATTTACAAAATACAAGCCATGAAAAAAATTCATGTTGGACAGATATTTTATGAAATATCAATATATCTCTCTTCCTTTTATGAAAATAATTTTAAAATAAAATAAAATTAATTTTAAAATAAAGATCCCTTTCCCTGTAACTAAAAGAAACAATATTATTATAACTGCATGGCAACATACATCATACTGATGTCTGTTCATCTATTTGAGGTTTCCGACTCCTTCCTTTACTGGAAGTCTAACGTTGGTCTTTGCTAAACCAATAGCTCAGTAATGAGCCACATTTTTGGCCACATTCTACCATATACAGAAAAATGCAAGTGCAGAAATAAATTTCCATTTCAGAATATAAATGTATTGCAAAAAGGTTAAGGTTTTTCCAATGAAAAAGAAAAATAATGCAATTACTGTTTGCTCATTAACAGTTCAGAGTTGCAGTTACTGATCCCCCAGTGATGGTGAGTGAATACTACCATGCTGTGGAATCTACAAGAAGTCATAGGAAGATAGAACCTTTTCCTCGCAAACCAAGATCTTTCATTTTAATATAGTAGATATCCTAAAAAAGCCATTTTGTTCCCCACAGGTCCTTAAAAGAAAATAAGGATAGCTTAAAAAGCAGTTTTTCTTACCGTCAAATGACGCTGCAAAATATGAATGATGGAGGGAACAGGCATCCAGGACGTAAGAGATCTAGGACAAATACAACAATCATCCCTGAAAACTGAATCATCTTCTAGGGCCAACATGGTGTAGTCAAACCAGCCATTTTAGACAAGTTCTGGACTTCTGGTCGAGTGTTACACACTGAGTCAGACATCCTTCTGTGGTTATTTGCTTCCTGTCTGATTAATTTACTGTTTGCTCCTTCCTCCTTTACTACAGACTATTGTGCAGAAAATATCACTTGGTTAGTCTTAAGAAAAAAGAAGGAAAAAAACCAAGTTAAAAATGTTTCTCCTCTCTACAGTCTCTACATCCACTTGGTATAATGATCCAAATAAACCTCTGGACTATGAATGGGTTCAACTTTTTCAGAAAGTATTGAGCAATAAGAAAAAAACCATCACAGCTCTTGAGATTCTTTTTGAGGGAAATCTGTTTGAAAATGTTTCTCTCAGTGTGGACTGTTCACCTTAGTAACTAAACAGTTGCCAAGGAATAAAATATTCAATTTCACAAATAAATAGTCCATTTGTCCTACAAGGTGATACAAAACTCAAAAAGCAAACAAAAAACCCAACCCACACCTAAACATGCTAGGCATAAGAAAGCTACATTTAGGAATGACCGATTTAAAGCTAGGAGGAAATTTAGACATCTAGTAGAACTCACTCATTTTATGAATAAGGAAACTTAAAGGTCAGAGGTCACAGAGCCAGTAAGTTGCAGAGGCAGCATTCAAATCCAGCTCTCCTGACATCAAATCCAGAGATTTTATATTGGAAATTGCCTTCCAAGGAAAGAGGAGTGAGTAGGAAGGTAGATGAGTTAAAAAAAAAAACCCAGAAACCCTAGGTTGGCAATGAGTAAGCAAGAAACAAGGTATTTTCAAATGTACATCTTATGACAAAATTTGTATATATTGCATGTATGCATGTGAATTTAGTTATTATCAGACACAAAGATAGTCAGCTACAAAGCTATAGCAAAAGAGAGCAAAGTACATTTTGTTTTTTTTTTTATTGTCAAGCTAAAAGTCTTTATTTGGTACCATTATAGGGCTAGTGGCCAAACCAACAATATGTGTACTTAAAAGATGTTTGAGAAAAAGTGCAGAAATGAAAAGAACAATGGAGGAAAAAAAGCTAAGTTTCTTTTTTGTCACTATTTAGAGACTAGAAAGGGGAATCAAAGTTAAAAAAACCCACACACAATTGTGGATTAAGAGTAATCTTACCATGCTGGAAAATGTCCCTTTTACCCATTTGTGGGATTTATAGTTAAAATTTGCTTTACATGTTCTTTAGCCTTGTAAAAACAAAATCACTCACGAGGAAGAAGATATATCTAGTTCCCTAATGAAGTAAAACCTAGAAGCAAATAAGTTAGAATAAATTCCCCTAATACTGCTGAAAATGATCAGTCAACAAACATATAGCAAACAACCTTGGGAAAAATCACCAAACTTCTCTGGAATCCTTACAACTTCATTTGTAAAATGAAAGAGGCTGGGACAGCTAGGTGGTAGAATACTGGCCCTGGAGTCAGAAATACCTGAATTCAACTAGCTATACAACTCTGGGCCAGTCATTTAATCCCAAATGCCTACAAAAAATGAAAGAAGTTGGACTAGGTGATCTCTAAAGTCCCTTCTAGTTTTAAATCTATGAGTCCATGATCTGAGGAATACAATGAACATTTCTCTTTAAATTTACTGCTTTATTTCGAAGTTCTAAATAGATTGCATTGCTAAATTCCCTTTGACATATCACATATATCTTAACTCCATCTCCTATTTCCATACTCTTCCTTCCAGCATTCAAATATATCACAGGTTCTCAACTTAGTGTCTGTCCATGGACTTAAACACCTAGAATATACAAAAAAGGCAAAATCCCTACTAACATTTATTTATTTAGGCTTTTTTTTTTTTTGCAAGGCAATGGGGTTAAGTGGCTTGCCCAAGGTCACACAGCTAGGTAATTATTAAGTATCTGAGGCTAGATTTGAATTCAGGCACTCCTGACTCCAGTGCTCTATCCACTGTGGCACCTAGCCACCCCTTAACATTTATTTTTAACTATTCCCATTAATGAAGAAGAATCCAAATAAAAGATCAGAAACATTGAAAGACCAGGGCAGATGGGAAGTAGGAGAACAACTGGATTGGAGTTTGGTCTCCATTCCCATCTTTATGAAAGTCTTGTAAAACCATCAGCAAGAGACATCCTGATATAGTGGATGGAGAGTTGGCTTCAGAGTCAAGACCTGGATTCCCACCTTGCCTATGATATACAAATCCCTTATCTTCTCAATGGTTCAGGAAACCCTCAAGGATTACAAATTAAAGAGAAAGTGCCAATCATTATTGGTTGATGAGTTCCTTACTGAGAGCTCTTTATACTAATGAAATCATAGATCTAGTTTTAAAAAATGTTGACAGCATGCATTAACATTTATTGTGTGTTTGCCATACATAAAATACAATTACTGGTGCTATAGGGAGTGACATAAGAATGGGAATTTAAGAATACCTCAAAGGACCAAGCTGCATTAATTGAGGCAGTGGCACATTTGCACATGATAGAGATAATAGGATGACAAATGCTATTTCAAATTTAATGAGAATATCTATTTGTAATTATTCACATTTAAGGTGCATTTAAAGTGCGGATATGATAAACAATACAAAATACTTTTAAAATCAACTAGTCCTTTTAGCATTAGGAACAATACAGTACATCCTATAAACTATAAAACCTTTAAGCACTTATAATCATGAATAGTTCTAGCTAAAGAGAATGAGTGATGTCTGGTAAAGATATTTATAATAAAGCATCAGAGGGAAGATAGAAATCTATAATTCTCTTGGTCCACCAATGAGGTTAAGTAATTCCCAAGGATACCACTAGGTGCCACTAAGAGGCAAAAAAGAAAGGAAAAATTAAAAGAGAAAACAAAGAGAGGAAGAAAAAAAGATAAAAGAAAGGAGGAAAAGAGGTTATGGTGGGGAGGAGGGGATAAGTATTGGCCAGATCTAACCCCAAATCAATAAAAAGATGAAAGTTTTAAATGTAATCCAACTTAAAAATAGCTTAAAATTCTACCTCCTTCATGAAAATTTTCCTTGATTTGGCCTCTACAATATCTCTTGAAGTTTTCTACCACTGTAACTCAGCCTTATAATTAGTGTTTCTACCACCTATGTTCCCTTTTCCAAATCATTTTTTTACACAGATGCCAAAATATTATTGCTAAGGGCACAGTTCTACCCTGGCTAAAATCTCTGTGGTTTCTAGGGTAAAATTACAAACTCCTTAGCTTGGCCTTTAAAGTTTTCCAATTCTGGCTTCAACTATCTTTCCAGGTTTATTTCATTTTATTCTCTTTTATACCTTCTGTATTCAAGCCAAACTGAACTTCTCATCATTTCTCAAACTTTAAATTTTATCTTTTACTTATGTGTATTTTCACAAGTCAAGAATATACTTTCTCTTCATCTGCTGCCTTGTGAAATCCTTGATCATTTAACTGGCTAGGTGGTCCAGTGCATAGGGCATTCAAAAACTGGAGTCAGACAAATTCAAAGCTGGCCTCAAGATACTTCTTAGTCATGTGACCCTGGGCAAGTCACTCAACTTATCTGCTTTATTTTGACATCTGTAAATTAGAGATAATAAGAGAACCTATTTCTCAGGGTTGTTGTGAAGATCAAATGAGATCATATTTGCAAGCCTTAAAAAAGCTATAAAGTTACTGTTTCTCTTTCCTACTACTGAATAGAAGGTAAGATCCTTGTGGGCAGGGGATCTTCATTTTTCCCCCCCAGTACTTTGCATAAAGCAAGTATTTAATTAATGCTTATTTGAAATGAGTTGTTGGTCATCAAGAAAGTAATTGCAGTAAGAGTTGTGAGAGGGAGACTCAGATTGCAAGGAGTTTAAGTGGGAGTGGAGTGGCTGATGAGGAAGTGTGACTGGTGAGTATAAACTGCTCTTTTTAGATTAAGTTCAACTTTAAAAGAAAAGTGGGAGGAGGGACAGTAGCAGGACTTAGGGAAGGCTTCCCCCCCCAAAGGATAAGGGAGAAGTGAACACATTGGAATTTTGAGGCAGAGGGAATAATTGAATATACAATAGATGCTTATTTCTTGGGATGATTGATGGGTTTATGTCCCCAAAATGTTGGGGGGGCAAGATGTCAAGGTTGATCTTAGAATGGAAAAGGAATGCTTCCTCCGAGAAAGAAGGAAGAAGAAATGTTGAGGTCTGGAGGAGGGTAGTTGAGTAGGTTCACAAAGGATGGCTAGATCATCTCTAAAATAAGGAGCAAAATATGAAATATGTAGAAAAGGGATAGGGATGAAAGTCTGGTTAAAGGAGGAACTAATTAATCTTTATCCAGCTCTTTATACTTTGTAAACCTTTTACATGTCATATCATTTGATCCTCACAGCAACTCTAGTTGGATGAGGAAATGGAGGCAGAAAGAAATTAATGAACTAGTACCCAAGGGACGATTGAAGTTTAGGTCTTCCTGATTCCAAGGCCAGCATTCTATATACTGGGTCAGGTGCTAGCCTCTCGAAAATGTTGACAATAGATGTTTTGTGGCCTTCTATAGAATCAAAAGGAATTCTGAATAGCAAGAAGAGAATAGCATGGATTTCTATTGGATAGACTGGCCAAATGGAGGTTTCTGAGTCAACTGTGTGATTCTGGGCAAACCATTTAGCTTCTCTTAGTTTCCTTATTTGTAAAATAAGGTATTTAATTAATGGACTGATGCATCTATGTTTCTATGAAGGGTCAGATCAGTAAAAAGGCCCTCTCTCTTTGTAAAGGTTGATGGATGGGAGTTTATAATGAGACAGAGACATTTCAGAGGTTAAGAACTGAGAAGTTTAAACTAGAATATAAATCTTCTGTACCAAATGTGAATGGGGGAAACTTATGTTGGCATGGAGATAAGGGAATTAATATAATTGCACTGTAGGGAACCAGTAGAATTAGTGTAATTGCATTGTTGATAGGCTAATGTGTATCCAGAAAAGTTGTGATCTGGAAAATGTAGACCCGATCTTTTTAATACCCAAAAAGGAAGGCACTGAGGAAGGTGGGAGTTAAGAGTGGCAAATAGAGGGAACAAAGTCTTTAATCTTCTAAAAGACCCATGGGTTCAGAAACAGAGGAAGAGATGAAATAAGCTATGAGAAGCTTTTAAGGAAGCTAATCCCAAAGTCAGATGGCCAAAAAAGGGAGAGCTCTTTCTGCTCCTTACCACTCCTTCCTACTTCCCTCCTTCATAATGTGGCCTCTATTTGAGGGCATGAAGTTCACACTTGTGATTTATCTTCTCTGGGCTCCCAACAACCAAGTTAGAATCAAGCTATGCCTTTTGCCATTAATTAGGCTAGTAACAAATGCCTTTCAGAACTTTCTCTTGTCATTCATACTCACAAGGCAATCTCAGGGAGGGGAAGACTGCAAATAGAGCTCTGGGCCTAGCCAGGAAGACTTGAATTCAAATCTGGTATCAGACACTTTTCAAACTGGGGTGATCTTGGGCAACTCATTTCACTTCTGTTTGCCTCAGTTCCCTCCACTGTGAAATGAGGATCATAATATCACCTACTTTCTATGGTTGTTATGAAGTTAAATGAAATAGTATTTATAAAGTTTTTAGCACTATTTATGAGTATATAGTAGTTGTTTACTAATTGCTTATTCTCTTCTTCCCAAATCCTTCCCTTCCTTTCATGTCAAGATCTCTTTTATGTAATACAACTATGATTACTGAAGTACTCAGTAGTTGATAAAAGAACCCTAAAGTGACATCAGCTTGAAATTAGGTTAAGAGATTAAAGGGACCAATAATTGGTTTTTAGTCCAGGGGATGCTAGGGCTGTATCTTTAATTTCACTTCTCTACTTGATTTTAGCCTCTTTCTTTTATGGATACTAGAAGAAGAGGGCAGCTAGGTGTCACAGTAGATAGAATGCTGGGCTTGAAATCAGGAACTCACTTTCATAGTTCAAATCCCATCTCAGATCCTTATTAGTTGTGCAATTCTGGGCACATCATTTAACTTTCTTTGCCTCAGTTACCAATCTGTAAAATGAGCTACAGAAAGAAATGACAAGCAACTCCAGTAGCCAGGAAATCTCAAGTGAAGCCACAAAGAGTCAGACATGATTAAATGAACTAGGAGAAGTGAACTGGGAGGATGAAAGGACATATGGAAAGTTAGAAGAGATTAAAGGTTGAGAGGATTTGAAAACTGAGACATATTTGAAAATTTTAGTTTAGGATTGTAAAAATTTATCTTATATTCATTTCTATCCCAACTACTCATAGCAATTAATGTTCATCCAATTATACAACAAAATAGAAATCAACTGGAACCTAGAAGTTACCTCTATATTATGGGTGACAGATAAATCACAGCAACATGTCTTCTGTTATCATACTATGATAGTTGTAAGGACAACTGAATATACAGGGGCAAGAAGGCAACTATAAGTAACAGAATTGATTCTAGTCCCTTCCTCTCCTACCCTGGGCCATCAACAGATAGGAAAGAGAAGTGCTAAATGCTTCATAAATATTAACTGGAAGATAAGTGCAATTATGACTCTCATTTTATAGTGAAGGAAGCTAAAGTAGACAGAAATGAAATGAGTTGCCCAATGAGTGGTATTCTGGACTGTACAGCAGATGCTTTTTTTTTAAAGAAAGGGGAACAAGAGGGAAAAAAAAGCATATCAGGGGAGATTTCTTTAGTGGTAGAGTAGTGTAGAATTTTGGGGTTGGAGAGAATGAAGATGAATATGTTTTTCTTGAGGTGTTTTTTCCATTGTGCTGTATTTCTCTGTATTATATATGACTATTATTATGTCATATATATACATGATTAGTATTATATAGTACTAGGGCATATATATCTATATATAGTCACATATATATTATATATGACTAGTATTATATATTACTAGGGTCTTATGTGCCATACTGTTTCAAGTCACTCAGATTCTTAGATACAGAGAATACAGAAGGATTTGGTCATGACAAATCTATGTCACAAGGTCAACTTTTTCCTGGACCCACTTTCAGAGTCATCACCTCTTCTCTCAGGTTTACTTACATCAGAAGCTGAAAGGCCCTGATAGTCAGAAATCACAGACTTTGATTTTCCATTTTGTAGAAATAAAAGGGAAGCAATAGTTTGGAAATGATCAGAGAATTATTCTATGTTCACTTTTCTCAGCAAAGAGGCAAGGCAGAGGGTCGCAGGTGAAACTGTCATTCAAAAGTCTGAATAAGCTTATAATGAATAAGGACAATTGGAAACTGCCAGAGCTCCATATATAAAATGTAAATCAAGGCCCCTCAGGATGTGTTTAGGACTTTGGAGCAGGGGCATTGTGTAGCAGAAAGAGGACCAGACTTGAAGATTATTCTAATTTAGCAGCTCTGTGACCATGGACAAATCACTTATCTTTCTCAGTTCCTTCTTTTCCTCAACATAAGATGGGAATAACAATACTTTTCCTATCTACCTAAAGACATTGTTGAGAATGAACTTTAAAAATCTTTGAGTTCAAATCCGGTCTCAGACACTTAATAATTACCTAGGCATGTGGCCTTGGGCAAGCCACTTAACACCATTTGCCTTGCAAAAAGAACTTTTTTAAAAAAAAAGGGGAAAAAAAGATCATGGGGGTGGCTAGGTGGCATAGTGGATAAAGCACTGGCCCTGGAGTCAGGAGTACCTGGGTTCAAATCCGGTCTCAGACACTTAATAATTACCTAGCTGTGTGACCTTGGGCAAGCCACTTAACCCCATTTGCCTTGCAAAACTCTAAAAAAAAAAAAATAAAAAAAATCTTTGAGTGCAGTATATACAATATGTTCCCAAAGTCTTACTAGAGTCTTAAAATCTTATTTTTGACACTTTGAGTTGTACCTCTGAGACTATTAAAGTATGGTAAAATATAGCAGGTGGTAAGATGCTGAAAGGACAATTGGGTGGTGCAGTGGATAGAGTGTGAACCTGGAGTCAGAAGAATAATCTTCCTAAGTTCAAATCTGGCCTCAGACATATACTCAATGTACAAGTCACTTAATCCTGTTTGCCTCAGTTTTCTTATCTTTAAAATGAACTGGAGAAGGAAATGGCAAATTACTCTAGATCTCAGTCAAGGAAACCCCAAATGAAGTCACCAAGAGTTGGAAATGATGGAATAAGAAGACATTTCTGAACAAATAACTGACAGTAGTATAGATGAATAACAATGAAATCACCTTGAAAGAAGGGAAAAATTAATTATGTATGGAAAGTATGGAAATAGTGTGCTGGATTTGGAGTCAGAGGACATGGATTTGAATTGCATCTGTACTACTTACTACCTATATTACTTTGTGCAAACAATTTAACCTTCTGCATTTTATTTTCTTCATCTATAAAATGAAGGGGTTGAATTAAATGGTAATAATTTTGTTTAGTCATTTTTCAGTTGTATCCAACTCTTTTTGGCTCCTTTTGGGATTTTCTTGGCAAAGATACTGTAGTGGATTGTTATTTCCTTCTCCAGTTCATTTTACAGATGAAATTAAGGAAAACATAGTTAAGCATCTAGGCCAGGTGTTAAATAGCTAGTAAGAATCTGAGGTTGCATTTGAACTTAGGTCTTGATGACTCCAGATCTGGTACTCTAGTTACTGTGCTAATGATAATAATAATAATAATAATAATAATAATAATAATAATAATCAAGTACCTACTATGTGGTAGGTCCTATGCTAAGCATAGGAATCCTGGCAGGTAGGTGCTATTATTCTTCCTATTTTACAGTTGAGAAAATTGAGTGTGATGTTGTGATTTACCTTAGGTCACACAGCTAGTAAGTTTCTAAGGCTATATTTGAATTCCAGTTTTCCTCACTTCAGAGCCAGTACTCTATTCACTGTCCCACCCAGAGCTGACTGAGGTTTTTTCCTAGCTCTAACTCCATTAGGAATATTTAGGACACTATGAGGAAATATTTTATCCTAATTCTCTTCCTCCATGATTCATCACTAAACATCCATACCACTAGCATCAGAGACTACTAAAGAATTTAATCCAACCTATCTTTTTTTACAGTTGAGTAATCTGAGACCCACAGGAATCTAGACTTATTTTTCTCTTTTGTTCCTGTATTTGTGTGGAGAATGGGAATGGGAGCTGACCAAGAGGATGTAGTGGGATGGAGAGCCTTCTAGAGCACAGGTACTGAAGGGCAACTAAGGCAGAGCATCATGGCAGGTAGCACCAGGACAAAAAGAAAACTCAGGGGACCTTTGAACTACCTCTGGGAGTAAGAATGCATACAATCTGGCATCTCTGTTCTAGGATCATCAATCCAGGGCAGAGAGGAGCGATTATAAGTAAGTAGGTCCTTAGCTGAGTACTGGCACAGAAAAAGTTCCAGAAACTTAGTTGTATGTCTCTGAGCTGAGGGGCAGAGCAGGAACTCATTATAACCATTAGTCCAGCATACTAACCTGCACTGGAACTGCCCCAGCAAAAGACTAAGACTATAGGGGAATTCAGTTTCTCTCAATCTGCAGAATTTATCAGTGACTGAGTCTAACATCTGGCTACTGAAACTCAGCTATACACAAGCCAACAAATTCAGCTTGTGGAACTAAGACCAAGAAGGCAGTGAAGCATTGAAAATGTTCAGGCTCCAGACTGACCTGTGAAAGCAACAGAAGGACATAAGAGGACAGAAGCTCAGACTGGAATTCTATTCCACCCTCCCCTCACTTACCCCGAGAAGTCAGAATCCAACATTAACATACAGTCAAAGTCAAGAAGAAAGCTGGAAGAATAATTAAAAAAAAAAGAACACAACCATAGAATCTCAATGGTGGCAGAGAAGCTCAAGACTCAAATATGAAAGAAGATAACAACTTGAAAACATCTATAAGCCAAGCCTCAAAGGAAGAAGCAGATCAGACACAACCCCAATAAAAATTGCTAGAAGATTTAAAGGAGATAAATATGATTAAAAAAACAAATGCTCCAAACTAATCCTCTTATTCATTGTCATCTCAATTTAATTACTCCCAAAATTATATTAGAAAAAATAATAAATTCATTTGGAAGACCAGGTCAAGACTATCAAAGGAGGGGGGGCAGCTAGGTGATGTAGTGGCTAGAGCACCAGCCTGGAGTCAGGAGTACCTGAGTTCAAATCCGGCCTCAGGCACTTGAATTACCTAGCTGTGTGGCCTTGGGCAAGTCACTTAACCCCCATTGCCTTGCAAAAACCTAAAAAAAAATCAAAAGAATCAAAACAATGTAAAGTAATTATTAAAACTATCTGGTACTGGCTAAGAAATAGAAAGGTGGATCAGTGGAACACGGTAGATATACAATACACATTAAATAAATATAGTAATCTTGTCTTTGACAAATGTAAAGATCTACGTTTGTGAGAGAATTCATTATTGGTAAAAATTGCTGGGAAAATTAGAAAGTGGTCTGGCAGATATTAGGCACAAACCAAAAGTCACATTGTGTATCAAGATTAGATCAAAATGGATATACATAACCTAAATATAAAGAGAGGTTGCAAAAGTAAATGAGAAGAACATAGAATATATTACCTGTCAGACTTGTGGCCAGGAAAAGAATTTTTGAATAAAGAAGAGATTGAGAGTATTGAGATGGAAAATGGATACTTTTGATCACATTAAATTTAAAAGTTTTTATACAAATAAAACAAATGTAGCCAAGATTACAAGAAGAAAACTGAGAAAATAATTTTATAGGCAATTTCTCAAATAAAGGCCTCAAACATATAGGGAATTTTTGTCAATTTTATAAGACTATTAATCATTCCCCAACTGATAAATAGTCAAAGGATATGAACAGGCAGTTTTTGATAAAGAAATCAAAGCTATACATAGTTATATTGAGAGAAATTATTATCTTCTATTACATTAATAATCAATTATTAATTAGGATCAAGATTTTTTTATATCCTTATTCAGGGACTAGACCCTGTAGGTCAATAAGCTAGTCTCTGAGGGATATAGCTAAGAAAGGAGATTGCCCTGATGTTTGTACTTTGTTCTTGAAGAAGACTATGTACAACTGGAGATGACCCTATATGTGAGGCAATCAAGGTAAAGTAACTTGCCCAGGGTCACACAGTTAGCAAGTGTCAATTATCTGAAGATGGATTTGAACTCAGGTCCTCCTGAATCCAGTGTTAGTGCTCTATCCACTGCACCACTTAGCTTCCCCTTACATGTGAAGCCATGAAGGGGTTTTGAATTGGTTTCAGATCCAAAAGTTTCTCTTGGAAGAGCTCAAAAAAAAACCAAAGAGGAGAGGAAGAAGAAAATGTGAGAAAAGAAATGAGAGTCATGCAGGAGAATATGAAAAATTGGAAAGAAAAACACAAAAATTAACTGAAGATACAATACCTTTAAAAGAATTGACAAATGGAAAAGGAAACAATTCCTTTAAAAGTAGAATTGTCCAACTGGAAATGGAAACACAAAAGCAAAATGAAGAAAATTAATCCTTAAAAATTAGAACTAGGCAAGTGGAAACAAATGACTCTATGAGACGTCAAGAATCCATCAAACAAAACCAAAAGACTGGAAAAATAGAAGAAAATGTAAAGTACTTCTTGGGGAAAATGACCAACTTGGAAAACAGATCTGGGAAAGATAATTTCTTTCCAGTCTACTTGAAAGCCATGATCAAAAAAAGGTCCTGTACAATATGTTACAGCAAATTATCAAGGGAAACTGCCCTAATATCCTAGAAAAAGAGGATAGTCCTTCAACAAATCCACCACACACTTCCCAAAAGAGATTCCAAAAATAAAAACTCCAAGGGATATTGTAGTCAAATATCAGAATTATCAGCAAAAGGAGAAAATACTGCAAATGGTCAAAAGAAACAATTCAAATTCCAAGGAAACACAGTCAGGATTAACTGGGATTTAGCAACTTCAACATTAAAGGTTTGGAGGTCCTGGAATATGATATTCCAGAGGGCAAAGGACCATGGTTTACAAACAAGAATCAATTACTCTACAAAATTCAGCGTATTCTTCCAGGAAAACGATGGTCATTCAAAGAATTAAAGGATTTTCAAATTTACCTGATAAAAAGACCAGAACTGAGCAGAAAATATAATCTTTACAATACTCAAGAGATGCATAAAAAAGGTAAATAGAAAAAGAGTTAATTAGACTAAACTCTACATCCCTACATAGAAAGATGATATTTTTATCTTTTGAGAATTATATTTCTATTTGGACAGTTGAAAGGAGCATACTTTGACAGAGTGTATGGGTATAAATCGATTATGATGTGATGATACAAAAAAGGAAGAGATTGTCTTAATCCTTTGAGAATATGCTCCTTGATCTTGGGCAGGACTTAACCAACTGGGAGACCTTACTTCCATTTGGAATGAATATAAAATCTAATCAAAGTGAATTCTTTCCTTGAGAGAATAGACCCATATTCTTGGATTTCTCCATTGGATTTTAGAGTGATTCAACTCATGAAAGAGAAAATCAACCAGAGTGGTTTGAATGGAGATAGTAGCTAAGTCTCATGATCAAGTCACATTCTCAGAAGGAGGAGAGGAAGACATTTTAGCCGACCTCTTCATCAAATGTCTACCAATCAGGATGGATTTCTCTTGTCAGGGGGCATCCCCTTTTTCAAAAGTATTTAAAGCATTTAGTGTCTGTGGTTTTATGTTTGGTTGCTAAGAGAAACCACTGATCTTCAATTTATTGCTTATTAGTTAGCCTAATTAATAAATTGATTATTGTTTATCCAGAAACTTTATCTCTTGGGTTTGTCATTTATCACTATATGAAAAAAAATGCTCTAAATCATTATTGATTAGAGAAATGCAAATTAAAACAACTTTGAGATTTCATCTCATACCTATCAGATTTACTAAAATGACAGAAGAGTAAAATGACAAATGTTGGAAGGGATGTGGAAAAATTTGGACACTAAATACCCTGTGGGTGGAACTGTGAACTGATCCAATCATTTTTGAAGAGCACTCTAGAATTATGCTCAGAAAGTTATAAAACTGGGTATGACCTTTGATCTAGAAATATCACTCATAGATCAATTTTCCAAGGTGATCAAGGAAGAAAGAAAAGAAGTTATATGTTCTAAAATATTTATAGTATCTATCTTTGTGGAGACAAAGAACTGGAAATTGAGGAGACGCCCATCAAATGGGGAATGGCTAAATAAGGTTGGTATATGATTGTGATAGAATAAAAAATGAGTTGTAAGAAATGAGCAAGTTGATTTTAGAAAAAAAGAAAAGATTTGCATGAAATAATGAAGAGTGAAATGAGCAGAACTAAGAGAGCATTGTGTATAATAAAAGCAATATTGTTTGAAGAAGAACTGTGAATTACTAGGTTATTCTAGGTATTATAAATAATCAATTCAACTATAAAGTATCTATGAAGGAAGATGCTATCCACATCCAAATTAAGAGCTGATAAATAGAAGTATGCATAGTATGGTGTGTGTGTGTGTGTGTGTGTGTGTGTGTGTGTGTGTGTGTGTGTGTGAGAGAGAGAGAGAGAGAGAGAGAGAGAGAGAGAAGTACACTGATGCATTTAAAACTGTGAAGTGATTCAGTCATTTTGGAAAGCAATGAAGAATTATTCCCCCACCCCAAATTATTAAACTTAATAGTAAACTCCTAGGTCTACACCTCAAATAGATCAAAGAAAAAGGAAAAGATGTCAGTAAAAAATATTTATAGCAGTTCTTTTTGTGACAGCAAAGAACTGGAAACTAAGGGGATGTGAATCAATTGGAAAATCTTTGAACAACTTATGATATATGAATGTGTTGGAATATTATTGTACTGTAAGAAATTATAAAAAGGATGATCTCAGAAAAATCTTGGGAAGACTTGTATGAATTGATGTAGAATTAAGTGAACCAAATCAAGAAAACTATTTCTGTAGCAAAAATAATATTGTAAGATAATCAATTCTGAAAGACTCAGGAACTCCAAAGGCAATAAACAGGCGATCCACATTCAGATGGAGAAGTGATGGACTTAAAGTGCAGATCAAAATATAAGTTCTTTTCATTGTTTGTTTTTAAACATAGCCAATGTGGAGATTTATTTTGCATGGCCATATTTATTTTGGGATCCATTTTTCTTCCTTCTCAATGGATGGGGAGGGGAATAGAGGAGAGAATTTATAATTGAAAATAAAATTTAAAAGAAAAAATAAGGCTATCCTTTGTATTAGTTGTGTTTGCAGGACCATAATGCATAAAGATTATAAGGTCAGCATCATGTATGTCTTTAGGAAATAACTTCAAACCACAAGTTCTTAACTTGGGAGTTCATGAACTTGATATCTATATCTATATCTATATATATAATACATATAGATAGATATAGATAACTGTAATTGTATAAATGTAATTGATTTCCTTTGTAAATTCTATGTATTTTGTTTTTGGCACTTACTAACATTGTGAGAAAAGATTCCCAACCTTCACCAGCCTACCAAAAGGATCCAAGTTACAGAAAAAGACTAAACACTACTATTCTAGGCTTTTCTCTATTCCTTTGGGTATGTATGGGTCAGAACATACCTGATAGGTAATGATCTCAAGAAACTGACAGTCCCTAGCTGCCTGTTGTCATGTCTGCAGACTGGGCTATGCCAAGGTATAACTTATCTCCTTTTCAAAGATCCTTTATATTTAATATTTCATCCCCCCACTAAAGTACATTTTGAATGATATTCAACTAAGCATATGTTTAATACATTTTCAACTCCTTTCAGTTCCAAGTCTCAATCTGGCCTTCATTTATCCCAAGGCTGTGGCCTCATTGCTACCCATTTGCTTGGTATGGTCTTGGCTCTAGAATGCACATTCTGGGAGAAAAACAGCAAACCACTAGGTTTGTTCTTTCATACGAAATCAGGAGTGATCTTATTCTTGACATACACTAAATTCGTAGGCCCTGAAGAAAAGACAGAATAGAAACATATTTTATACTCACTTGAAATATATTCTTCCTTCCAAACAGGGTCATTTGAAAATCTTGGGAATATGACAGAGAGTCTGAAAGACCAGGGCAAATGATGGAATGATTGGCTAAGAGAAGAGAAGGGGTGAGAAAAAGTCCAGTTTGGGAAAGAAAAGAGTCCTTAAGGCTTCCAAGTAAGATCAAAATCCAAAATTTTACATTTATTGAAACCAAAGATGGTTCTGAGGTCTTATTTCCTAGGGGGACAGGAAGGGAAAGAGAGACCCATTTAGTAATGTTTATCTCTTTTTAAACGTACTATCTTTGCCCAAGCTGCTTAAACAAAATTTTCTAGCTTGTCACATTACCTAATCAGGTGATACATAAAATATGATATGATGGAAAGAATAGGGGATCTGGAATAAAAGGACAACCAGAGTTCAAATTCTGCCTCTGTTATTTACTAGTTTTATGACCTTGTACAAATCATTGAACATATTTGGATTTAGCTTCCTCATCCATAAAATTAGATCTTTGAGGTCACTAGCAGCTTCAAATATCTATGATCTTCTGACCTATGAAAAATAGCATAATTAATAGACAAACAAAAAAAAACCTTTGCCAAGAAACAGAGGGTATTTCCTAAGGGATTTCTAAGAAACTAAGTTCCCCAGGGTAATGGAAAAGCCCTCTTCTTGTCTTCCTCAAAATCAGCTTCTCGCAGAGGTGAAAAACCATTTCTTTAGGGAAAACTGTTCATCCTTATTACATGTCAGTCTCATTGTTTATCTTTTGGTGTGGAAGGGAGCCATTCTTTCCCTCTACCCTATAGGTGCCAGGAGACAAAAATTTATGGCACTTCCCTTTAGTTTCTTTTGGCCCATTTATCCTCTTTCCTTCTATCCTCCTTGCTCTTCCTTATTTTTTTTCCTGTTTTAGTAATTATGAATAAATTCAACCCATTCCACCAAGAGAGACCAGGAAACCCAAATGAAAAGGCTGATGGTCTCCTAAATAAAAAATGTGAATTTTGGAGAATGGCTCAGAAGACTTCATCACAGGCAATGTCTTCCATCCAAAAGGGGACCTGAGAGTAAACTTTAAGTATTTAAAAGACTTTTATGTGGAAGAGTAACTAGACTTATTTTTCCTGTCTTCAGATAGCAAAATCAAGAATAATAATGGATGGAAATTACAGAGATGCAGATCTATGCTTGATATTAGGAAAGATTCCCCAACAATTAAGTTTGTCTAAAAAGTAGATTGGACTGTCTGATAGCTTATGAATTTCCCATTTCTGGAAGTTTTCAACCACCCCTGGATGGCTATTCATTGGACATATTATAAGGGGGATTCTTAGATGGGTACTAGGAGGCTTCTGAGGTTTCCTCTAACTGCAATTTGGGTCATTAGAGGTTGCTTCAGATAAGGAAACTAAGATACATTAAAGTTAAATAACTTCCTCAGAGTCCAGGGGCAAGCTATAATTTGATTCAGGATCTCTTAATTTCACTTCTGTGATTCTGTTCATTATGCCACACCATTTTTTTTTTTGAGATGGGAGAAAAGAGTAAGAGGATATCAATTCAATATGGCACTTCTGGTTAATTATTAAGTAGCTTGTTATAAGTGCTTCAGTTGACCTATACTCAGAAAAAGACTTTTATTACATACTTTTCATCATACCATCTGATAAATATGGAAAAACATTTCTTTTAATGTTGCCTTTGGACTTCAGTCACATTAAATATTAGCATCTGGACAGTGGTAACAATGACTGTAAAAGGAAGTTTAGTCAACTTGATTTATATCTTAATATAGGGATCATCTTTCTGGTGAGAGGTATTAAGATCCCTTTTATCTCAAATCCTATGAGATCCTCAGCCACATCCCTTGCTTTTTGAGGGGAGAGGTTATACTTTAAAACACAGATTTCTTTGATTTTTAAAAATCTTAGTTGATTTATGGGTTTGTAAAAATAAATCTGCTTATAAAGTTAACTTGAAGGCCAATTCTTCATTCCAACATGTGGCCTTTGTGGAAGGAAGGTTCATAGTAAGATGTGCCCAGAAAAGTCTCCCCTCCCTATACTGTCTGGAACAGTTGCTGGATGTGGAGAGTCACAAGAATCACCAATGATCCCCACGGGCCACAGCAGCTCACATCTGCCGGCTTGCAGGATTAAGAGAATTCCATGGAAGCAAGCAGACCACTGGGAGTTTATACGCTCCTGCCTTCAGCCGTGAACAAACAACTCCAATAAGAAGGGTGGGCCTGGTGTCCACTGTTGGAATGCCAAGAGACCTTGTGAAAGAACTTGAGGATAAAAAGTAGAGAAAGAGAAAGTTGTGAAAAGGAAGGGCAGAAACTGTGACAAACAAGAGCAGTTTGGGGAAAGTTAACTCTGGGAGAATGGGGTTGCCAAGTATACCTGATGTCTCACTAAAATCATCAATCCCAAACTGATACTTTGCTTTCATTTTCTTTTACTATAAAAGACCTGAAGTCCCAGAAGTTAGAATTATTATTATTCTTTTGATATTAAAATATCACTTCTTTTAAAACCAAAAATGCCTTTAGGAAGGTTAAGGAATCATCAATTATTAACAATTTGATGTAGATTAGTTTAGTCTCTTTTCCTTTTAACAATGAACTGAGATCATCTGTATCACAACAGAATTAAGTAACAGAAAGAGACAGAAAGATACCATCTTAAAGTTGGAAGTAACCTTAGAGACCATCTCATTCAATCCCTTCATTTTTTACAATTGTGGAAACTGAGGTCCAGAAGGAAAGTGATTTGAGCAAGGTTAGACAACTGGTAAAGAGCAATTTCAGGAGAATCCATATTTCAGTCCATATTAGCTACCAAGAATACACAAAATAAACATTTCAAAATCTGGTCTGGAACAGTATGGAACAACAGGAAAACTCCTTTATCACAAGGCTCACTACTCACTACTCTGAAGACAATGACTAGTAGCAGGACTATAATTTCATTTTGTTATAGGGTAAACAGACTGGTTGACCCCAGCTACTTCAGGGCCAGTAATGAGTCTTATCTACAATTTGATCTCACCTTTTAAGTAGTGTAGGAGTCAGTGTAAAGGCAGACCTATATTTTCTTATTTCTAAGGAGTTGGATAGGACAACATTCTTGAAATCTTTAAACTCTTTGTAACACTGTTACAAAACTTAGTTTATTTTGAACCTGGAAGTAATTTGATGACTTCTAAGGTTCATTTAGTTCCCATCTCTTTAGTTTAAAAGAATTTATTTTAGAAGAAAAGTTCTCAGCTATGTTATAATTGCTCTGAGCAATTATAATTAGGCAAATGCTCAACATTTAGGGAGTGGTAGGATGAATACTGATACAAAGGGAATAAGCAAAGCAAAACAAAACAAAACAAAACAAAAAATAGTAAACACAATGACTACAACAATGTAAAAAGAACCACTAAAATCAATTGAAAATAAGTGTTGCAAAATTACAAACAACAAGCTTTGTCCCAGAAAAGAAATATGAGAAGAGGTAATCATATCAGTTCATCTAATCCAATCCTGTAGAAGCAAAAAATATATAGGTTTGTCTTTTGGGGGAGCTAGGCATCATAGTGACTAGAGTTATGGACTTAAAGTCTAATAAAAGAACTGAGTTTGAATGTAGCCTGAGCTACTTAATAACCATGTGTAAGTCACTTCAGTTTTCTCATCTGTAAAATGAAGATAAGAGTATGTAAAATTTACACAAGTTGTATAATGGATCGAACGAGATGACATGTAAAATACTTTGCAAACCTCAAAGGGCTATGGAGGGAAAAGGGTTAAGGTAGAAGGAGGAAAACATAGGAGCAGAAGTAGTTGAGAGAGAAGGAAGGGCTGTGGTGATTATGCCACAGGAAGGAGCTGACCTGGAAGGAGGTTATGATAATAAATTGTGAGCCCTAGCTGTAGTTCCTTATTTGTCTCACATAGGGTAAAGAACAACATTAAGTTTTAAAGAAATGCAACATCTTGAAGGTGGGGGGTAGGGTTCAAAGGACAGATGGGAGGCAAAATGGACCACTGGGTAATATTTCAAATATAGCTATTTACTTTCCTGATTGGCAACATACAAAACCACATGTTTCAAGTCCCCAGAGCCTTTTAGGCCTGTTTTTCTCACACTGGTCACTGTTTAAGGGAAGTCATGGAATTTCCTTCTTAAACAGACCACCCACTTCTCCTTGTACCTGAATGAGATTGATAGAAAATCTTCAAATGCTTTAAATTAGTTCTGTAGAGCTGCAGAAGGGGTCATTTAATGACTGGGGGGGAAAGAGGAGGCAGCCAGCAACAATATAGATCCATTAAAAAATATGGCTCCTATGAGATTGGATAATGAGTGGTGGGTGCCATGTTGCTACTACTTGGCTTTTTATTTCCCATTTGAGGGTTAGGGAATTTTCTACTTCAGCACCATCCATTTGGGAGCATATTCCACAATGTTTCCTAATCCTACTTCAGACAACCTGGAAGGGATGAGGGAAAAAACTATTTTTCAGGCAGCCTGTTTTCCCTATCAGCAGCAAGGTTGTGTAGCCAAGTCTTCTGAGTTGCAGATGTAGCTGCAAAGGCAGAGCTACTATTTAAATCAATTTGGTTTAGCCAAGATATGGAGAAAGGCAGAACCCTGAGAAGAGATGTAATCCTTCCAACCTCATCCCCAACATCTGCCTGTCTGTGGGAAGACAGGGTGGGATATAGTCACATGGCACTTTGTGAGTAACCATGTTAGTCCCTGTTTTCTTACTTTCCTGGCTGGACTAGGGGTTTGCCTACAGTTTCCTTTCATATGTACAGCTCCAGAAACTTGTGAAAAGTATCTAAAAAGCAAAGAAACAAAGTCTTTAGCCCAGAAGACATGTACCTTGAAAAATGTTATCTGAACTATATATGATTCCAAACACAGAGTGCCTTCCTCTTGGCCCAGAGAGGAAATTAAGACTCTTCAAGTAGCAAGAAGGTCAATCAGCTTTGGCTTAAATCAAGTCAGAGGCCTGGAGGGGAACCCAAGAAGTCATATTTATTTAATTAATCTTCTTTTCTCCATAATATGACAACATCATGGAACAATTAAGCCTAAAGTCTGATTTGCTTCCCTTTACCCATGATATAAAAAATGTAGTGAAAAAAGTAGATTTATATTTTGGAAAATTATTTTATACCAATTCTATAAATAGTTTTCAAAGTCCATTACAAATGGGGAAAATGAGTTTGTCTTGAAAGATATTCATGGATACCATCAATTCAACTTTTAAAAATGAGCAAACATTTATTACATGCTTATTATGTTGGGCTAGATTCTGGGGACAAGAAGACAAAAGCAAGAGACAATGGAGACAAAAGACTCTATTAAGGACCCTCTATTTTCTACTGGGATGAAAATACCAAAAATATCAATACATCAATACAAGGTGATTTGAGTGGGAAGAGAACTAACAACTGGGAGGGATCAAGGAAGATTTCCCAGAGGAGGTGATACTTAACCCGAGACTAGAAGGAACCAAATAATAATCTGTTAGGGTGTCAACAAACATTTATTAAGCACACTACTAAACCCTAGGAGGTATAGAGAAAAGAAATAAGTGTACCTGCTCTCAAGGAGCTCATAATCTAAAGGGGAAGAAACCTGCAAATAACTATATACTAAGCAACATACATTCAGGAAAATTTCAAGATAATCAATAAAGGGAAGGCATGAGAAATGGGGAATTAGGAAAGGGCTTCTTCAACCAATCAATAAGCATTGATTAAGGGCAGCTTAGGTGTGCAGTGGATAGAGCACTAATCCTGGAGTCAGGAGGGCTTGAGTTTAAATCTGGTCTCAGATACTTGACATTTACTAGCTGTGTGACTTAACCTTGATTGCCTTACATCCAGGGCCATCTCCACTCATCCTAATTTATATCTGGTCACTGGACCCAGGTGGCTCTGGAGGAGAAGGTGAGGCTAGTGACTTAGTACAGCTCCCCACCCCCCTCCCCTCAAATCCAATTCACTTGCTTGTCATGGTATCACCTCCCTGATGTCATGGTCTGCTTTTTTAAAAAAGGACAAAAATCATCATTGATTAAAAATACACTATATAAAACTCTTCAATGCTATGAGTTGAAAGAAATCATCCTCAACCCATCCCTCTCCCTCATTTCCTCCTCACTCCACCCTCACTTGTTTAATCAGCTGCCAAATCCTGTGGATTCTGACTCCTCTGCATTCCTCTCATGTCTTTCCTTCTCTCCAAATGCATGGCCACCATCCTAATGTAAACGCTCCACACCTTTCACCTGGAGGACTTAAATTGCCTTCTAATTCATATTTCTGCCAGCCTCTAGGCAATATCAAACATCACCTCCTCTGCCTGGCATTTCAAGCAAAGTCCATCACAGTCTTACTGTCAACCAACCTGGCCTATTGTCGCATGGACAATATTCTATCTTCCAACTTCATGCCATTATATGGGACTGTTCCCTATACCTAAAATATGCTCCTTAGCTTTCTTCAAGGCTCTTCTAGGCATTTTATATCAAGTGCCAACAGCCAAAGGAAACTCTGAGTGATCTCTCCATTTGCTTGTGCCCTTCCCACTGAAACTGTCTTGTATTTATTTTTCTATCTCATTTATATTCATTTATTTGTGCAAACATGTTGCTTTACCTCAGCAGAATGGAAACTCCTTGAGGTCAGGGGGCTGCTTTGTTTTTATTTTTGTAACCCTAGCATTTGGTATAGTGCCTTGCTTATATTAGCTGCTTAATAAATGTTTAATGACCTAGTGAATGAATGAGTGTTTTCTAAAGATAGGATAGGGTTTATATGACAGCATTTAGGCAAGAGATTGGACAAAAACGCCAGAGTTTACATTTCATCTTAGAGGTAATAGGAGTCTCTAAAAGTTCTTAAGCAGGAGAAGAACTTGGGTCAGTTCTATGCCCTCCTTCCTCACCCATGCCAACACCCCTTTCTGTAATGACAAACATCACTAGGCTTCATGAATAGCCTCATGTACAACCATCTAACCATGTTTACTTTCCTCATTAATATAATTTCTCATAAAAGTTGAACAGAAAAAAACTAAAGAGGGATAGAATTTAATGAATTCAACAAACCTTTATTAAATGTTAATTTTGGACTGAGAATATTAACTCTTTGAAGGTCACTGCAGTATTTTTTTTAACTGGGTTACAGCACCTGAGTGTCACCATAGTAACAGCAGGCAAACTAGAATTGATGATTTACTATTTCAACTCCTTAGAATATTCAGCATCCTTCAAGACTCAATTCGAGACTTCAAATCTTCAGACTCCCCTACTTGTTAGTTTTATGAGCTCTTCATACTTAATGTTTCTCATTTATTTTATGTTACTACTCTTCCTAAGTAAAAGTAATCTCCTTGAGGGCAAGGGACAGTTTTTCACTTATTGTATTTCCTAGAACCTAACATAGTTCCTTGGATACAGAAGTTATATAATAATTTCTTGTTGTTCCTCAATTGTGACTCTATTTGGATTTTCTTGGTAGAGACTGGAGTAGTTTGCCATTTCTTTCTCTAGCACATTTTACAGATGAGGAAACTGAGACAAACAGGATTAAGTGACTTGCCCAAGGTTACTTGGCCAGTGAGCATCTGAGGCCAGATTTGAACTTCCAGTCTTTAGGCCCAGGATTCTATCCACTGCAGCATCTAGCTATTCCTTATTAATACTTTGTTGAATTGAATCATTTCACTGGTACTATCTGGAGATGACAGCTGAATAATACTACTTGTCCAAAACTTTCCCCAGAAATACCCTATGGATCATAGATATTTTAAAAAAGTATTAGTCATTTATTCCAACTTCCTCATTTTAATGATGAATAAACTGAGGCCCACAGGGCTTAAATCACTTGCTCAAGGTCAAAAGAGGCAGTAAATAGAAGAGCTGGGTTTCAGTTTAAAACCAAAACTCTTTCCACTGGAAGCATGCTGGAAGCTCCAAAGCTCAAGATTATTTTCATGGCTGCCTTCCAGTAATAACCAGTGGAATATAATAATAACTCACATTTGTATAATTATGAAATGTTCTACATAAATTATCATTATGCTTATTATGCATCTTGTAGGTAAAAAGATAATATTATCCTTCTGTCAAAGATAAGGAAATTGGGGCTTATCAAGAGGTAGACATCTAGGAAATGCCTGGAGAGGAACTCAAATCCAGGTCTTCTGTCTCCAAGTCCAAACTTTCTCCCACCATATCAGGGCTGCCACTTAAATGAATGTTTCCAAAGGTAGCACAAAGTTCTTGCTATTTTTTTTATTCATGTATTCTAAGCTGGTGGAAAACAGTCCTGAGCAAGGTCTAATGTCTGAAAAAGTAAAACAGGAGTCCTGCTCTTCACTTTAGCCACTGGCACCACAAGATGGTGGCAGTCAGGCATAAAAAAATCTTAGTTCAGTGCCCAGAATCAAGATGAAGCTTAAGCCACTTAGAAAAAATTCTAGGTATTAAGCATTTCTTGGCCAAGTTTTTCAGAAAACCAGTGTGAGAAGAGCCAAAGGGACAATTTATTTTCCAAAGTAAAAAGGTCTTTGGCTAAGGAACCTTTTTTTTTCTTTTTAAAAATTTACACTTTAATGATCCCTATTGCTTTCATGTCTGAATATACCATACTTCCCCTAATCTTTATTCCGCCTTTATTCAAAGGAGTCTTTTTCTTTTGTAATAAGAAAAAAATGAAATAGAATCAAGTAATAGTGCTCCCATATCTGACAACATATGCAATATTGTATAAGAGGTGGAGTGAGTTTCAGGTATGGGGGGACAGCCTGTGTGTGTGTGTGTGTGTGTGTGTGTGTGTGTGTGTGTGTGTGACAGAGAGAGATGCAGCTCTAAGGAAGGAAAGTAGATGAAATTTTTATTTCTTCTTTGTGGTCATGACTGGTCATTACAATCATACAATGCCTGTATCACTGTTCTAATGTGGTTGTTTTTTTTAAAGGAACTTTCTATTCATTTGTTTCCTTAATCTAAAATACAATACTGTTCAGGGATAATATGAAAAGCCATGTTTATTATTGTTTTTTGTCTTGATATCCATTTATTCACAATTGTATTTTCACCATCACTGTCTTTTTCATTTTTATGTTCAACCATTCATACTCAAATGAAGGGTGAAAATGTATATCCCTGTGTTCCTTTTCTCAGGGCTTTGTTAGAAGAAATCATCTGAAAAATGCTCAGTGATAGGGAAAGTGGAAAGATATAAGCAAAGTGAAGAAACAATTCAGGGTCAAAGAAATACTTGGTCCAGTGTAATATTGAGGATTCTTCAAAGATTATAAGCATATAAGCATATTAAGACTTTAAAAAATTTGTACTAAGGTCATTGAATTGAAAGACAAATCCTTAAAAATGGTATGACTTCTAAAGTCCCTTTGAATATTCTATGATATGATATTTGTTGCATCATACAGAATATTTGTATTTATTGTTGAGTTACATATAGGATACATATTACTGTTTTGTTAGAATTATTTCATTATTTATTTAGTCTTTTCAAAATTTAATCTTCTTGAAGGGTTTTGGTTACTCCCAATCCAATGCAGTCAAAGATGAATTTATTATGTATGCTAAGTGCCGGAAATACAACAAAATAAGAAAGTCCCAATCTTCATGCAGCTTTCATTTTATAAGGGAGATAAAATATGTAGAAAGATAAGATAACAAAAAGGAGTAAAAACACTAATCGCTAAAGGGAATCAGAAAAGGCTTCCAGTAGAAGACAATGCATGAATCAAACTCTCTATTCCATGGGGAACATTTTGATATTCTATCTCTGGCCTCCAAGTGTTTGTATAAGCAGTATACTGGAATGCCCTTTTCTTCACCTCAGCCTGTAGAACCCATAGCTTCTTTCAAAGCCCAGTCCAAACGTAATATCTTATGAGATTTTCCTGACCTCCCTAATCTCCCTCCCTCCCAGTTGTTAAAGCTATCCTCTCAAAATTACTCATATTTACCATACCCCACACACATATATTCTGCTCATATTTACTTATTTGTGCATATACTGTTTACCTTTAGTACAATATAAGTTCCTTGAGGGCAGGCACTATTTAAGTTTTTCTTTGTAAGTTCAGTACTTAGCATAGTGTCAAGTACATAGAAAGTGTTTAAATAATACAAATTGAATGGAAATGAAAGAGTGAGTTTCAGGTATGGCAGATAGCCTGTGAGAGGTGTATGTATGTGTGTGTGTGTGTGTGTGTGTGTGTGTGTGTGTGTGTGTGTGTGAGAGAGAGAGAGAGAGAGAGAGAGAAGAAAAGGGGATATATATCATAGGCAGAAAGGAGAATGGGAAGGTCTTTAAATACCAAGTTGAGGGAGTTGTATTTTATCTACATGTATTAACAGGAATCACCAAATTTTTAGCTGTATAGAGACATGATTGGACTTAAAATTTAAGAAGATAATTTTGACATTGTTTAAAAAAAACCAAGAAGAAAAGTGATTAATTTTTTTTCTTCAAACTCCAGGTTTTATAGATTTTAATACTATAAGAAATCTAAAAGCATATTTATCTACATTCCATCATTTCACAGATGAGGGCCCAGGTAGTAAATAGGTGAGTTGGGACTTGAACTCAAGTTCTTTGATTCTAAAGTCAATCTTCCTTCTATCATATCACACTACAGGTAGTATGGGGGACAGCTATGGCACAATGGATAGAGTGCTGGGCCTGAAGTCAGGAAGACTCATTTTTGTGAGTTCAAGTCTGGTCTCAAATACTTAGTATCTGGGTGACCTTGAGCAAGTAACTTATCTCTGTCTGCTTTAGATTCTATAAAATGAGCAGGAGAAGGAAATGACAAACCTCTCCAATCTCTTAGCCAAGAAAACCCCAAATGGGGCTGGGAAGAGTTGGGACATATCTAAAAACAACTGAACATCAAATAGTTTATACAAAAATGCAAGTGGATTTTTGAAAGATATTTTTTTAAATGCATAATACTAGTAATATAACATAGTCTCATGACATTTGCAATCTGAAAGCCTTATACATGCTCATTGACCTGGAAATATGAGAAAAAAATCAAGTGATAATGGTAATGGTTTACTCTTAAGTTATTAGAGAATATTGCTAGCTTCATAAATGTGTTAGTTTATGGAAAAATTATTTATCAAAAAACTTTATAAAGCATATTAATAACAGAGATTCAAATTACCTTTTTATATAAATAAAAAGGAAAAGATGAAAGCTGAGCTGCTTTAATAAAAAAGCAAAATTAATAATGACTTTAATTAAACTTACAGTTGATATAATTAATCAAGGCCAAATAACTTTAGATGATACACATTAACTGGAATAACCCACCAAGAAGAATTCTACAGAATTCAGAAATTCTCAGAAAGCCGAGAAGCAGATCAAGGGTGAAATAAGGACATCATTTTTTGAACTTTGTGAATAACTCATCCATGCAAACCTGAAACCGGATAGTAATGAAATGCAATGTGTTTGTGTGTGTGTGTGTGTGTGTGTGTGTGAGAGAGAGAGAGAGAAAGGGAGAGAAAGAGAGAGATCTCAGAGGACAACCTACCCTTGTCTCCTGCCAAAACTAGCAAATGAGAAACTGTTCCATGAAATCATGTGAAAACATGAAAATATATTAGCTGGTTTCTTTAGTCATCACTCAATCATCAGATTGCTTGGCTAGGCTAGACTAGTGACCAGCAAGAATTACTCTTCCATACCACACAAAAAATAATGAGTTGAAGGAAGTGGGATGCTGATATATTGAAAACCATCCTTAAAACAAGAAAAACAGTTTTAAAAAATCTCTACATTGCTCTAAGGAGCCATGAGTTGGGTTTTTTAAATTTCATTTTTTTAGGTTTTTTTTCAAGGCAATGGGGTTAAGTGACTTGCCCAAGGTCACAGCTAATTGAGTGTCTGAATCTGCATTTGAACTCAGGTCCTCTTGACTCCAGGGCCAGTGTTCTGCTCACTGCGCCATCTAGCTGCCCCCACTGAGCTTGTTTTAATGAAGATTAATTCTAGAATCATAGCCTCCTTTGACTATTTCTTGATAGCACGAAGGGAGAGTGTGGAAGTGGCAATAATTAAAGGAATTTGTGCCTGAGTCAATTGTCAATGAGAGTAATCTACAGAAAAAATGATCAGTAAATAGGAAAGAATTGAGAGGTCCATTAAAGTACATTCTCTCTTTCTTTGAAGTCCACTGAGGTCAGGTCAATGGAAGGCAGACCTGGCCAGGTGTTAACAAGCTTACAGGTCCAAAGAGAGATTCTCTGTCTGGATTCCAAACTAATTCAGTTTGTAGAAGTTCATCTTCAGAAAATTAGCCCATAGGTGATTTAAAATTTTTTTTTTTATTTTTGCCACAGTGACTCATAAAGTTGTCTTAAGCATGAGATAGTGGTGATGGTAGTGGTGGGAGCTGGGAGTGCCCATGTGAATGAAATTAGATTTTCTGAAGTATGGAAGCATTATACAATTTTACTCTCTTTTTTGACATGGACTCTGGACCCTTTTGGAACGTCATATCCATATTCTTAAGTCTACTATTAAGTGATGATTGTGTTATGATATATTTCACAGGCCCATAGGATAATATCAGTTGCCAGGAGTTATATGGCTCTTTTAAGGTTTACAAAGCATTTTATATATATGCTATCTCTTTTGGGTCTTATGTCAACCTTATGAAGTAGGTTTTATTATTATTATTCCTATTTTACACATGAAGAGACTGAGACTGAGAGAGTTACTTCTTGACTTTGAGTCAAGCTGTCATACCAATATAGATTTGTAGTTGGAAGGGACCTCTGAAACCACTGAATCCAATCCTCTCCTTTTACAGGTGAAGAAATTGAGGCTGATGGAGGTCAAATTGCTCAAGTTGTATAGTTAGTAAGTGTCAGAGGTGAGAATGTAATCCATAACTGGTTCTATTGTTACTGTACTACTTTCTGGACTAACAAGTCATGGTCTTGCCATCTCCAGATGATGATAATTATTTCCAGAAAATTTGGTGCTTAATAAAAAGAATCGAAGAAAGGCATTCTTGCCTTGATTCTGCTCCACCAGAAAGATATTTATCCTTTCCCATTGGATCTAGGACAAATAAAGTAAATTATAGGATTATAGGGTTTTTAGAGCTGGAAAAGATCTTAGAAATTACCTGGTCCAATTTCCTTATTTTATGGATGAAGAAAGTGGTAGCATGAAAAGTGGAGGGATTTTCTGAGAGTCACGCAGTGTATAGCAGGAGGCAGTTGGGATTCAATTCTGGGTCCTCTGACTTCACATCCAGAACTCTTCTCTATACCATCAGTGATTCCCCCAAATATGAATTGCTGGAAATTTATAATAAAAACAATCAGTTGTATTATTCCAATTTTAAGATGTCTATATTTACCCTAAATTAACTGGAATGACAGGACAAAGTTCATTTCTGAATTGTGTTCTGTAAATATTTGCTATTAACCATATACAATGAAGACACTGACTTCATGATTCAGCTGTTTAGTAATATCCAATTCTTCATGACCCCATGGATCTATACTATACATGGAATTTTCTTGGCAAAGACACTGAGGTGGTTTGCTATTATTTCCTTCTTCAGTGGGTTAAAGCAAACATGAGGTTAAAAGACTTGTTCAGAATCAGATAGCTAGTAAGTCTCTGAGGCTGAATTTGAACTCAATTCAAGGTCCTAATTCAATTAGGAATTCAATTCCTAATTCAAGGTCCAGTGCACTATTCATTGAGTCACCAAGCTTCCTATAGGATCCAACCCTATTTTTTTCTATATTTTTGGTATATGGTAATGTTTATGTTAGTTCCATTCATAATTAAAAAGAAAAAATGTTTGAAATTACTTTGAGGTTTTATGTAAAAGTCCCTAAAATTTTGTTAGAATAAATAAAAACATCTTCTGTTAAATTAGGTTATACAGAGTTTTAGACATCATAGAATCCAAGGTAAGAAAAATCTTTCTTGTCCAACCACTCTTTCAGTTATAAACTGTTCAGAAGCTTAGCACAGAATCGACACTTATGTCTTCACTTCTAATAGGTAAAATTTCATAGGAAAACAATCCATTGATAAGTTTATCAATTCATTCCTATAAACTGCCTCCAATCTCAATTCAAACTCTCTCCAATCTACTGGTGTAGAAATGAGAGTAGTTTGCTGGAACCATTTCAAATAAGGCCTTTACATTTTTAGTGTGAGCATTTAGAACTTAGAAACTGGAAAACGCCAAGTAAAATTACAATCGCTGAAAGTTATCATAATTTTCATATAGGAGTCCTCTAATTATATATGAAACTCATAGAAAACTATGAGTTATGTTATTTTAAAGACTGCTTATCAATAATATGGGAATTTGGACATAATTCAAAGATTTTGCAAATTTATTTTTCTTTTAAATTTGCATTTATTTTGGAACTGAGGGGATGCCCATTGATTGGGAAACGACTGAACAAGTTATGATATTTAAATGTTATGAAGTATTATTGTTCTATAAGAAACCATAAATGATCGACTAGAGAAGCATGGAAAGAATTATATTAATTCATTCTGAGTGAAGGGAACAGAACCAAGAGAACATTAAATACATTAACAAGAAGACTGTGAGTTGATCAACTATGATGGATGCAGCTCCTCTCAGCAATTTAGAGATCTAGGACAATCCTGGGAGTTCGCTTATGGACAATGCCATCCACATCCAGAGGAGAAAAACAAACAAAATCACAGAATCTGAATATATACTATGTTTACTTCTTTTAAACTTCTCATGTTTTCCTTCCTATCCCATGGTTTTCTTTCTTTGCCTTTATCCTTATTCCTCACACACAAAATGACTAATATGGAAATATAATAAACATAAATTGTACATGTACAATTTTTATCAGATTGCTGACGGTGGGGGGTGGGAAGGAGGGTGGCAGAAAAATGTGTAACTTATAAATATGCAAGTAGATGGATGCTGGAAAAACTTCCATAGCACATAATTGGAAAAATAAAATAAAATATAAAGTTAAAAATAAGTTTGCACTTATTATTCTATTTCTAACACAGTCATGAGTCAAAATCCTCTCTCACATTAAATGGTGTCACTAAAAAATTTAGTTTTTAATTATTTTCACATAATATAAAATTGAAGCTTTTGCTTTTGTTAGTTTTTGTATCCCAGTTCTTACATTATTGTGTTAATTTTGAGAAATAAATTAATATCAATTAAGAAATAAGCATTCTGATGGTTTCTTGGTAAATACATTGAATTAATTTTTTTTATTAAAAAAACTGGTTAACTACTACAAACCTGAACTTGACTTATTATTTTGTGGTTTCTCTAGACTTGAGAACATGTTATTAATGTTAAAGTATGTTGGGTTTAGGTGTGTTGTGCTTAATTTTTTTCCCCCAAAGAACTGGTTGTTAAACATTTACCAGTATACTCCTGGGGTAGAGGATTCTTTTTTTTTTACCACGATCAATCAATAGATATTTACTAAATGCCTATTAAGGACCAGGAATTTGCTAAGCATTGGCAATACAAAGAGAGACAAAAATTATTCCAGTCTTCAAGGAGCTTACAGTAGAATGAAAGACAGGGTGGATTGTTTTTTTGGTAATTGTCCCTATAGGTGTTCCACAGTTTGTTCATTTTGGCAGAATTTGAATGCAAATTCTCTCAATAATTACTACCTTTTCACATGTGATGGTGGATTGGATTGAGCCTGTCTTTGATGAATATCAGCTTTTTGATCTGAAGCATACTCCAAGATTAGATATGTTACAGTAGAATTATTGCTTTGCATCTATGGATGGAGTTTCCACCCTGAGAGATCTCCATACTGATGACATCACAGGTCTGAAGCAAACCAAACAACCCTTCCCAAACTAAGACAGGTTGATAACAAGGTCCCTTCCTCTTTTTTTTTATAATGGTCATCTGAGTAAATTCATCTTATAATTAATTAAAGGTCTTTTTTTTATGGGGTTGGGGCCAGGGTAATTCGGCTCTGGAATGACAATTCATGCCACTGATATTCAAATGGTCAATGAGTTAGCTTAGAAAAGCTGCCGATATTGACTTTCTTAGGAAGTAGTGAGTTCTCTTTAGTAGCTTCAAATGGGGGGGATGCTCCCTTGTAAATGCATTTCTTCAGCCCCCAAATGGAACTAAAACAAATACATGAGATGATTCTTTCAAATTTAGAATTTTACAAAAATTGAAATTGCCAATAGAGATATAGACTGTACTAGATGACTCTTAGAAAATGATAAATTTATGGCTAGAAGGGACCTCAAAGGGGAGGGGAAGAACAAACAATTATTAAACACCTAGTGTGTTCCAATCACTGTGCTACAATTCATTATAATGGAAGGGGGGGAGGGAGGATAAGTGGCTATTTTATTATTCCCTTTTACAGATGAAGAAACAGAAGTAGGCAGAGGTAAAATGACTTGGCCAGGGTCATATTGCTAGTAAGTGTCTGAGACTACATTTGAATTCAGATCTTCCTGACTCCAGGCTCAGTAATATTATTCACTAGATGACACTGCAGTCATCCAACACCTTTCATATTACTAAATGAACTTGACTGAGGTTATACAGTGGCTTAACCAGAACTTCATCCCAAATTTGCTAACTCCAAATCCATCACTCATTCTATCATACCATACTGAAGTCCCTTTTAATTCTCAGCCTTTTCAGTCTCATATACATCACCCTCTTTTTCTCCTCTTAGTGACTTTGCATGACTGATCTCATGCCTGGAATGCTTCCCTTCATCCTCAATTTCTACCACTCAGAATGCCCGTTTGCCTTCAAAGTTCTGCTCAAGGGACAATTTAAAGAAGAAAGTCTTTCCTGATGTCCCAAGTTGCCTTCCCCATCCCAAAATTTACCTTGTATTTATTTTTTAGGTATTTGTGGATACTTATTTACCTACATGTTGACTTATCTGAACACCTATCATTTACAATGATAAACTCCCTGAAAGCCAGGACTATTTGTTTCATTGTTGCCTTTGTATTCCCATCACTTAATAGAGTATGTGGCATTTAGTAAGTACTTAATAAATGCTTAATGACCGATCAGTTGATTGTTACAAATGTGAGTTTCAGATAATGAAATTATTTTCTAAGATGTTTCCCTCCCTCAGCTTCAAATTTTAGGACATAACTATAGCCTTAATTTCTATAGCTTACTCAACATCTTTCTAGGTGGTACCCTAGTCAGCAATCCTCTGTGGTTCATATAACCCAACATTTCCTTTCAGGCTACTCTGGAAAAACACATTGAGTAATATGGAATAGAATGATCTGTTAAATGTTTCCAGTGTTGTTGTTTTTTTAAGCCAGAAGAAATAACGAATCATAAGACAACTGGGAAAAAAAGGAGGTATGCAAGGCCACAGCAAAAACTTAATAATCTTGTGAGGGAGGAATTGTCTACAAAAGTTTTATCTTTGTCATTCTCTATAGACTGTTTAATACCCAGCTATCAATGCCTCAATGAAATTTTAAGTTGGAATCCTTAATGAACCCAAAGGTTCATCAAGAAGTGGCATTGAGAGGCTTTTATTTATGGTCAAGTAATCTGGAGGTCCAAATTCCAGCTGTTACTTGGTAATTTTGTGACCATGAGCAAATCATTTCATTTTCTCTGGGTCATAGTTACATAATTGATAAAAGTGGAAGGGTTGGACTGGTTGACCTCTAAGGTCCCAATGAAAAAATCTAGCAATCTAATGTACAAACAAGCAAGAACCAGATGATAGAATATAGAATGTTTGGCCTCTGCCTTTGATAGTCTCTTTTCTGTTTTTTATACAGCTTTAGCAACTGAATGACATCTTCTGCCAGTTCAGAGCTGAGGCAAGATAATAATTAGGAGGATGAATTTTTAAATCACTGAGTATTTCAGTAATTATTGGAGAAATGACAGAAGGGAGGGTTTCTCATGTAAGGTGACCTCTTCTCTGATGATTTTTTCCTGGACACAATGAAAATGACAGGTGTGAGGATAGGGAGGTGCTCCCATCAGTCACTTCCTTCCTTATGTATTCTGACTTCTGGGTCAGATCTGATTAGAAATTCAGAGCCAATAATAGGTTTAAAAGCTGGAGGGAGTGCAGTAGGTTCCACTTCCTAGTCAATGCTGACTATTTGATAATGGAAGAAACAGTTGCCACTTAGTTTGACTTTAATCTGTCAGTCTTTTGACTATGTAGAATATGAAACCTTTTAAAATTCCATATACACATTACTAACTTTAAAATAAAATGGAGCCACTTTCAGATCCAAAGAACACAAAATTTTCTGAGGAGTCAACTGAACAAGTCTTTATTCAATTCCTGAAGTATGTAAAGCAGTATAACATGATAAATAGAGAACTGGTCTTGGAGTCAAGTCAGTAGGACTCAGATCTTGCCTCTGTCACATACTCACTATGTAACCCTGGGCAAACCACTTATTTAATCTCCTAGTGTTTCAAGTGACATCTAGACTATAAATTGTAGGGTAGGTGTCATCCTGCATAGAGAGGGGGAAATTTTCTCACTGGGAATCTCTATGCCAATGAACTCTAAGATTGATCTCCCAAAGATATGTAATATACTCTGTTAAGTGCCTGGGATAGGAAGAAGAAAAAGAACAAAATAGATCCGGATCTCAAGGAATTTATAACTTAATTGGAGGTGGGGAAGGGGGAAGGAAGAGGATTGTGATTATTAGTGGTCTTTCCTAGAATCTCAACGGCCAGATCCAATGGGTCTATGAAACAATTGGAGATTTCTAAGCATATTTACAGTTCATAAATATGTAACCTATTTTTGGTTGGGTCACCATATGGAGAAAACAGAATTCCAAAAAAGAATTATGAACAGAACAGATGAAAAGAAAGTTATTGGAAAGGGCAGGACCTTAAAAAAGAGGGAAAGTTGAGTTAAGGGCTTTGAAGTTTTCTTCTGCTTTTCTTCCTCTGTTTTCCTGAACATAAAGTATCTCAACACTAGTGGCTCTGTTTTGTTGCTAGCCAACTCATATGAATATGGGAAGTTATTTTCTCTAAGCCTCAGTTTCTTTTTTAGTAAAATGGGGGTACTAATACTTTTACTTCCAAGCTCTCAGGATAGTATAAAGTACTTTGCAAATTGTTAGTCTATGCCATCATTTTAATTATTACTATTATTATTTATGTTTTTACTATTATTCTCATTCTTTTTGATGGAGTTTGGATAGAAAGAATGGTAGGTCAAATTGATCTTTTGCTATTATTTTTAATTATGTACAGACAATTTCTTGGCTGGAAAAGCTTGTATCTTATTTTTTCCCCTCCATTCCTTCCTTTTTTTCTTCTCACATAGACAATTGGCTAATCTTCTAAAGGGTCTTCCTGATTTTAATTTGACTCTTTCTCAACCAAACCTTTACCTAAGTAACTTTCCAAAGGTACAATTCTCATCATGCCACTACTCTACATAAAAACCTTATGAAGAATCCCACTGACTATCAAATAAAGGATAAATTCCTGATTCTGGCATTCAGGGTTCTCCATAATCTAGTTCCTACTTCCCTTTCTAGCCTAATCTCATATTACTTCCCTTCATGTACTCTATATTTTAACCAGACTACTTTTCATATACTTTCTCACTTCTTGAATCTCCATGATTTTGCTTGGACCATTCTCCATGCTCAGAATAGATTCTTTTTCTTTCTCTAATCCCCATCAATTATTATTTCTTCCTTCCTTCCTTCCTTCCTTCCTTCCTTCCTTCCTTCCTTCCTTCCTTCCTTCCTTCCTTCCTTCCTATGATGACAAATACATAAAACCTTTATTAACCACAAGTCTTCTCCTCACAGGGCTCTCTCTAATCTCAGTTTTTTCATTTTTTTTGCTCAGACCCTCTACTAAACCTATTATATTTCCTTTGTACTAATTTGATTAGTCTCCTCTCAGCCCATTAGATTCTAAGTTCCCCAACTATATAGAGTGTCCTCAATCTTAGTCCATTATAATTCTTTACTTGTAGGAATTCAATAAAAGTTTGTCAAGTGAATGAATTACTAGATATAATATCCCTTACTTCTATACCCAGTGCCACATATTTATTTCCTCAGAGTACCTTGCTTAGATTTTTATTTCTTTGTGCTACTATTTTTTCAACCAAATCATATTTTTGCAAGCTTCTTGAGAGTAGAGGCTGCTCTCATTGCTCTGTTTGTAATTCAGCCCTTAGTAAATATTAGTTGAATTTAATGACAAATAAAATTACTAATACTTAATACTTAAAACCTCCTTAAAAACTTAAAAAACTTTTTCCACCCACAATTCCATACCTCACTGGCTCCATATGATCTCAAACTACCTCTCTTAGCCTTCTTTTTCCCTTTCAAAGTTAGTTTTGATGTTCATTTTAATCAGATTTTTATGTCTATATACTTGTGAGCCTATGGTACATCTCCAGAAGAAAACCCAAACATTCTCCCTCTCATCTCCACTATTTTATCAATTTTCATAGGATCTGTCCCAAGTACTGGAAGTTCTCCTGGTACTAAAGGATTTGAAAATACCTATGGTCACCAGGTTGATGAGTCTATAAGACTCAAGAACATCATACTCCAAGCTTAGATTTCATTTTTAGAATAGCATAAATAGGAAAAGATTCTGGTGAAAAAGACTAAAGTAAAGAAGCAATCATAGTTTTTTCCTTGGAGCTTTACCAGAATTGTGATATACAAGAGTAACCTGGTCATTATTTATTTTTAGAAGACAAAATGATTTCTCTAGGAATTCTTTCCTAGGGGGAAGAAAGGGGGTCTATGTGGCATAGAATACAAGAGCTAGGACTGGGATAAATAGGGCTAGTTTTTATCAGTAGACAGTATTTGAACATTTTAAAATTTGATGTCTTCAAATGAGTCTGAAAACTTTAAACTTAAGAGATCTAAAAGTAAACTTCCAGAAAGGGCTCCCTTACATATTAAAGGCAAAATAAATAACTACCATTAGAGCATCCCTTTAGGACTCAAAATGATATTTGGGCAATATTTATACCTATCAATTAAGGATAGTCATCTTTGTGGATTGCAAAAGTCATGAAAATTCAGTTTCAATTATTCAGTCACTTTACATTTTTTAATATTCTAAATTATTTTGAAGCATAAAAAAATAACCCAAATCCATTCTATCTTCTATTTTCTCTCCTCAATTGATGAAATACAAGTGATATGGTATAAGGGAACCATCATTTTTGATTGGACGAATGGAGAATCCTAGATTGAATTCTCCCTTTCTCTCTTACACACACTACCTGTAACATTATGGGCAAGTCAATTAACCTCTTTGAGTCTCAGTTTTCTCATTTTTAAAAAAAGGGGATTATAATATTAATATCTGTTCCTTAAACTTGGCATTCTATCTCCAGTGCCTGTCTGGACTATTCTTCATGTCTAGATTTACCTCTCTCAACACCCCCCCCCCATCCAATCTGATTTATTCTTTGCACTTCCTTATTCATCTTGATTTAATCCATAGTGCTGCTCCTGCTAGAAGGAGCAGACTTCTGGAAGTCTTGCCTTTCTTCCAAAAGGCAAACAGTGCACAGTAGAGCATCTAACACAGAGAACCACTGTTTGCTCATGAAGGAAGACTGGCAATTTTATAGGCACTTGACACCCATGAAATATGTGCTTGGACTCTGCTTCAGGTGCTTCTTGTGTCTTTATTTTGCTTCCTCAGAATAGGGGTTCAGGAAGTCTTTTGTGAGAGACTGTTTAAAATGAGGAAACATTCATTCCCAGTGGGAAAGAATGTACTCCTTTCTCACTTTCACCTCTCAGAATTTTTATCTTCATTCAAGAGCAAGTCAGGTGCTACCTCCAGCAGGGCTAGGTCTTATCCTTCCCACTCCCCTCAAGTTGTCAATGCTTCTTTCCTCTGCAAATATCTCTATGTATTTATCTGTATGTATTTTGTATCCCTATAATAAAATGTAACCTCCTTAGGCCAGGAGTATTTCTTTTTAAAAATTTATTATTTTATTTATTTATTTTTTGTGTCTAATGCCATTTAGAACAACCACTTATACAGAGAAGGCATTTAGTGTCTATTTACTGAATCAAATAATATCTATAAAGCTAAATGTTCAAATTCAATGAGTATTTGTTTATTAAGTGGTTGCTATGTACAAGTCATTTGTTAGAACTTGATATACAAAAAAAAGAAAAAGAAAAAGAAAATAAGAATGCACACTCTTCATGAAGTTATAATCTATTGGAAGGACAGAGAGCATGTGCCCAAATAAATAAAACTGAGGCAGGAAAAATCCTAATAATTAGAGGATCAGGGAAAGGTTTCATGAGGAAATGACAGATATGGTGTACCCTGAAGAAAGATAAGGGTTCTAGTAGGTGATGAAGCATACATATATAAAATGCATACAGATCAAGGTATGGAGAATGACATAAAGTAGTTTAGGTGTTTTAAGGTAAAAGTGAGGGTGCTAGTTCTAGGAAGGAAGAGATAAGAATGAATGTGAACAAAGCTAAAGGAGAGAAACTGAACCAGGGTTGGCAGTGGAATGGGGGGGAAGGGAGGATGGAGGATGAGGGAAAGGGAAAAGTCAAGAATTAGGAATCTGGGAAACTGGGAGGTTGATGATGCTCTCACCAGATATAGGAGAATTTAAAAATAAGTTGTTTTGGGGTGGGAGGCAGGAAGAGGAAGAAGGTGAGATCAGCTCTTACTCTCCCTTCAATATATATATAGTGGTACTAAGTCAATATTTGATTGTCACCTTGGCCACTTTAGCAGGCCAAAAAGAATTCAAACAAAGGATATTACTTTGAGAGGAGGGGAAAAGAAGTGGGAGCTATATGACCATTAACAAAGTCTGGACTGTGAAGGAGAGGACTGAAAGAATGAGTTCACTGGACAAAAGGCAAGGAGAAGATTCTGAAGGTAAATGTGCCCCATTTTGTAGATTTGATATGGGTAATTTCTGCTTTCAGCAGGCAGAGAAGGTGGGTTGACAGAACAACAAAACAATCCTGAGCTGGACAAATCACTGTATTTCTCTACAACATTAACAGAATCATACTGTTTTAAAGAGTTTGCATGGGATGCCTTCATAAAATTTTCCTTTAAATAGTTTTGGGGGAACATTAAAGATCCCTTATTTGTTTAAGCAATTGACAGCCCCATTTTGCTTTCCATTAGTGAATCAGCATTTGAAATATTAATCTACAGGCTGTTCTTCTAAAACCGCCTAGTTGGCACTTTCTAAAAACAGGCATAGCATTTTGTGGATGGGTACAATGGCATCTTAACATGTCTATGGGCAGAAACAGGCCATGGAATTGTACTGAGTGTGAGTATTAAGTGTGTTTCTGAAAAGACCTCAGGTTAAGAGAATGTGCTACTGTTGAGCCAGCTCAGAAGTAAATTAACCCTGAAAACAGTGTCCACAGCTGCAAAATGCAAGTGTTTGGCACTAATACATTAGGATTAGTGAAGACTAGATTACAATAAACCTTTCACCTCCTCAGGGCAGGTGGTCTCCAACAGAAACAGGGACTTTCCAGAATCTCAGAATCGGAAGGAACCTTTAGTCAATTCATTCCATATAGGCAAAAGTAATTAAAGAAACCTTATTTAAATGTTTACTATCCATTCAATTCAACAAATATTTATTAAGCATCTTGTCTAAACCACCCCATCTAAAGTACTAAGTAAGTGGTTATTCAGTCTCTCCTCTACCCAAGAATGTGAAGGATAAAAAGATGAGTTCTGGACCTTCTCTGGAAAGGACTTCCATGTGTACAAATTCTCTCTCCAGGGACAATTCAGCACGAGTTCTTCTGCCCAGTATTTGGTAGTGAAGAAAATTCAGTCAATGTTTGTATCTAAATAGAAGTCCACTAGGAAACAATTGCAGCTCTAAGAAATTACCAAGAAAATGATTTTCTCCTCCCCAGTGTCATCTTGTCCGCTCTGGCCTCTAGATGTGTGCAGATCAGAGATTATTAACCTGGGGTATGTGAACTTGTTTTTCAAATATTTTGATAATTACATTTCAGTATGATTGGGTGGGGAAAGGGGAGGACTAATTGTCATATGGTAACCCGATCTAGAACAAGATCAGCCAGTCTAACCCCATCATTACCACAGAGAAGTAAGTTAAAGGGAATTAAATTCTACAGGAAAGCTACATGTATCATTTCTCTTCCTATAAAGAGATGTAATGAATCTCATCCAGCACTAGCTTTCTCTATCATCAGAAATTTAAGTCCTTTACTTTCTTTTTTTTAATCCTACACACTTAAATTTATCCATTTAAAAAAAACCATAATTCTAAGAAAGGGTCCATAGGTTTCACCAGATTACCAGAAAGATCCATAACACACAAAAGACCAAGAACCCCCACTCCAAATAATCCTTCATTTCTCTATCTTACTCCTACTTCATTTGCCTATTCAAATTATTCTCTTCCTTCAAGATTCAGCCCCCCTACTGTTTCCTACATGAAGCTTTCTCTGATGTCCCTGATCTCTTTCCCTACCCCACAATGCCCTCAAGTACATTTGTCTAGGTGGCTTCTATAATCTTATCACATTCCAATATTGGACTGGAAGACATGGAGCTTTCTCTGATGTCCCTGATCTCTTTCCCTACCCCACAATGCCCTCAAGTACATTTGTTTAGGTGGCTTCTATAATCTTATCACATTCCAATATTGGATTGGAAGGAGTCAGGTTCAATCTCAGATCTCTCACTATGTTTCTCTCATTTTTCAATCCCCCTTTCTCTCTCACCTTAATTTTCCCCTTCACAGACCAGCTGAGGCATGGTAATCAGATCACAGTGGGGCATCTACCAGGGTGCAGGTGTAGCTTCTACCACACTAGCCCAATGCAGCATGCAGGAGCCCACAGGAGGAAAGACTGACTGCCACTGCTCATTATGGCACAGGACAAGGGTGTTTCCAGAGGATGTAGACTATAGCATCAAACTGAAGAAGACAGAGTTTAAGCATATATAGACACCTAAAACATTAAGCTCCCAGATTCTAAGCATTACAGATAATTTATATTTCATCACAAATTAAAAGTAAAATGTATCAAATAAGTATGATTAATAATGAACATATTACTTATAGTCACAAAGTAAGGGAATGAGGAAAGGATAGAGGAAAAGGGAAGGGAGGGGGAGGGGGGAGGGAAAGGGAGAAGACAGAAAGAAAAGGGGAGAGGAGGGGATGGGAAAATAGGGGAGGGGAGGAAACTTGTCACAGGGTAAGAGGATTTAGAACCAGAAGAGACATTAGAGATCAGTTAGTCTAATTCCATCATTGCCACAGAGAAGGCAAAGATTTAAGAGAAGTTGAATTCTTCAGGAAAACTGCATATATACTTTTCTTACAGCAAAGTGATGTATTGAATCTCTTCTGGCAGGAGCTCCTCCCCTCTCCTTGCCCCCCCCCCCCCACCAGCCAGAAACTAAAGTCCTTTACTTTCTCTTCCTTCTTCCCCCCTTGGGCAATTCCCCCCACTTAGCCAATCTTTCCTTAGACAGACCCCCAGGGGAGCTGAGATATGAGGTATGGGGTATGAGAAAGCAGCTGACTGAGGAGAAGAGGAGGGTAATCCCAAAAGGTGGGGAAGTTCCCATAGCTATCCCACAGGGCCAAAAAGTTGTTTTTTGTTCAGAATGACCTTGTTTATTCACATGCCAAAAATGAATTTGTAAAGTTCAAAACCCTAATGAGATAGTAATTAGATCAATCTTTAAAAACAATGTTTTTTCCACGTTTGGCCTCTTTCAGTAAAACATTGTTTCGGACTTAAGATAAAAAAATAAGCTGGACATCATTAAGAACAAAATTTAAGATGACAGTTGAGAAATTATATATTAGAGCCTTTTTGATCTTGCCCACCCAAAAAAGAACATTCCACTCAATTCCATCTCTGTGAGCCTGATGTAGTAGAAGGAGAACTGGATGGAGTGTCAGAGGATCCAGGTTTGAATACTGCTCTGTTGCATTGGATATTTTGTGTCCGTATACATTTAAACATAAATTTGGACAAATTGCTTCCCTTCTCTGGGTTTAGGTCTCCTCTCCTGTAAAAATGAGGGAGATGAACTAATTGATTTCTAAGGTTTCTTCCAGTGATTGGTTCCTCCTGTAATTCTCAGAAATCAAACTGCTCTCAATAGTGCTTTTATAAACAAGTTGAGATGAAACCAGCATCTGAAGTTCACTGAACTTTGAAGTTCAAGGGAGGGTGAATTTTTCTTGTAATGAAGACTAGAAATCTGTTATTCTATTACTGAGAAAAGGTTAATGATTTCATCTGGAACTATGTCAAAAGAGCAATTAAACCGATGACCCAGCAACACCAATATTAGGCCTATATACAAAAGAAACCATAAAAAACGGGAAAAGTATTGATAGTTCTTTTAGTAGTGGCAAAGAATTGGAAATTGAGGGGATACCCATCAATTAGGGAATGACTGAACAAGTTATGGTACATGTATGTTATAGAGTACTATTGTTCTATAAGACATCATGACTGGTCAGACTTTAAAGAAGTATAGAAAGAATTACATGTACTGATGCTGAGGAAAAGAAGCAGAACCAAGAGAACATTGTACACGTTAACAACAGCATTAGGAGCTGATCAATTATGATGGATGTAGTTCCTCTCAGCAGATCACAGACCTAGGACAATCCTGGGAGAACTGTTATGAACAATGCCATTCATATCCAGAGGGGGAAAAACAACAAAACTACAGAATCTGAATGTATATTCACTTTTTTAAACTTCTCTTATCTTTAGTAATACCTTAATTGATAGTCAAAGTATATGGAAAAGCAATTCTCAAACAAAGAAATCAAAGCAATATATGGTCTTTTGAAAAACTGTTCTAAATTATTATTGATTAGAGAAATGCAATTAAAAGGTCTCTGAGGCACCACCTCACACTTTTCAGTTTGATCAAAATGACTAGATAGGAAAATGATCAGTGTTGGAGGGAAAGTAGGAAAGCTGGGACACTAATGCATTATTGGTAAAATTGTGAACTGATACAACCTTTCTGAAGAACAAATTGAAATCATACCTAAAGAGCATTAAAAATATCCTTTGATCCATCAATACCATTTCTAGGTCTGTATCCTGAAGAGATCTTGAAAAGGGTTAAAAATCAACAAGCACAAAAATATTCATAGCAGTTCTTTTTGGAATGGTAAAGAATTGGAAATTGAGGGGATGCTCATCAATTGGGGAATGGCTAAGCAAGTTATGGAATATGTATGCGATGGAACACCATTGTTCTATAAAAATCACGAGGGATGGGATTTCAGAAAAGCCTAGAAAGACTTGCATGAATTGGTGCTGAGTGAAATGAGCAGAACCAGAAGAACATTATTACCATTAACAATAGCCTGGGATGATGATCAACCATGATGTATTTGTCCATTTCAGCAGAACTATAATCAAAGGCAATTTTAAAAGACTTGTGATGGAAAATACCATCCTTATCCAGAGAAGGAACTGTGGAGTTTATAAGAAGACCAAACTTTATCATCTTCAATTTTTAAAAACTGTCTTCTGCATTATGTCATTTGTTTCTCTCTAATGTTTTCTTTTTTCCATTTGAATCTGATTCTTCTCTCATAACATGATCAATATCGATCTGTGTTTAGTAAGGTTATAAATGTAAAGTTTATATCAGATTGCTTTCTGTCAAGGAGAAGGGAGAAAGGAAAAGAGGAAAGAAAAAATGTAAAACTCAAAATCTTACAAAAAAATGACTGGTAAAAACTATCATAGCATGTAGTTAAAAAGAAATGAATACATTTTTTAAAAACCTCAAGTTTTTCCTTCCTGTCTCATGGTTTTCTTCCTTTTCCTTTAATTCTAATTCCTTTTACAAAATGACTAATATGTAAATATGTTAAGCAGAAATGTACATGAACAACTTTTACCAGATTGTTCCCAGTCAAGGAGAGCAGGGAGGGTGGTAGAAAAATGTTAACTTATACATTTGCAAATGGATGAATATTGAAAAACTATCAAAGTATGTAACTGGAAAAAAGGTTGCTAATTTCTGATGACTTGGCCCTTCTCATTTCACAGCCATAACTAGCGATATTCGTGACTAGGGCATCCAAATCAGAGCTTTGGATAGATATTCTCTTTTTCTGAAGGATTTTCATATACAGCAAAGATGAAACAATAGGGGTAATGAATGAGTATGGGGATACAGCTGATGTTAGGGTGAGGTTGTCTGACTGGTCCTGGATTCCAGTGCTGCTTTCAATACTCCCCAATACTTTCCCAATTTAGCAGAGGGTCCTGATTCATTGCTATCTTCTATCACCACAAAGATACAGTATTTCCAGCCCCTGGGGACCTGTAACAGGCAACTCAGAAATAGAACCAAGTAGGAGTTAATACTGCCTTGACAACATCTGCACAGTGTAAGAACAAGACTACGCAGTTCCTTGTCTCTTGTCATTTCTTTCTAGTAGAGATACAAGGACAATGGTCATCTTAAACATTTTATAAATTCAGGGCCCTGAAGAAAAGCCCTATTTACTCTATCCTATTTACATCCCTATATTTTACCATCTTCCTTTTTTAGGATTCATCTGAGAAATCCTATTCTCTTATAATTGAAATAAGTTAGACTGGGAAACAAAATACTTGGATATTTGATTTCTGGGTTTACTCTTGGCTATACAACTAATTAACTGTGTGATTGTGGGAAAGCTACTTAACTTTTTGGTCTTTTGTTCCTTCATCTGTAAAATTAGATGACTTCTAATGTCCCTCAGGACCACCAGATGGTGTCATGGATAAAGCACTGGGACTAAGAGTCAGGAAGACCTGAGTTCAAATTTGATCTGAGTCACTTCCTAGCTGTGTGACCTTGGGAAAGTAACTTAACCTTGTTTGTCTCAGTTTACTTATCCAAAAATGAAAGGGAGAAGGAAATGGCAAGTCACTTCATTATTTATGCCACCCCAAATAGGGTCATGAAGAATAGGACATGACTGAAATGATAAAAGAACCACAATGTTCCTTAGCTCTAAAATGCTAGGATTCTATGGTTTTTTCCTTCCTCTCTGAGATTTGTATAATAACAATAGCATCTGAAATCTTCTAACCCAAACTTTTGCCAAATTCAAATGTTCCTGGAACCATAAATAGTGTATCTATATTTATATCTATATGTATAGATATAGATACACAAACACATATGTACATATATATATTAAACATACATCTATGTATATGCATCTACTTGACTGAACTACATTTGAACAAACCATTTTCTACTCTTTTTAATCTCTTTTCCCCATTCCCATCTTCTCCTGAGATTCTGTTGAATCTAGAAAGTCAGTTACTTTTCATTTCTGTACCAAGATTCATATTTAGTAACATGTTATCTTTCAAACAATTTCCAATAGACATAACTTCTCTAATATTTTTAGCTTGGTAATTGTTCCATGAGAAAGTTACCATCACCAATACATGTTACTGCTATAGGACAGGACTGAGAGTTACCATCAAATTAGGGAGACAGGATAAGTACATAAATGATAAATAATAATATAAAGGAGCATGTGCTAAATGTCATGCATTAAGTGTTTCTGGAACTCCAAAGATGGATTATAAACCCTGAGATTTGGTGCAGGGGGAGATGGGGTACCAGCTGTACAGGGAGTAGGAGGTAGTCTGAATAAATAAATGAAAGAATTAAGTATTTATCAGTATTGTTATGTGCTAAGCCTTGTGCTAGAAAATATATAGGACATAGTTACTATCCTTAAGGAGGTTATAATTTCATTGATGAGATCAAGAATATATACATAGGATAATTTTTTTAAAAAACTTATCTAGTAAAGTAGTATGTATAAATGTATATAGTACAAATGAAATTATTTCAATAATTTAATTCAAGAATTCAAGGAGACATTCCATGAACTGTGAACCTCATTCAAAAAACATATATCTTGGGGTAGCTAGGTGGCAGTGGATAGAGTACTGGCCCTGGAGTCAGGAGGACTTGAGTTCAAATCCAGTTTCTGACACTTAAGAATTACCTAGCTGTGTGACCTTGGGCCAGTCACTGAACCTTTTACAGAAATATTGCCTTGCAAAAAACAAACAAACAAAAATCTCCTGGAACTTAGAAAACTTACCTCTAGAAGAATGACCCCCTAAATGAAATTTAAGAGGCATAATGACACCTCTTAGTAATAATCCAAATTTGAAAAAAATTAATCAAATTCTTCAAAAAATATTAGCATAAACTGAATGAATGAATGAATGAAAAGGCCCAGAGAGGTTTAGGTGACTTGACCAGTACCATAGAGCTGGTAAATATCTGAAACAGAATTTAAGTCCAGGACTTCTTGACTTTCTATCTACTATATCATGCTTCCAAGAAGTCATGCCATAGTGGCAAAACAAACTTTGAAGGAAGGAAGAAAGGAAACAGTATTTATGAGACACCTACTATACCAGTATACTAATCATTTTGCAATATAATCTCAACTGATCCTTAGAATAACTCTGCAAAGTAAGTACTATTGTTCCCATTTTGCAGGCGGAGAAATTGAGGCAAAGATTAAATGTCTTACCCAGGGTCCTATAGGTGGTAGTGTCTGAGGACTTCAAGTTCCACACTCTGGGTACTAGATCTCCATTTTTTTTCCCCTGAGTTTTGAAGCCTTATCTTGCTTGTTTTTTTTTTTTTTAATGCTATTGTATTTTATTTTTTCAATTACATGCAATATAATTTTGAGTATTTGAGCATTTTCAACATTAATCTTTCTGTCCTGTAACAAAAAGCAAATCCAACCTGTCTCCTAAATCTGTTTACTTCTACCTCTCTGCTCAGCAAGCTGATGAGATTTGTTTTTTTGGTTTTTAACAGCATACTTCCAGGAGAAGAGTATGAGGGAACAGGACCCCACAATGCAGTCCTTACTGTCAACACTGAAGGAAAAACAAATGCAACAACTGCTGACAGACTGAGCACAAAGAAATTATCACAATAACAACCTGACAACAAAAGTGATTCCTTTTTTCCCAAAATGTCACATCACTTATGATTTCTTTAAATGGAAAGATTATGGGGACCTTCTTTCATAAGGAGAGTTCTGGCAACATTCTCCTAAAAACCAGTTTCAGGCCCAAAGATATAATTAAGCTAATCCAGAAAAGTTTTGCCTAAAAATGAAGCAAACCAAACCCTCCCTCTCTCTCTCTCTCTCCACAGCAGAATTCCTTTGTTTTTAAATTCTCCATTATTATAAATCAAGGCAATATGAGACATTGAAAAAGGACGTGTGTGTGTATATATATATATATATATATATATATATATATATATATATATATATATCCTATAAATATAAACAAATATATTTGTTCAAAATTAAACTCTAGACATAGACATGAATAAGTAGGAAATAGTTTGTAAAAGAAAATAGTGAAAGGGACACTGGAATGTGCTAAACTGGTAAGACAGTCACAGGATCAGAAGGTCTTAGTAGTACCTTGGAAGGACTCTCAGAGTCAGCTTCAAAAACAAAGACAAATAGCAACAACAATCTGGTCAAAGCCATATCTAATCCTTTCTACAACTTATCCTACAAGTGGTTATCCAGTTCAAGTCTGAAAAACCTCTAATGGGGGCAGCTAGGTGGCACAGTGGATAAAGAACTGGCCCTGGAGTCAGGAGTACCTGGGTTCAAATCCGGTCTCAGACACTTAATAATTACCTAGCTGTGTGGCCTTGGGCAAGCCACTTAACCCCATTTGCCTTACCAAAAAAACAAAACAAAACCCCAAAACTTAAAAAAAACCCTCTAATAAGGGAGAAGCCTGGTGAGCACTTGATGTGGATTCCTCCCAAAACACATTGGGTAATTCCATTGGTCTTTCATAGAACCTCTGACTGAATTCTTTTATGGAAGTCTGAAGAAGCAATACAAGGACACTCTCAAGATCTTTCTCTCCAAAGAACTTTGGAATCAATTGTAAGATGTGGAAGACAAGGGCAGAGGACTACCCAGTATGATGTGCCTGCATCAAAGAAGACACTGTACTCTATGAGCAAAGCACAATTACAGTAGTTCAAAAGAAATGTGAGATACATAAATTTAGACATCTGCACTTCAAGTGTTCATGTGCATTATTTATGACTGCTCAGTAGTCTGATCTTTTGGTCTGATCAGCCATAGTCAGACACACTGCACCTTAACTCCACTGTGATGTCATTTTGGTCCTTTAAGAATGAATGACAACAACCATGCCTTACCATGTTTCAGTTCTCCCCTCCAAGGAGGAGAATTGTACTTCTGCTGTTTTGTTAAGGACTTAAGTTAGATAAAATGAATGCAAGTTAAAAAGTATAAGATAAGAAAAATAATTTTGTAGTTAGCGGCACCAATGATTCTGTGCTTTTGTAGAACATTGCTATGAATAGACAGTTACTAGATAATGGTCAGGGGATTCCTCTCAAGCATTCAGGCAGGAGAATATAGAACAAATTAGAGTCTTCTGAGAGTTTCCTGATGTTTGCACTGCTAAAGAATGTATCCCTTATCTGTGGCACTATAGAAACACAGACAGAACCCAAATCTGTTTCCTCTCTTTACCACCTCAAATTCTACAAAATTTACCTACTTATAAATTATAAATGGTGAACTTTTTTTTAAACAGAGTACTAGAAAAAACAAAAAACACAAAAAATAAAAGTTGTCCTTCCATGGTTCTTTAACTAGCTACTGTTGAGAAGACTCTTTCATCTAGGCCAGAGACCAAAGTGGTGATAACCTGCTCATAGGTGGCAATTGAAGCATTAAAAAATACAGATAATAATTTAAAAAAAACTGTTCATTCTCATCATGATACGGTTTAGATAAAGACAACTCATATTTCTATAATGTTTTAAGGTTCACAATAGCTCATTTTTAACATATGACTTATTTGTACAAGATGTTGATGAAATAAAGATAAAACTGGGGCGGCTAGGTGGCGCAGTGGATAGAGTACCAACCCTGGAGTCAGGAGTACCTGAGTTCATATCCCGCCTCAGACACTTAAAATTACCTAGTTGTGTGGCGTTGGGCAAGTCACTTAACCCCATTTGTCTTGCAAAAAAAGACCCTGAAAAAATGAAGATAAAATGACCCCTTCAGGGAGCTTTCCCTTCACTATGGGGAATGTAATATGTACCAAGTGTGACAAGTGACTACAGGACCTGAGTGTAACAGGGATACATAGATAGATAATTTCAGTATATATGAAGTATATGTGTAGGACTTTGAAGGCAACTACTGTTTCTCAGAGGCAGAAATGAAAAGGAAGGACATTTCACATATAAATCAGGTCTGTTCAGGGTAGGGGGCAGTAGTATGTAATTCAGGTTTTCAAAGTGCTTTTCTTTATCAACTTGGGAGGGAGGTAACATAAATATTATTCCTTTCCTTTTTTTTTTTTAAGATGAGGAAATAGTCTCTAAGCAGTTAACTGACTTGTGCACAATCACATTAGGTGATCTATGGCAGAATTCAAATATAGGTCCCCAGTGGCTCAAGTCCCATCTTCTATGCATGTTGATAGGGGTTGGATCTGTGGTTTTTAAAAAAAATATGGAACACCCAGATGAAGAAATTTCCTCTCTTGATGAAGACTGGCACCTTCTCTATATCGTATTTTTTTGGAGAGTTTTTAAGAGCATTGAGTAGGGGTGACTAGGTGGTGCAGTGGATAAAGCATCAGCCCTGGAATCAGGTGTACCTGGGTTCAAATCTGGTCTCAGACACTTAATAATTACCTAGCTGTGTGGCCTTGGGCAAGCCACTTAACCCCATTTGCCTTATAAAACCTAAACAAAAAAAAGAGCATTGAGTAGTCAAATGCATAAGGCAATTATATCAGAAGTAGAACTGACAGTTGTAATACAGTAGACATGTGTAAAGGAAGGAAATCAATGTTTGTTAAGTGTTTGAGGCACGACACTAAGCACTTTACAAATATCTTATTTTATCCTTACAACCATCCTGGGAAATAGGTAACATTATTATCCCTACTTTACAGATGGCAAAAAATGAGGCAGATGGAAATTAAGTGACTTTCCTGAGTCACATGGCTAATAAGTGTGTAAGGCTGGATCTGAACTCAGGTCTTCCTCACCCCAGGTCCAGTAATCAAATAACTGTGTCTTCCAGATGCTTCTTGTTATACAAGAGCCTATGTTCAAAAAGTCTGTTCTCAAGACTTGCATCTGAAAGAACTATTTATTACATTATAAAGGCTACACCCAGAACTATATATTGTTCATTTTTTCTCCCTCAGCCTGAAATATTTTGCATATACTTCCCTAAAACATACAATGGCCCCAAATGTCAGTGGTTGTGACTTTACTTTTAATAAGGAATTGAGGAAGAAGATTGAGCAAAGCAAATATGCCTGTAGTTAAAGATCTAGGTGAATTAGAGATATTCCAGCTAAGCCTCTGTTGATCTTCTTAGGGAATTCAGTAAGCTGAGAATTCCACTTTTAAGATCCATTGCTTACATTAATCTCCCTGTGAAAGAGAATGAAAAGAGAAAACAAAACCAAAACACAAAAGCCACTCAGTGAATTTCGCTCCTCCACACTAAATTGCTCTTTTTCTTAATAATAATAATAATAATAATAATAATAATAATAATAATAATAATAATAATAATGATAACTGTCTTTTATATAGCGTTTAAAGTTAGAAACTGTTTTAGAAATATTCTGTCTTCGATCTTTATATCATCCTTAGGGGGGATGTGCTATTTTTATCTGTATTTTACAGAAGTGATTTAACCAGGGTCACACAGCTTGTCTGAGTCTGGATTTAAACTCATGTGCACACACTTTTTCCCCAGTCTTGCTCTTCTAGTCTGACCTCCAGTCTTTCTATCTGAAATTATTTTTTTCAAAAATTCCATTTGAAATTCTATTTCTAATTTTTTTTCTCTTTCATGCATTCTCCTAGTCTAGGCATCTCATTTCCTCCTCGCTGATCCACTATCTATTTCCAGTTGAGTCCTTCTTCTTCTAGAAGTCATTCTGGTCCTTGGATCCTTTGGATTGTCCCTTGATAGAGACCTTGCCTAAAGATACTTCTTAAATTTTCTAAAGCACGAACACAGAAAGCCATAGAGAAGGGAACAATTAAGGAGATGTGGATTTCCAGAAAGCTCTAAGAGCTGACCACCCCCAACTCCCAACCAGAATTCTTGTAGAACATCAACACAGTGCCAGTCTGAGCCCATCCCGAAGTATTACACCGTTGCCAGTTTCATCTGAATTTTCTAGGTGGACCACCCTCAGTGAGACCTAGGATAACTGAAAAAGTTCTGTGAGTGAAATCTTGCCTGGGCAGCTGGGCCAGAGGTAGGAAAGAGGGGGGTGAAAATAAAAAAAAGATAAATAGACCAAAAGTCATTTTTTGTTATCAGCCTCCACATTTTTGTAGAAAAGATTCTCCATATCTGGACTATATTTCCTTTTCACCTTCACTTCATAAAATCCCTAACTTCCTTCAGAGCCCAAATCAGGTGTCACCTTCCACCCGAGCCAGCCCTTTCCTGATCTCCATCAGTTATCATTCCCTTCTTCTTTGAAATAGCTTTAATTTGTATTAACTAGCATACATTTTGTATCATCTCTAGTAGAACATGAGTGACTTGATGCTATAGATTTCAAATTTTGGTCTTTCTACCCTCAGCACCTAGCATACATTTCTTGAATGAATGAATGGGAATAGGGAGAGGAGAAAAGGCAGAAAGCATAGATGCTGCCAAAGGAAGTGGAAATGACATTTAGTTTAAATAAAGTTTAAAAACCACTCAGTTGCCCACTGGAAACTATTGTAAGACAATAAAAGGCCATCCCTGCCCAGGGCTGTTAAAATGAATAGGCCACGTGTTACGGAGCAACAAAACTCTGCAAAAAAAAAAAAAAAAAAAAAAACAAAAACAAAAAACAAGAAAGAAAGAAATAAAAGAAAAGAAAAAAGGAAAGTAAAAAGAAAGAAAGAAGAAAGTTCTGTTTTGAGGGAATCAAACCACAGCGCAGGGCTGCACGTAGTCACCCAAGGGCTAAAGTGCAGCTATCATGTAGCAAAAGGCAGTCCCACTGCAATCCACTGGCGTCATTTCTCCTCTAGCCATCTGTGTAAAGGGCACCATCCACCAATGAAGGGTTTGCTCATTACATCCCCATGGATCAAACTATGGACTGCTTTTGACAGAACTAGCACAAGATTTCTACACATGCAGTTCTTGAGGTGAATACTCCTACTAATAAGAATTCTGCTTTTTCTTTGTGTTGTCTCTCCATATTTGCACAATAAAATAGTAAAAAGTATCACAACCCAAAGAACTGCTATTAGTAAACATGAAACAATGATCTTTCTCTTTTATCAATATTTTGGTTATTTCACATCATTGGAATATAACTATCAAGTGAATCCACATTCATTTCCAGGACTCCCCTTAGCCTCAAATTATTTTCTTTTGTATCTTTCATTCTTTTTTCCTTTTCTTCCCCCCTTCCTCTTTTTCCCCTTCTTTCTTTTTTCCTATCAACCTATGATAAGAAATCATAGAAAACTCAGTGCTAGAAGAGAATTAGATAGTCTATTCTCATTCTCCTTGCCTTCACCCCAACTTTGGTCATAGCTGCCCCCAAAGCGTTCTAGTCAAGTGAGCAATCTTTCTTGTCTTTGAAAATCTTCAGAAAGGCCACCTAACCTCCTGTCCCTCTCTACCGTCATTATCAGGAAATTCTTCTGTCTCTCTCTCTAACCTAGATTCCTCCTTACTTGGCAATTTAAACAAGTTTTCTCCTGATCCTTCTCAAAGGAGACTAAAACCAGTTGTCACACTCAACAGTGTAAAAGACCTTTGTATACATGAAGATAATGATTAAATTGCCCTCTCACCCTTCTCTTCTCCAGGTTGAATGGTCCTGAGTCCTTTCAAACTTTTCTCAAGATGCATTGGCCTCCCATTAATCAGTCCCCAAACTCTGTCCTGGGGTTCTCTTCTTTTAATTGTGAATCAAGACTCCCCAAAGTACCCCCAAAATGGTCTGATCTCATAGTTTTTACACATGCTCTGCTAACTTTCATCTCTCCATTGGCACATTATTATGTTTTCTTCTTAGACTCACTAGCTGCATTACTTAAACTCAGTACTTCCTCATCTAGTTTCTGTGTTGTCCCCTCTCCCTCCCCTACTCCCACCTTATTCCCCCCCCCCCTTATCTCCCCCTTCATTCCCATTCAGAAGTTGTAAAGAGAGAAAGAAAGGAGAAAGGCATCCTTTAGAATTTCCTATGGTAGAGGGTAAATATTTTTAGAATTAAATACTAGCATAAAAAAAGCTTTAATACTGGATGAAATCATCTTCACCACCACATTCATTAGCATCATCTAAATTCTAAATGTCCCCTCAAAAGAAAAGATGCTTTGTCAAGTTTTGCCGGTCATGCAAGGCAGTAAGAGTGACATATACAGAAATGAGGTACTTCAAATGTTATTTAACATTTTCAAGTTTTATGTTGGTTTCCAAGAGCTTAGAAATTCTAAAGAGGGAAGCAAGATTCTGAGAATTTCATTTTCACCATAATGAGCCAAGTTTGTTCCTCTAAAAACTTGTGGCTCCAGATTAAAACTTACACTTGAGCATTAAGTGAAAGAAGGCTAAGGAGAGGGAATCAGAAGGCATTTTAAAGAAGTTCAAGCAAGAAAAGGTGGTGTTTTTTAAAATGAAAAACACTGACCTGTATTGCTTTAAATCCGTTGTCTAGCCCCAAGTTCTAAGGTTCCCCTCCTTTCTTGTAGCCTATTTCCTGTAAATGCTACATGTGACTAGACTTCCTCACTGCACCTTGCTCAGCTTGCCACTCAAACTGGCCAGAGGCATGTGATAAATCGCCTTTGCTTGCTTCACTCAAGGCTTTCTTGCTGTTTTTAAAGAGTGACTTGTTCCTTTCTTCCTCTATACAAGTCACCCCAGGTAATACTTCTCCTGGTGTTCTTGGAATATAGTCAGAGAGATGAGCCAGGAGCAGGGGCTGGGTCACCCAGACAAGCCACTCCTTCTCCTGGGAGGAGGGGAGAAGGGAACTAGTGAGAAGACCGGAAGAGGGAGGGGGTAAAGCCTCCAAGGGCCCCCACGGAAGCTCCGCCTCTGTAGGACACCTTGGACTATTGACAAATACAAGGGGTAGTTCCAGATACTTCTGGGAAACCTTAGGGACCTTCAGGGGCTCTTGGTGGCTAGACAGTGTAGGAAGAGGAGCATCTCCAGGGGCCATGCCCTGGAGAGGGGCTCTGGGCCTCAAACCCTCAGCTCATAAACTAGTATCCCCTAAACTGTGGGAACCAAAATCTCCTAGAGTACTCACTTCCACAACAAGTCTCCTACTTCTCTGACCAGTTTCCTGCTATCTATCTTCTCTTCTCTTTTTTGTCCCTTCTGAGATGTCCTTCTGTCTTCTGGTGGCGTATACAATATTAGTAGTGACAATTAGATTATTAATAAAATAGTAATGCATATTTTTATATCCCCTTAAAGTTATTTTTCTTACAACTCACTTAAGTGGTAAATGTACAGATATCAACTACACAGATATTCAAGTGGAACTGGAAACTTTCTGATATGGTTATTTTTTCCCACAGTGCCCAACACAACCAATCCTCATCCACCCATCCAGCATGATTCTTGTTCAGTCTTTGTGTAAGTTAATCATAAGGGGTTATGGATGGAGGCCTTCCTTCCTCTGTCCTGACACTGTGAGGATACCAATGGGGCACGCAGGCTGACTAGCGGTTATCTCTTGTTCTCACCACATGACCAGTCTTTTTTGACAAAACATTTTTCTGATAACATCCTTTACTCCTTTTCTCTTTTGATGTTTTTCTTTGCTCTCCTTTGCACTGCTCATACTCACCCTCTGAACATTGTTAGCATTTTATTCCTTCTGGAAGAATCAGGAAGAGCACAGAATGAGGGTCCAGGGATGGCCACACTAGCCAGTAAGTCACAGAATGAATTCAATGCCAGTTCTTCAGACTTTTGAGTCCACACTGCCTCTCACAAAGTCAAGTGTAAAGTGCTTTCCCAACCTAACTCACTATATAAAAATGAATGATTATTGACACTACTGGCATCAAGAAGGAGGCAGGGATAATGCTGAACCAGGTGTAAGATCAGCACCCAAAGGACCAGAAAGAGGGATCAAATGATACTAAAGCTGGCCCGTAAAGAGCACCATGCCCAAACTTTCTCATTTTACAGAAAAGGAAACTGAGGATTAGAAAGATGAATTGTTGTTGAGGTGAAGTACTATGTCAAATAGGGATAAGTGACAGAGTTGGTCTCATGGATCCCAATCTAGGTAACCTTTCCTCTTTCTATCCTTTCCTCCCTATAACAGAAAAACTTCTTAACTTAGTTGTGCTGTTTATAAATATGTTAATACAGGGTGTCCCAAAAGTTATCCCTTCTAAATTTTTTTAGTAATAACAAAAAGAATAAGACATTTTTAGGACACCTTATAGATTACTATACAGTATGCCATAGAACTTATTTGTGTATTGTGCTACCTAAAAGCCCTCCAAGTGAATATTATCTAAGTTGTCCAGTTAGATTCATGGATGGATGTGTCCTTAATACTGCACAATGGAACCTCTTTCAAGAGCTCTTGAATGATATATAGTATGAATGGCTATTTCTTATTTTTATTCTGCCAATTCTACCATACTCTATTCTTCCCCAACAATGTAGGAGGAGCAGAAAGCTGAAAACATGAAGGGAGTAAGAAATTTTCCCATTTTCCTCATTCTTTTACCCTTTTTCTTTGGTTTCTCATGAGGGTTCAAAACTGAACCTTCATGATGTGGGATGGTGGCACACAAAACAGGGTCAATGTGCAAGGGTGAGCAACTTTGATTTAGGTCAAAAGCTCCAGAAATTGTTTTGTTTTGGTTTATGATTTAAGTCTAGTAGGCCCTAATGGTATATGTATTTTTTTAAAAATGATATAATCATTTCTCTGTACTTTCCCCATTGAATCATCTTTTTAACAAAGAAAATAAATTAAGTAAAATTCAGTTGACATTATGCATCTGTAGTAGCCCACCTCTCAAGCACAGAGAGGAAAACCATATTTCTATGGACTATTTTTTTTCTAAAAGGCAAATAGCTTAACTGCTCCAATGCTTGAGAATATTAAAAGTTCCAAATGAATATTTCCATAGGAAAACTCAAACTAAGAAATGCCCAGAGAGAATGAACATTGGATTAAGAGTCAATCTCCTTGAATTCTAACAAAATGATTGTGTAACAAGCTTTGGCCAAACCCACATAGAACTGCTTTTACCTAAATCACAAATGATGGTTGATTTTCTGGTTTAATTTAACCATTAGTTTTAGTCATTTTAGTTAATGACTAAAGGACACTTTTGTCCTCGTTTCCTTTAGCTTTAAAAGTAGAATACTGACAAATATCACCACTTCAGGGTTAACAATAGCAAGGAACTTGACAAACAAAAAAAAATGTGAATCCTCTATGAAGTTTTCAGAAAATGATATTTCCCTATTCTAATATTTTGTAAGACTTCGCAACTTACTTTTTTAATGGGGATCTGTGCTTTATTTGATGTAAAACACTGGAAAGTACTCCAGTTTGAAAATGTCCTCTACTGATAAGAATCAACAACTCATCTGTAACTTTCAGAGGATGAGTCAGTTGGCCTAGATGGCCTCCAAAGTCCCTTCCTGCTTTAGATCTTTGATATTTTGTCTATGATGCATGTTAACAGACATGTCCCTGGTCACGTATGCTAGTTCTTGTCAGTGGCAGAACTTGAACCCAGATCTTCTTGACTTCAGTCTCCCATCCTTTATACCATGCAGCTTCTCTATCTTTCTTATTATCACATTCTATTTTGCATTGTGGTTATTTGTGACAATTGTGGTTCAGAAAGAGCATAGATTTGAGAAACAAAAGACCTTAGTTCTAGATTCTGTTATTTCCATCCATAGCTTTAAAGACCACGGGCAAGTCATGTTATTCTCTGGTCCAGTCCCAGTTTTGTCATTTATAAAATGGGGATGATGGTGGGAATGCTGCAACAACTTAAAGAATTCTGTGAGCAAAGCATTTAGCTATGAGGTATAAGAGTCATTATTTGATCTCTCCACTTACATGGAAGTCCTCATTTAATGTTTCATTGTGCCCAGGAGGTGAACCATACCAGGGAAGGTCAAACTCAATTAGACCACATCAAGCTGAAAGGCTCTGATCCTTTACAAGGTTGTTGATGTCCTATTGTTTGAGAACATTCCTCTTTAGGACTGTGGGATCATACATTCAGAGCTAAAAGAAACCTCAGGGGTCTCTCATTTTACAGATGGGGAAAGTAAGGTCACACAAGCATAGAGTGACAGAGCTGGGTCTGAACCCATTCTTCTGACTTCAAATTTATTGCCTTTTCTATGATCCTGTGGTAATAAAAAAGGTTAACTACTAGGCAATTCACTTTTTTGGCACAGCAACGCTTGAAGATCATTTTCTAAAGTAGAGGGTTTTCAATCTCCATTGAATGAGGGAATAGTGATATAGATATCAATATCAATGATAATTCAAACCTCTTGAGATACTGAATTTGTATTAAACTGTTATCTTCTCATGAAAATGAAACTTTATAGGGAGGGCTTTATCCTGCTTTATTCCCCTTTGTATTCCCCACAGGGGGAAATAAAATCCAATCAAGTCTTAAGCATCTACTATGTCAAAAGATGTATTTTAGATGCTAGGGATACAATGAACAAAAAGGAATCCTGCTCACAAGGAGATTATATTTGACTGTGTAGATACAACTTTTATAAAAAGGATTTATATAATATGCTTATATGCATATATATGTATGTATGCACATGTGTGCATGTATGGTATATATGAAGAAAGAGAAAAAGAGAGAGAGAGAGTAATTTGAAGAGTGAGATAGCACTACGTAGGCAGATGAGAAATGTCTTCCTGTAGCATATGGGTCAAAGGAAGCCAGAGATTCTAAGGGATGGAGTGTAAAGGCATATAGATGGTAAATGGAAATGTAGTGCTTTACCTATGTTAAATGTAAAGATGTTACCAAACTATTTGTTCTATATTAGTAAGTAATGAAGTCACCACACAAATATGTTTAAAAAAAGTATTGCATTATGGGTTAAACTGCCTCAGAACATTTTTCCACCAAGCAATTACATCTGTTACATTTAAGCTATGCTTTGTGTAGAATTTTTATACGTTTTAAGAAAATGCTTTGTAATTTTCCCTCAAAGTCTTTAACCTGGCATCTTATTCATTTAGTCATTCAGTCTTGAAGAGATAGTGAAAAGAAAAATCTACTGGTCTGAGAAAATGTTTATTTCCCTATAAAATTCACCCATGTGTACCAGAGGCAGCATTCATACTGTTTATTATATTTTGCTCATTAAAAGTCCTACTATCAAGCACGGCTAGGTGGCACAGTGGATATAGCACCGGCCTTGGAGTCAGGAGTACCAGGTACTCCTGTACCTGGGTTCAAATCCGGCCTCAGACACTTAATAATAATTACCTAGCTGTGTGGCCTGGGGCAAGCCACTTAACCCCATTTGCCCTGCAAAAACAAAAAACAAAAAAAACTCCCACTATCAGTTTTATTGGTTTTTAAAAAAATACTTATGTCATCTTGCTTTCCCCTCCTCTACCCAGAGAGCTGGCTCTTGTAATGAAGAAAAAAGAGATGAAAAAAGCTATTTCATTGTTTAAATAGCTCATACTTTAAACATTAAGAAACTACTTTTTTCTACTACCTACTCAAACTTTACTCCAACCTAATAATTTCCATCAGATAATAAAAAATGACAGTTGGAGAAAAAAAGGGATTTTTAAGTTATTTTAAAATTCACTATTTGATTTAACTTTTAGGTTTTGCTTGCTTCTTTTCTTTAAGGTCCTGGGAGATTGCAACAATATGATGGGGAAATTTCAGGTTGACCCTGTTGAAGGGTGAAATTTTTATCTTTTTGATGTGAAGTAAAATATCATTTACTAGTTAGCAAGAATGTTTATTAGAAACCAAATGTCATGTGAAGCTTGTTTAAGAAGAATAATCAACCAGAGGATAGCAGGGCAAAATGGATCCATCCAGTTCTTTGTGGACAGTCTCCTCAAACCTTCTGATCTCTTCAGTTATTTTTGATTTACATATATCTGTAGATATTGTTTAGAGAGTCACAGTGAGCTGGTCTACCCTATGATGGTACCTACATTTCACACATAGACCAAATAGATACCAATGATATCCATTAGACAGAGCTAGGTTGTTGCAAACAATGCATTCCTCTAACACCTTCCGGAAACATCCACTGTAATATTTATGATGCTCTCATCACATCTGGCATCTGGGAGGTATCCTGGTATATATACCTGATACAATGCTGTTTTTTAAGACCTTTGATTAGATCTGGAAGGGGAAGTAAAAGGAATAAGCATTATGTTATATGATAAGCATGCTGCAAATATCTCATATGAAGCTTACAACAACCCTGGGAGGTAGGTGATATTATTATCTGTGTTTTATGGTTGAGGAAACTGCTGGAGACAGGGTTCATTGACTTGCCTAAGGTCCCATAGTTAGTAAATGTCTGAAGACACATGCTAACTCCAAACCCAGCACTCTAGCCTCTGTGCCCCTTAGCTGCCTCTTACATGGAAGGTCACTTAGTTCTTTATCAGATGAGGAAACTAAGACTCAGAGAAGTTAATTGACCTACCCATGACCATACAGCTTGTAAGAGTAAGAAGGATTTGAACTCAGACCTTCTTGACTCCAAGTTCAGCACCTTTGCTACATAGTCAGAAGTCCAGTCCTACCTCTGACATGCATCTTTGAACTTTACCTTTACCTTTGAACTGTACCTTTCTGGATCTCAGTAGTCTTATCTGTAAAATAAAGACTTAAATTCACTAGATGTCCATAAAGTGCTTTCCAACTCTCTAAGAATCTATTTGAGAAAGGGAATAGAAGTTTGCATTACTATCTGGACATAGATTTTTCTATATTATGTTCTTCTGTTTCCCAATTCTTTCTAGGAATATATAACCTGGATCTCCACAAAGACTATAAACTCTTTGACAACAAGTTTTATATTTCTTTTGTAACCTCTGAAGTGACTAGCACAGTATGGTGGGTTCTTATTGGAAGAATTAAATTCAGAGGTACAACATATTAGAAAGAAAGTAGAACCAGTCTTTTCATAATTAAAAAAATCACCACAAAAATGTTAAATATAAATCTATCTTAACGAAAGAAAAATGGAACTGCAGGGGAGGACACTTTGCCAATTGGTAAAGTCAGAGTTTTTGTAATTATCAAGAATGACCAGCATGTTATTTTGATCAATACAATGTATTCTACAATGACCATGAACTACTTTCTTTTCTTCTAGACTAAGAAAGTACAAGAGATGGTAACTTTGTGGAAGGGGTCTGCTGCTCATCTCCATTCATTTATTACCTTGTTATGAGAGGGGTGGGGAGAAGGAGGTGAAGGAAGAAGGAAACAGAGTAGTAATGAATTTTTTTAGGTGACTTTAAGTAGATTTTTACTTGAGCACAAAGGGAAACTAATAATCAAATGGACCAAAACAAGCAAGGAAAGCCCCAAGGAGCACTCCTCTAAGATCCATGGCCTCAGCCATTTAGGTGTACAGGAGACTGAGGGCAAATATTCACCATACTTGCATTGCAGAACATCTTTCTTCACAACCCTTGGCCGCCATGAATCATTCTGTATCCTAATGGTTCACCAATTTAGAGCTAGATGGGAGTTAAGAATCTATTTAGCTCAACCCCCTTATTTTATAGATAAAAGAACTGATGCCCAGACAGATTAAGTGACTGGTCAAGTTCATTCAAGTCAGTAGCAAAATAAAGATTTGAAATCTGGAGTCTTTCAGTTCCAGAGCCCGCAAGTCTAGTTAAATCAATTCAATAAGCATTTTGTGCTTATTGTCTAGGGTACTTTCCTAAGCAAGGGTGATGTAGAGAATTATGAATGGGAAAATGTATAATCAGAAACAAGTTCTGTAATCTTTAATGCTGTTAAATCTTGTTAAGGCTTTTTGTTCTTAGATATAAATTGATCTCTATTGTTTCACTGTTAAATTGTAAAATTTGTATCCTGTCTCCTCAATCCCAACCCCCAACTTCCAACCTTCTACCTGGTTTCAGTCATGTAAGGGTGGGGGGATTTCTCATTTTGCCCTCAATGCCCAGATAATGGGCAAGGCTATAAGACCTGGGATGTCAGTCCAGTATTTGGTCTAGTCAGCTCTCCCTGGCTATCTTTCTCCCTCTATTTATCTCCCTCTCTCTCTCTTTTTTTTGTTATTCACCCTGTCCTAAAGTGCTTGTTGACTCTTGGAGAGGAGACAAAGTTTTAACCTGTTTAGTTTGTAATAATTTGTAAAAATTCTTGAACAGTTTTAAAATTCCAGAGAGCACATGGATTCCTTTGTCTTTCAGTAACTCTCAATTTCCATCTTTAATTGGTGTCGCCAAAATCCCATCTACAAAAAGGGGGAAAAAGACCAAAAAAACCCAGTGTCTGCTCTCAAGGAGCACACCATCTGATGAAGGGAGAGAGCATGCAAGCAACTATGTACAAATGTGATTGCTACAGAAAAACTTCAGAGGGAAGGCATTAAGGGAGGGAAAGACTATTTAAAGGTGATTGTAGCTGGAACTTGAAAGAAATCAGTCAAGACAGGAGGCAAAAAATAGAAGAAGAAAGTTCCAGGCATGAAGGACAGTCAGTTAAAGTGTCCAGAGTGAGGAGATAAAGGAAAAGCAAGAAACAGATGTGAAGAACAGCAAGGAGGTCAGCAAGTAGATCTGAGAATCCCTGGAGGAGCATCACATGCAGGAAAGGTAGAAAGGCACCAGGTTAATAAGGGCTTTAAAAGCCAGACCCAGAAAGTTACAGGAAACTATTGGATTTGATTGAATTGGGGGGGGGGGCGATATGGTCACACTTGCATTTTAGGAAGATTATTTTGATCATTTTAAGTGGAGGTTGGACTGGAGTGGGAACTCAGCAAGTGGTGTTCTTAGTTCAAGCATGAGGTAACGAGTAGCTGAACCTTGGTGGAAGGAAAAAATGGGGCAGATACTAGATACAGAATGCTTTCCACGGTATCCTGCAGCCTTCTTGAGTCAAGGCATAGAATTAGTTAACTGCTAACAACTTTGGATAGGCCAAAGAATGTAAGCACACTAACCCCCAAAATACTACATAAAGAATTTGGATTGAGATTAATGTGACCTGACCTGCTGCAGAGCTTATGATAATCATGCCAAACTCCTAACAAAACAGTGGCAAAAGTTTAGTTAGAAATAGGAGTCCCCAAGATTTTACTGAGGAGATTTTTTTTTTGAATTTCTACAAAACTTTTATATTACTGGATATAGGGAAAGTTGGTGGTAAATTCCTTGAGATGTTAGTTCAGTGTTGGGGTATGTGTGTGTGTGCGCAAAAGTACATATATACATATATATGGGGACAGCAATAATTGAAAGGACTTTTCAGAGCTTGCTGTTAGGAATCTTAGCAAACCATGATAGAGGTGTGTGTGTGTGTGTGTGTGTGTGTGTGTGTGTGTGTGTGTGTATGTGTGTGTGTGTGTGTGTGTGTGAGATAGGGAAAGAAAAAGGGAGGGAGGGAGGGGGAGAGAGAGAGAGAGAGAGAGAGAGAGAGAGAGAGAGAGAGAGAGAGAGAGAGAGAGAGAGAGAGAGAGAGAGAGAGATTTGGAGGCTTAGAGAGACAGAGACTGAAATAGAGAGACTGAAAGAGAGGCAGACAGAGACAGCCTGAGACAGAGATAAGGCAATAACATCTTGCTCAGTGATTTTAGGTTTTGAGTTCTATTGAGAGAGGACAACTTATTTCATGTAGATCTCTAGTTCATAACATACAATTCAAAGAAAAAGTGACTTCAAGAGAGTATTTCTGTTTGACCTTAATAGAAATTAATGATTTTTTAAAAGCTCATGCACATCATGTACAAGACATTTGCAAAAGAATTCTGGGGAGGCACACCCTTGGCTCTCAGTACTTCAAAATGAGGGTCAACTGGAAGCCTGAATAATTGTTACTTCACTTACCCTGGGGGAAATTTTAGAGCATTATGTCATGTTGAAGGCTTTTCTACATTGCTGCAGACTACACACAACATTTTTGAGCTGCAGAGAAACTGAAGGGAAGTTGATGAAGTCAAGAGCTTGCTCTGTTGTTGAAAAGCAGAGTATTCCATGGTAACCCCTTTTCAAAAAAATCAAAGCAAAACCAAGAAATCTACAGGGAGTTCTGCTGGACAGATACTCCAGGGGCACCAGGTGGTCCCAGGACTTTAGGAGATAATGTGTCTTTTGAAGTGAAGTGGACCGAGCACTTAACCTGAAGTCAGGAAGACCAGAAGTCAAGTCTAGCCTGACACTTTTGAGTTATATGATCCTAAGCAAGTCATTTAATCTCTGTCTGCCTCAATTTCTTCATCTGTGAAATGGGAATAATGGTAGTACTTACTTCCCAGAATTGTTGAGAGCCTCAAATGAGGTAATATTTGTAAAACACTTTGTAAACCTTAAAGCATATGTGTTCTCTCTCTCTCTCTCTCTCTCTCTCTCTCTATATATATATATATATATATATATATATATGTATATATATATATATATAAAGTGCTATATAAATATTAGTTATTATTAGTAATAGAATTTCATTTCTTTGTCCTTGACCAAAATAATGTCAAGAAAGTAGGATAGTAAATTCCATTTGTATGGGGTGGGAAAATGGAATATCATGGACGAATGAAGCCTAGATTTTGAGTCAGAAGACTTGAATTTGAATCATGCCTCTATGACCTATTTGATATTGGACAGGTCATTGTACCCCTTTGAGCCATTTTTCTTATTTATAAAATTGGATTTGATGATCTCTAAGTCTCCTTTTGGTTCAGAAATCTCTGAAAGAACACTATAAAATGTCACTCAGTTAACAAGCATCGATGAAGAGCTCCCAAAGAAATCTGTTCTAGAAGGTACATTTATGTTTTAGAAAGAAGGCTGAACATCCACTCATCTGGTATGTTTTAGAAGGATTTTGTGCTCCGGTTAGTTTGGGTTAGATAAAAATCATGACACAGTGGGTGAGTCAACCAACAAGCATTTATTAGAAGTTGGCTGTGTACCAAGACTTTACTTAGTACTGGGAATGTAAAGAAAGACAAAACATAGTCCCTACTGGGGTGGGAGAGGTTACATTGTAATGGAGGTGAAAACATGGAAATAAACTGGTACACACAGTGTATATATAGTAGATATCATATCCTCATTAATAAGAAAAATCCAGGAGTGAGGAGGATTTGGGCAAAAAAAAAATCTCACTATACACAGATGTGAACTTCTAGAAATGCCCACAAGCAAGGAACCCAACCTGTGGACAATAAAATCTATTCTTTCATTTTGGTTTCACCGTTGTTGCATAATATATTTTTCTTTTAGGTGCCTTGATTAAGGATATGGATGAAACCATACTCTTTCTAAAATAGTACAAGAAAGGTTTAATAAGAAATGACCATCACAGAGCACAGGAAAAAATGTGAGTAGAAGGCAGTAGTAGGAGGATGCCTCAAGAATATTAGAAACTATGACTTCCATATCCTACATAGTAAAGACTTCCTATTTACTCCAATTATTTTATCCCTCTACAAGTGTGACCAAGGGAATATATAATTCATCTCTTACCTATTAGTTAACAAAATCTGCCATTCTCCTGCCTTGGTTGAGCAGTAGATATAGTCCCAGACCTGAAGCCAGGAAGACCTGAGTTCAAATCCAGCCCTCAGACACTTATTAATTGTATGATCTTGGACAAGTCACTTAACCTGTTTGCCTTAGATTCCTGATCTATTAAATGGGGCTAATAACAGGGTTGTGAAGATCAAAGGAAATATCTGTAAAGACTTAGTCCAATGGCTAGCATATAGTAAGTGCTATATAAATGTCAGTTGCTTTTACTGTCATTGGCATAGTGCTATACCTGAACCATTCCAGTCATCTTTTTTGTTTGAAAAAAATATTACCTGATGTTTATATAACTTTTAAAATTTTTCTTACTCAGTTAATCCTCACAACAGCTTTGAGAAATTTCTTCTATAGTTATTATTATCCCTGTCTTACAGATGAGGAGAATGAAGCTCAAAGACTTGCTCATAGTTTCCTAGAGAGCAAGAGCTTGAGAGAGGATTAAAGCCCAGGTCTTTACTGACTCCCAAGTTGAGTTTTTTTTCCTCCAAATGCAATGCTACTTTCATCATTGGTTCACTTTCTCTTGATGCAGCCCATTTATTGGAGAGCAGTGAGTGAAAAGGCATGAATAGGGACATGTCTCACTAAACCCAAAGGAACCCAGTTGTGCCACTTGTCCCTGGATTGTGGCTTTGGATGTACTGATGGTGAGAAATAGGATTGTTGACTCAAATGCTGTTTTAAGAAGCAAGGCAAATTTTTTATGCAAATATATCTTTCAAGATTCAACTATTGGTTATGTAATCATTGAGGGAAAATTCAAATTGTATTTTATGTCAGTTTGTCTGTTATTTCTTTTTTCTTTGCTTAACCCATTCAGCTAACCCCACCCTGAATATAATGTGCCTCTGGAAATAAGTTAGGTCCATGGAGTAAAGAATTAAAGCCTTTTACAAACAAGGGTATTATTTAACTAAATTATCATTATATAGCTCTAAACATTACCCTAATGGTTCTGAAAGAGTTAATCAGATCCCCAGTGTCTAATTTACTACTAAGGGCTAATTTATATCCATGGAGGACCTGGACAACTATATGTCTCTTTGCCTAATAATATAAAAGTAACTATTGAAATCTGGCTCATTATTTTGTGTGTGTGTGTGTGTGTGTGTGTGTGTGTGTGTGTGTGTGTGTGTGTGTGATTACAAATTAACATCTATGGCAGTCTGATTCCTTGACTCTAATGATTTATGAGATTGTAAGGGATCAGATCTGGGGAACTTAGGTAGTAAAGTGGATAGAGTGCTGGGTCAGAAGTCAGAAATACTCACCCTCTTGAGTTCAAATCCTTATTAGCTGTGTGACCCTGGGCAAGTCTCTTAACTATTTGTTTCAGTTTCCTCATCTGTAAAATGAACTGGAGAAGGAAATGGCTAAACCATTCCACTATCTTTGCCAAGAAAACCTCAAATGAGGTCACTAAGAGTCAGACACAACTGAAGAACAACAATAACAACAAAAAGATAATCAGATCTAATAGAATGCAAGTTAAGTTGACTATAACTACTATATTGAATGTCACCTGTTTTCCTTATATGGGTTTTCAGAAATTACTACTTACACTAGAGAACAGAATTATATTAGCAGTTTGAGTTTCTTAAATGAAAAACATTACAACTGATGGGTGAACCAGTGAAGCACAATTTGTATGTAAATACCACTAAATATTTTTTTTTAGTTTTTTTTTCCCCAAGGCAATGTGGTTAAGTGGCTTGCCCAAGGCCACATAGCTAGGTAATTATAATAAGTGTCTGAGGCCAGATTTGAACTCAGGTACTCTTGACTCCAGAGCCAGTGCTATATCCACTGTGCCACCTAGCTGCCCCGATACCACTAAATATGAAGTAGCAAACAAAATTTTCTTTGCACACTAAATTCTTTTTAAGCTATATTCATGAACAAGGACAATAAATATACTGTGATGTGTAATAGATGAACACTGAGTTCAAATTGTTTTTAGAACTTTCTTAGATGCGTGATCTTGAGCAATCATTCATCTCATGTGATCATCTGCAAAATGAGGAGCTTGGATTAGATGATCTTTAAAGGTCACTTTCAGTTCTCTGTGGATCCTGTTATCTCCTATGATTCAGGTCAAACCTGGGCTTTCATGATATTGACAATAAAATAGGTACAATCCTAGTAATTGTCATTGTAATCTAGGGGATAAAATTGGTTTCTTTTTTAATCCTATGTATTTTATGCATTCAAAAACATTATTCTGAGCATAGACTTCACCTGACTTCCAAAAAGGGTCCATGACACAAAGAAGACTAAGAATCCTTGTCTTGGGTCCCCTTGGGGTTGGTTTAATGGCTGTCTTTGTATCATGTCCTTTTCCCATGTTTCAGCTGACTACATTAATTTGTAACTTGAAGGAATTATGATTTTTCCTGTCCTCACAATGTACCTTGGAAAACTCAATTGTCCTATTAAATTAAATTGCTCACTGGGTTCCTTTTGCTAAGATGCTAAAGTATGTACTTTAGTCAGCACCTTTTGTCAGCACTTATATCAACAAATGAGAAATGCAGCTCTGACTTCAGAAAGGAGTATAAGTCTAGAGAATACTTATGAGGTTATTTTCCTGCTGACATCACAACATGATGACCTGCAGTGGCCAAAAAAAGAGCAAATAAATCCATTAGGCATGTTACTCATGATTCTGGTGCTAAAAAAGTCTTGGATGTAAAATATATATAATAGTACTTTATAAATAGGTCACTGTGCACCACATAGCACAAGATATTGCTTTGGAATATAAAATGCTGATTTTGGTTCAAAATAAGACAGTTTGCTATTATACTGATCTCTTCTATATAGTAGAGCATAGATTTGTTTTCAAAGATCCATTTTTCAAAATTAACACTATTTCAGGACTGGTCTCCATTAAATATATACCTTGTGATGGTGTGGGAGAGAGAAACATCTTTCTGCTGATAGGGCACATCCTCTGGTGTATCTGGTTGACTATTTGGACTTTTTGCTTTGCCAAAATTCTAAAGTCAACCTCTGTCTGCCAACCTGCTAAATGATAAAAGCCTAAAGGTCACCTTTATTGGTTCAGTTTTCTATTTGGCTATCAACCCACATAGTACACTTGCTGGCAGCATCCTAGAAACATAAACAGGAACCCAAATAGACTGGGAAGTCTTCCAGAAATGAAAGCATCCTATATTCATTCATAGTTGAGCCAGGGTTCTTATGTTTGCTTCACCATGCCTGAGGATTACTCTTGAAGAGGCAATACGTTAAGAAATGTCTGGACTAACTGCCTAATCTGACTGAGTACCAACACTTTGCCTGAGCATTGGGTTGTTTCACAGTCATTGGTTATTGTAGCTTTTACATATTGGGAAGCTGGTCCTCCATACTGCTTAATGGATTGGATGGCCTAATGGATGGGACAGATCTCCAAGTCTTCTACCAGGTTTCCCAATTCAGAACTGCTCAATGCTTTTACTAACCCACCTCATTACTGAATTTGTGACTCACTGGAAATCCAGAAGCATAGACCAGAGTTCCCAAATCTAAAAATCATCACATAAATTTACATGCATATTACAAACATAATTATCAGTGGAGCCCAACAACTGGGTAATGGCTGAACCAACTATATATAAGTATAGTGGAATAAAACAATTGTATTGCATAGTGAATAGAACAATAGATTTGGAATCGGATGCAAATCCTAATCCTGTTTTATATAACACTAGTTTAATGTCCCAGGGCAAGTCACTTAATCTCTATCTGCCTCAATTTCCCAATCTGCAAAATCTAGCTCAGATAAACTAGAACTTCAAGATCCTTTGCAAATCCAAATCTATGCTCTTTTTAATATTATTAAAATAGCATGAAAAAATTCAGAGGAATCTGAAAAGACTTGTTTGAATAGATGTTAAGCAAAATAAGAACTAAAAGAAAAATTAATATAATGATCACAACAAAGTAAATGAAAATTTCAGAACTGGTCAGTGCAGTGACCAATTAGCATTTCAGACAACTGAAAGTGAAGCAAGCCCCCCAGCTTTCAGTTGAGTAGTGAAGGGCTGGAGATTTTGATTGAGGTATACATACATTTTTTGTACATCTGACACTTTTTTGCTTGACCAGTCATAAGAGTACTATTATGAGAGGGCTAAGGGAGAATTCAACTGACAATGATGCAAAAAAGAACAAAAAAGGACATCAAGAAAACATTTTTTAAAAAAAGGAAGTCTGGGCACTGACTTCTAAGGTCATTTTTAGTTCTATTCCTAGGATCATATATTATCCGATTACTTTGTAAAGACAAGAAATTTAAGAATTTTAAGAATTTGGTCTAAGGTCAAACTATTGACACTATCTTAAAAATATCAGTAAGGCTTTGTCTAGATAATAGGTTCTTTCCTTCAAAAGTTTTAAGTGCTTTTAGATTTTAAAAGTCTCTAATTCATCTTCACAATGTTCCAAGAAATGGACATAGGAAAATAATTAATATTCTTCCTTATTGAAATTGAAAAATTAAGAAAGAATTAAAAGCAACCCAACATAAAAAAATGTGTCTCTATCTGGCATACTATATATATATTATATTAATATTATTTGACAATATTAGTAGAATAAATATAATATATTGTAATTTATTGTATATAATATAGTCTCTCTCTCATACATATACACACACAAACATACATTCTTTAATAGTTAAGTAGTCAAAAGCAATCAGTAACAGGATAAATGTTCAAATTACTAATAAGAGAATTGGGGATGATAATAACTCTGAGGTTTCCCTTCACATGTCTAAATTTACAAATATAATAAAAGATGGAAAGTCAGTATAAGAAGGTCTGAGGATTGATGAACACATTAATACGTTCTTGATGTAACTGGAATTAGTTCAACTGTTTTGGAAAATAGTGTGAGGAAAACTCACCCAACTATTCATAAACTTTGATCCAGTCATTCCACTACAGGGTATTCAGGTCAAAATGAGAAAGAAAGGTCCTTTAGATATAAAAATATTCATAGTAGCACTTTTTGGAAACAAAATGGATCCCAAGTGATTGGAGAATGGCTGTACAAATTGTTATATATGAATAAAATGGACTGTCATTTTACCATAAATAACATCATATATGAAGAATTCAGAGAAACACAAGATTTGAATGAACTGATGCAGAGCAGAGAGCAAAACTAAGAAAAATATGCGCATTGACTAGAATATTTTTTTTTTTTAGATTTTTCAAGGCAGTGGGGTTAAATGGCTTGCCCAAGGCCACATGGCTAGGTAATTATTAAGTGTCTGAGGTTGGATTTGAACCCTGGTACTCCTGACTCCAAGGCCAGTACTCTATCCACTGCGCCACCTAGCCACCCCCAACTAGAATGATATTAATGCAAATAATACTAAAAGGCATCTTAACTCCAATTATGATGACCAATTTTGGTTTTGGAGAGATCAGATGATTAAAACACATCCTCTTGTCAGAAGAAAGGCAGGGAATATAGGGGTGGAATGTTGTATATACTGGTGGTCAACATTCCTTTGCTGGTGGATTTTAACCGTTTTTCTTTGATACTAGAGATGGTTCAGTGGGGAAGGAATACACCAGGAAATGATAATGTGAAAAAAAATAGCCATCAATATAATATTTCAAAAAATCTATCCAACACTTCTATTCAAATAAGTTTTAAAGTACGGGAAATGCTCACTTAGTGCAGAGCCTGGTACAAGATATGTGTTGATTGTCCTGCTCTCTTTGGAAGAAAAATGAGCATTACTATAAAGGAAAGGATTTAAAGTAGTTAATTGACTTTGATTCAACTAATTTCCTGTTTCTTTTGGTCATGCCTCTAAGTAGTAACATAGCTCTTGATGGGGAGCAGAGGGATTTGGAATTCAAGTGCTGAGTATCAATCAGAATGACGATTATGATGTGTTCTCAAAGGTTGCACAAAGCATGGTGACTGCTATCTGTCCCATGATCAGGTGAGATTATTGGGTTAGTCTTCATGTGCCTGTTAGCACCTAGTTGTTATTCAGTCGTTTTCAGTTGTGTCTGACTCTTTGTGACCCCACTTGTCAAGGATACTGGAGTGGTTTACCATGTACTTCCCTGACTCATTTTACAGATGAGATAACTGAGGCAAACAGGGTTAAGCAACTTATCAGTGTCACATAATTAATATGTATCTGAGGCCAGATTTGAATTTAGGAAGATAAGTCTTCCTGACTCCAGACCTAGTACTCTATCCCCTTTGTCAGTTAGTTGCTCCTAAGACACCTGTAGTATCTTTTTATACATCTATTTGATAAGTACATGTGGCTTGTAGAATTGTAATAAACTTGGTCAAATTTACCTTTCTGTATAATGAAATAGGTTGCAGAGTTTTAATGACAATAAACTAATGTAAGAGTTTTTGTTATGGAGTGTGAGAAGTCAACCACTAAGGCCTTTGCATATAATCTGTTGGTTGGTTGCTAAATAAGTATTAAGCAAAAAAAAAAAAGAAAAGATTAGTATAAGGGAAATTATCTGTGATTCTTTTGTGTTTTGTGAAAGTATAAGTATAGGGGGCGGCTAGGTGGCAGAGTGGATAAAGCACCGGCCTTGGAGTCAGGAGTACCTGGGTTCAAGTTTCAAGTCTGGTCTCAGATACTTAATAATTACCTAGCTGTGTGGCCTTGGGCAAGCCACTTAACCCCGTTTGCCTTTCAAAAACCTAAAATAAATAAATAAATAAAAGTATAGCTAACAGAGAATGATGCCAGGTCTTTCGAAACCTATATCATGTATTATACAGGCCAGCAGATAAAAAATAAATGGTATTAACTTTAGACCAAAGATAAACCAAAAGAGTACGGTGAGTGATACATTTAATCCCACTGAACCAATTATTTAGGCCAATGGGTAACTTTTGTGGTGGAGAGTGGATAAATAATGCCTTTAGTATGCATTTACAATTGTAAATCCTTCTTGGAACTTTGGAAAATGTACATGAAATACCAAAGAAATATAATAGAACATTCATTAATAGAACATGGTATACCATAGTGCATCATATTTAAACATTTTTTATTTATAAATTTTTTACATTGCCTAAATTTCCCCCTCTTTTGTTCTCTCTCCTTCTAGATAAATACCCCATTTAACTATTTTTTTACTAAGATATGCAATTTTTAGACTGTATAGACCCCCCACACTATGGTGTGGGGTTAGGGGGAGATTTCTTCTCAAATTTCTGCTTTGGAGCCAAGTTCTTCTTTGCAACTCTGCCACATTCATTTTTAAATTGTTTCATAATTGTTCTTTCCCTTCACATTTCCATTTATATTGTTGTAATTATTGTGAATATTATTTTCTTGATTTTGCTTACGTAGCATCAGTTCATATAAATCTTTCCATGCTTCACTATAATCATCATTTTTTACTTTTCGAACAGAACAGTAAAATTCTACTACATTCATGTGTAACAATGTACTGAGCCATTCTTTAGTTGATAGGTTCATACTTTTTCCCTTTGTTACCACAAAAAGTATTGCATTAAATATTTTGGTGTATATAGGGTCTTCCTTTTTTTTTTTTTTATTAATGACCTCCTTAGGGTATATGCTGAGCAGTGTAATAATATTCTTATGACTTACCTCATAAGAACAGGGGTAGGAGCATGATTATAGACATATAGCATAGAACACAGTTTTTGCTGGACTTCTAGCTCTACTTATAACTGTGTGACAGTTACAAACAGAAATCTGGGGATGTCAATGTAGAACAGAGACAGTAGAAGAAGGCACCATCTTCCTTAAGCTAGCATGGTACAAGACTTAGATTGTGGAGGGAAAGGAATTCCTCAGAATCATAGAACAACAGTTTTTTTTAAGACACCTTAAAAGAGGATTTGATTCCAGACTCTGTGGGTAAGCACCAATCTCTATACCTATAGAAAGTGAGAGACAGGGCTAGAGAGAAAATTAGGACCATGTGTTCAAACTTCACTTAGTTTCTTAGATCTTTAAGGTATTAAGTGCCTTACATCTCTATTATTCCCTCTTAGAGTTCGTCAAGACTAAGCCTCTTAATTTAATAAATGAAGAAAAGGCCCTCAGAGAATAAGGGACTTATCTAAGGTCACATAGATAGAATGGACAGAACTGAGATTTGAACCCTGGTCCCTCATGTTCCAAATCCCATGTGCTTTCCACCATGGCAATCAAGATACCACTTCTTTCAACACCCTATTTTGAATCTCTAATTAGAAATTTCTAATATAGTTCACACATTTCAGAACTTTGACAGCAGAACAGTTTTTAATCATTTAAATTATTTATCCTTCATTGTGCCATACATTATGTTATTTTGTCATGTATAATTTATGACACCATTTATGTTGATTAAAAATTGATCACAGATACAGACAGTTCTAGAGTCTCAAGGTACAGATATTTCCATGCCGGATGAATCACTCGTGAAGGAACAATACAGCATTCTACTTAAAAATCTTATTTTTTGAAACTGTAATGAGTTATTTATATGTTTTCCTCTTCATCTGCCTGCCTGCCCTTCTTCCACATAAATGTGGACTCAAGGTTACCGTCCATTTCCTTCCTTTTTCTAGTAGGTCCCCTCTCTCTACTCTGAGGCACTCAGCAAGAATGATAATTTCACTTTTCTATTTTTAGTGGCAGACCATAAAGGGAGGCATGCATAAGTAAACATTTTAGAATGATACAGAACAGACCTTACCATTTTCATCACCTATTTTCTTTTTCCATCTTGTATTATTTTGTTCATTATCTGCCTCAGCTCATTTGATCCTGCCTGGCTTGAATTTTCTGCTATTGTTTCCCTCCAAGATACCAACCATCCTTTTGTTTCTATCTATAAATCAAATTTCCTGTCACCTTTCTACCCAATCCACTTCCAAATCTCACTTCATTCTCTCAAATTTACAACCCAAGTTGTTCTTTCTTTACAATATCCTGATCCAACAGGACTTACAAGGTACCATCAAGTGATGGATTCATAAAAATTGGTCAAAAAATTAAAAGAATGAGGGTAGCTAGGTGGTGCAGTGAATAGAGCACTGGTCCTGGAGTCAGATACAGGACTGGAGTCCTGAGTTCAGATACTTAATAATTACCTAGCTGTGTGAAACTTTGGCAAATCACTTAACCCCATTGCCTTGCAAAAACTAAAAAAAAAAATCAAAAGATTTGGGATATATTTCTGGTTCTTAAGTAATCCCCTTTCTGACTTTGGGCCTCATTTTCTTCATCTATAGTCCAAAAGAACTGAACTTCATGGAGGCAAACCCTAAAGGGTGTATGCAGAAGTAAATGTTTTAGAGTGATTTGGAACAAGATACTCCCACTTTCATCACCTATTCCTTCTAATTCACCATTTATTCATTTTATCCCTCAATTTGTTCATTTTCCTGGCCTGGTTTTAATTTTCTAATATTTCTTAATTTTCATCAGGCTACCCTTGCCTTTATAACTGTCCCCCAATTGGATAGGCCTTTTCTATTCACTTAATTTCAACCAAAACATTTATTAGGCTACAAAGAAAACAGTAATATAGCCCCTGTCTTCAAAGAACTTACTTTCCAACTATATGGCGTTCTATGTATTTTATGGAACGTTATCTCCTATTAATCATATTTGATATTCATAACTAATTCCTTTGATTCTCAGTTCTTTTCTCTGGTTCTAAGACATAGGCCAATGAAAGTATCTTTTTATTTGAATTTTCATTTTAAAAGTTTCAGATCTAGCTACTAATGTCTGTTTACAGAGGAGGCCAACTGAAGGATGGAATGGCACAGTCTCTAAGCAAAGTACATTCACCTCATGAATGGAAACTCAAGTCACCCATGGCAGGATCACCCCTGTTCTTTCCATTTCCTCTTTAGAGCAGGGCAGTTTGGCAGCTGCATATTAGTAAGCAGAGGCTGCATTATCTGGGGCAAATGGAGCATATGAGATATAGGGACTACTTTGTCAGTTGAACTTGATTTCCCAGATTGACTGTTTCAGGCATGGATGTGCTAAAACAGGTTTTTCACCTATACCATTGCCCTTTGCTTACTCTTTTTACTCAATAATTCAAATACTCTATGATTTAATTGGTTTAAGTATATCCTCTACTCATCTAAATTTCAACCCCTCCAGGATTTAGTAGATGGTCTTCATAAGGGCGGGTGGGGGGGGGGAACCCAAACACGCATATATACTCAAAAATAAAAACTCATCATCTAGTCATCAGTTTTTTGAAGATAAACCTTTCAGAATTTAGTTAGGGGAGGAGGAGGTTCCTGAGACAACATTCTATCTCTGGGTCCCAATTTAAAACCTTTCCAGTTTGGTAGGACACAACTGAATTTTCACTCATATTAGCATCTTGGGGCAGCTAAGTGGGTCAGGGGATAGAGTGCTCACCTGGAATTAGGAAGACTCTTCTTGCTGAGTTCCAAGCTGATCTTAGATTCATACTAGTCACTGGGCAAGTCACTTGCCATCCATTTATGTCCTCATCTGTAAAATTGGCTGTAGAAGGCAATGGCGAACCATGCCAGTATCTTTACTAGTAAAACCCCAAATAGGGTTATGAAGAGTTGGACACAATTGAAAAGCAAAGAACAGCAACAAAAATCTTGGTTTCCTGAATACAATGTTACTTCTCTGCCTCAATAGGCAAAATTTAGTATCGTCAGGGGCTGTTAACCTTTTTTTTTGTGTCATGGAACCTGTGATAGTCTGATGAAGTTTATGTATTGTTTCTCAGAATGTTTTTAAATGCACAAAATAAGATACAGAATCACAAAGGCAACCAATTATATTGAGATAAAGTTGTAATTTTTTTCCCCATCCATGTTTACAGAGCTCTGACCCTGAAATCTATTTATAGGCTTCTTAGGGGTCTTGCCTTAAAAGCTCCTGGCATTTGATAACTAGAAGACATGAAATAATGACCAAGTGACACTTTCATTATACTTCAGTAGTTGCTCTCCTTTCCCATTTCAATCCCTATCCCTGCCCTAACACCCACACATTTTGGACTAAACCAGAATGATCCTGGATCACTGTAGAAAGAGCTGACATATACTGCTTTATCCTAGGGTATGACTAACTTAGTTAAAGAAACAAAAAGAACTGTAAGTGCACATTAGCATAATTTGTAAAATGGAGAAGCACAGCCAGGTTCCTCAATTTCTGCAGTCTCTTGCATATTTGCTAGTAATGAAAAGGGCAATTGTGAGATATGGTGGTTAGAACATCTCTGGAGTCAGGAAGACCCATCTTCAAGTTCAAATTTGGTCTCAGACACTTACCAACTATATAAGTCACTTGAGCTTTTTTGCCTCAGTTTCTTTATCTGTAAAATGAGCTGGAGAGGAAAAAATGACAAACCATTCCAGTTCCTTTTCCAAGGAAACCTCAAGTTGGCCACTGAGTCAGACATGACTGTAAAAATTAAAAAAACAACTGAAACATCATAAATTTAAATCTTGTGAGGACCTTAGAAGTCATGTCCAACCTCCTCATTTTACAGATGAGGAACTAAGCCTTAAAGATGGGCAGTGACTCCCCCAAGGTCACATCAATCTTTTGAAAAGGGAAGTAGATTATGATAATTATTCTTCAATAAAGTATTTACCTTCTGCAACAAAGATGCCAAAAATATGGTCCTAATTGCAATAATTTCAAAAAGCAAATATTTGGGGTTCTCTGGACATTACCATATAGATGAATTCTATAAGTTCTGTTTTGAAATGTAGCATTTAAAACAGTCTTTGATGAAAGTCATAAGAGGTTTAATGCTCAAAAGTGGGTAACAGACTAGATTTAGCTAATTACATGATTTTTTTTTTCTTGGACAGGCAAGAAGAAAACTATGTTGTGACAAAGCCTAGATTACTAGATTAAAAGGAATAAAACCCTCCAGTATCAAAATTGAAGCCCCTTAGTCAATGAGGCTTAGGTCTTACTCTTTCAAAAATTGTAACAAAAGGCTAAAGATATTCTTCTAAAACAAGCACTCTGACCAAGAGATAAGAATGTTCCTTGAATGGTTCTATTTTAACTATGCCCCATACCCATCTCAAGGCTAAAGGAATAGCAGGAGAGTGATTCAGTGGTCAAAAGCCCTAGCTTTGAATCCTGGCCCTGCCATTTACTACTTGTGTGACTTTGAACGAGTCATTTAACATTGTTTGGGTTTAATCTTCATTATTTATAAGATGAGAGATTATAGTGATTTTGGTCTCAGTATTAGAACTGGAAGAAAACAGTGATCCCAGATGAGGAAACTGAGTCCCAGGGCAGTTATGTTACCTGTGCATCATTGCATGAGGAATGTATTTCCTTGAAATCTATAATCCTAGACCTAATATAAAAAGGAAAAAAACTGAAGAAAATGGAACATGCCATTTCATTATTTGAGAAGTCAAATCTGTTTGACTCTAAACAGGCATTATGTATATCTTCACACTTTCAACTTAAAGCTTGGTTATCTGTTTCCTGTTTGTGAAGGGAACAAGTCATTTAAAGAAGATGTTTACGGCATAGAGGATAGTCTACCAAAGTCTCCAAAAGCAAGCAAGAAGATAACTATGTTTAGAGCTCTTAAAACATGTCTCAAGGGATTTGAAAAACTCTGAGTAGAAGAATAACCAACATTTACATAGCACTGCAAGGTTTATAAAACACTTATAAATAGCAACTCATTTAAGCTTCACAATAGCCCTGGGAGTTAGGTGGTATTATTATCCCCATTTACAGGTGAAAAACCTAAGGCAAATAGAGGCTAAGTGACTTGCCCAGGGTCATACCTGAGGTAGGATTTCAGCCTAGCTCTTTGTAGTCCAACTCTAGTTCTCTATTCCCTGTACCATCTAGCTGCTTTTAGAGGAAAGGGACTGAAACAAGAAGTTATTTATAATATGTAAAATTTTTACTTTTTTAGAGAATGAATACAGCTCATTGCTTGTGCATGGAGAATAGGGTCATAAGTAGGAATTCTGGAGCCTGGGGCAAGTTCGTTTGAGGAAAGGCTGGAAGAACTTTCTTTGACTGGTTACAATGGTGCTGAAGAAGATGGAGCTTGAACCCTAAAGCAGAGGGAGCAAAGATTGATCCCTCAACCTCCAGACTCCAGTGGAGAGTGGAGAGTGGGCAGGGAGTGGGTCCAGGAGAGGGGACCTGCAGAGTTAGGACCCTTGAAGTGGTGATCCAGGACCAGGCAAGAGGGGAGGTGGCAGTGATCATGTTGCATAGTTGACAGAAGACAGTGTGATGTGTTCTGTGTGAAGTGGAAGTACACCCCTTAGACATCATCCACTTCAGTAGTTCAGAAAAATTCTAGTAACCTCATCTCTCATTAGGTCTCTGATTTCAAGCCTAACTATTAAAACCCTTGATGTTCCTGGCTAATTATTTCACTTCATCTCACTTTAAAAATATTCTGTTAGGTATTGCAAATACAAAGACAAAAACAAGACCATTCTTTTAAAAAGAAGGCTCCAAATTAGCTCCACTTTGGTTTCCTTCCTGGATCTGAATCTTGCACCCATGATCCTTGGAGAATTTAGGAGTCATGTTCACAGAGAAGTAAATGGGAAGCCAGTTGAACATTGCTCCCTGTTGAGCCCAACCATCTCTTCAGTAGGGGAAGCAGGACATGACAATTTACGGGGTGATGAGTAAGCTGAGGAGGAGGGAGCAAGAGAACTGATTGCATACTAAGGTCTCTCCAGTGATCTGGAATCATGGGAATCAGACTGGCCTGCTCCATGGATGCTGGCTGGCCCTCCTGTATCATTCCTCCTCATCTTAATGAATGATATATTGTGGGAGAATCCAAGATGCCTAGCTAAGGCAGGAAACAGGTCCAGACATTTTGGAAAAAGAACTCAACCCAAAACTGTTGAGGTGGATAGGTGGGTGGGGAAGGCAAAGTCATACTTCTATGCCACCTCTGCAACAATTTGGTGATGGGAGCTATGTTGTCTCCAGCTCCCACAAGATGAGGCTGTCATTATTCCAGTATGACTGTATCCTTCCATGGGGCTATTTATCATAGACAGGGAGGGGAATGGTAGGGAATATAGATTATGACCTTGCTTAGACGGGTAATGAGATAGCATCTTCCTAGTCACAAAGCAGATAATAAAATCTTATATGAGCACATTAATTAATATTGGCATAATTGCACAGAGACACTTTTATATTTGCATTTCTGTCTGGGTAAGAGCTGTCTGTTTGAGACTGCCATCTTCTGAAGTGTAGGAATCAGGCCTATTAATTTGCTTTGAAAAAGACAAAATCAATACCTTCAGTAATGATTTCTAAGATTGGCAAAGTTCATTCTAAAATTCAGTTCAAAGTTAATTGCTTTAAAACCAACAAGAAAACAATGAGAAATTTCAATCTAGTGAAGTTTACTGATTCACACCCCTCTCCCTCTCCAGACAAGCAGAATGTCAAGAGGAAGAGACTTCAGAAGCCGTCTAAATTTAATCTTCACAAAAAGTCCCTCTATAATATACCTAATAAATACTCACAGCAGAGACAGCTACGTAACCAAAAGATAGAAGGCTAGTCCTGGAGTTAGAAGGACCCCAGTTCAAATGCAATCTCAGAAGCTTATTTACTACGTGACCTCTGGAAGAAGTCCTTTCTACTTTTAGCTATCTCTAATTTTTAGGAACTTGCCCATAGTGCATTTTAAATCCATCTCTTTTGACTTCCATTCATTGCTTCCAATTCTGTTCTCTGGGACCAAGCATAGTGACAGTCTTTATATATTGGAGGTAGCTTTTATATCTTTTTCTAAGTCTTCTCCTTTTATTTTATTTTATTTTATTTTATTTTTAGTTGTATCTGTCTCTTTGTGACTTTTTTCAGTGCTTCCTTGGCAAAGATATTGGAGTGGTTTGGCATTTCTGTCTCCAGTTTTTTTTCCTTTAGTTTTTGCAAGGCAACAGGGTTAAGTGGCTTGCCCAAGGCCACACAGCTAGGTAATTATTAAGTGTCTGAGGCCGGATTTGAACTCAGGTACTCCTGACTCCAGGGCCAGTGCTCCATCCACTGCACCACCTAGCCACCCCTTCCAGTTAATTTTTCAAATGAGGAAACTGAGGCATACAGTTCATTGATTTGCTCAAGGTCACACAGCTACTAAGTGTCTGAAGTTACATTTGAACTCAGGGAGATGAGTCTTCCCAAGTCTAGGCCTGGCACTCAATGCTCTATGGCACCACCTAGCTGTTCCAAATTGAATATACCCAATCTCTTAAAAAAGATTCTTATTTGTTATCTCAAGGCTCTTCATCATTCTGGGTACCTTACTTTGGATCCTCTCCAGGTTGTCATTTCCTAAGATGTGATACTTAGAACCAAACACAATACATTCAAGATATGATCTGACAAGAGCTGAATGTAAGGGGGTTTTATCCTGAGCATTATGCTTTTTATGCCTTTATCCTGAACATTATGATGTTCATTATAATGTCATTATAATGACACTGACTTTTTACAATCCACTAAATCTGCCAGATCTTCTTCAGATAAACTATGATTGAGCCACACCGCCTCCATCTTGAATTCATGAAGTTGATTTTTTGTGATTGTGTTTTGTCATTTGTGAAGTTGTACATTTTAAGTACACAAATTTACAAATATCCCTGTCATGTTTCATTATTAAATCTGATGTCCTTGCCCACTGGGATCTTGCCATCTATGACTCTAAGTTACTGATAAAAATGTCCAAAACAGTTTGTTTTTATTTTTTGAATATTTTACATGTAAAATAATTTATTAATTCATTTAAAAAATTTCAAGTTCCAAATTGTCTTCCTTCCTCCCTGATTTCCCTCTTCCTTGAGAGGGTAAGCAATTTGATACAGGTTACCCATATGCAATCACACAAAACATATTTCCATATTAGTCTTATCCAAAACTGTTTTAAAAGAAGTTTGAATTAGTCTGAATGCTTTAAAAGAGATGCTAAGATAGGCATGACTGATTTAATTCCATTCAACTAACTTTTATTGAGCACCTTTATGGTGTTATGGGTAATTCAAAGCTAAATAAGACATGTACTCTGCTCTACACAAAACATAGTCTAGTCAGGAGATAAGGCATCTACAAAAATAACTGTACTGTGTGGTTGAATGTGATAAGCATTATAAAACAGTAAAGAGAGATTAGAACACATCATTTCTGGCTGAGAAGCTTCAGAGAAGGCTGCACGGAAGAGGAGGTATTAGAAATGAGTTTTGAATTACGGGTGGAATTTCAACAGGAAGCAATTTGAAAACTGACATTTTATGTAAAATGTATTGTGTAAGCAAAGGCAATGAAATGAGAGAGCATAAGTACATGTTTAGAGAAAAAGTAAATGGTTCAGATTGGCTTTCTCATTAAGAAGGGCAACCGTGAGAGAGAGTTGGGTAGGATAATAAGGTCCAAAGAAAGGAGACACTAAGCAGTTTGACTATTCTTTAGGTAGTGAGACCCATGGAAGGTCTGAGAACAGGAGGGTTGTTCTGTTTTATTTTTTCCATCTTTGTAACAATTTCAAAAGCATCAAGAGAAAGTTAAACATTCTTTATGATGGAAATAATTAGGGAGATGCCATTCAAAAGACTTTGCGTTTAAGACCTCAGAAACAAACATGTCTGTTGTCTCTGTTAAGAGGTTATTTCAGGATTATTCCCCAGTGATCTTTAATTCAGAGAAAGTAAAAACTTTTTTCCAGAAAACACTTGGGAGAGATTACTCATTGTTCTTTGAATATTAAGGTAGAAACTTACTACATATGTCTGGAAAATATTTCTCTGTCAGATTACCACCAGGTTTTGTTTCTTTTTTTTTTAAAAGAAAGATTTTATTTATTTTTGAGTTTTACAATTTCCCCCCTGATCTTGCTTCCCTCCCTCACCCACCACAGAAGACAGTCTGTTAGTCTTTACATTATTTCCATGGTATACAATGATCTGAGTTGAATGTGAGGAGAGAGAAATCATATCCTTAAGGAAGAAAAATAAAGTATAAGAGATAGCAAAAGTACATAATAAGATAATGGTTAAGTTTTATTTCTAAGAAACACTCTAAATAAAAAAAGGAGGGGGAGTTTTAGTTGGGCAGTGGCAGATTAGAAGTGAGAGAAAAAAATCAAACTGGGCGGGGGGAAGCTATTTCTCTATCGACATGTTCCTATCAGGAACAACCTTTCCCCAGATTGCAAATAGTGTAGATAGGACAGTACCTTAGTTAATGAACTCAGATGTTCAGAACTATATGAAGACTAGGAAAGAAAACCCTTAATCAGAACCATAGAGGGAAATGAATGTGAGGACAGACTGGAAGTTTGGTTGAGCATTCAAAATCAAAATAAATTTTCTCCAATTTTTTTAATTGAAGAGTATGGTTGGCCCTGGCATATTCTAAATCTAAAAGGATTATCTAATAATTCAGAGAGAGGGAGCAGGGCATAGTGGATAGAAAACTGACTTAAGAATCAAGAAGTCCAGGGTTCAGGTCTTGACACAAGTAAGTGGCCTAACCTCTCAACAGCCCCAAGCAACTGAGTATAAATTGCCATTCTCTGTAGTGGAAGTTTCCAATGGGGAGTTCCCCATCCTCCCTTCCTAACATCAGTTAAATTACAGTTCTAGACTTCCCTCTCTCTCTCCCGCAAAAATCCCACGACGAAAAAGATAACCACTACCAAATTACCCAGAAGTATCCACAAGAGAAAGAAGGGAAGCTGCCTTCTTACATTTGAAGCACTTTATTTATCAAATCATCTTTACACTGGTATTTGACTGGTCTTTGATGAAAACTATAACCAGTTCCCCATGACAGAATGAGAGAGAGAGAGAGAGAGAGAGAGAGAGAGAGAGAGAGAGAGAGAGAGAGAGAGAGAGAGAGAGAGAATATGAGAAGTTGGCTCAATAGAGCAATGGTCTGGAGTCAGGAAGATCAGGGTTCATATCCAGTCTTAGACAGGCAGTGGGATCTTAATAAATCTCTTAACCTTTGTTTGCCTTAATCCAATAGAGAAGAAAACAGCCAACCACTGTTACCAAGAAAACCTATATGGGGTTTTGAAGAGTCAGACATGGCTGAAAAGGAAAAATATCTACAACTAACTTTTATACCAAGAACTTGGGACACCCTATGTCATTTGAAAAACAATTCCATTCATACAAGGCCTTAGTTTAGGTTGAACATTCAAAATCAAAAGAAATTTTCTCCACTTCTTTAATGGAAGAGTATGGTTGACTCTCTGGTGTACTCTAAATCTAAAAGGATTGTCTAATAATTCAGAGAGAGGGAGAATGGCATTGTGGATAGAAAACTGGCCTGAGAATCAGGAAGACCAGGGTTCAGGCCTTGCCACAAGTAAGTAATCTAATCTCTAAGGAGCTGGGCTTCATGATAGCTCTGTGATGTTGGCACCATTGTTACATTACCCCCATTTGGTAAGTGGAATTCAGGTTAAATGGCTTGGGTATGATTTTTTTCCAGTTAGTCTTAGAGGCAAAATTTGAATCCAGGCCTTCCTCTCTGACAGACAGAAAAAGGCAGAACCAAGACTAAAGAAGCATTCTAAATATGACAATGAGCTATCTTTAACAGCTACAGAGAAAGATCCTGTTCAAGTTTAAGAAAAACCACATCCAATAACTCATGACCTTGCTTTCAACAGGACCCTCAACTTCCTAAAGGCAGAAAAGAATTAGCTCCTCGGCATGACAATAGTGGGTTAAGAGCAATTACTTTCAACCTTAAGTAACTAATAGTTAATAAACATTTGTTAAGCAGATACCTCCTGCCAGGAACTGTCAAAGTGCTGGGAATACAAATACAAATAAAAATACAGTCCCTACCTTCAGGGAACTTGCAATCTAACAACAGAAAACAACACACAAAAGAAACTAGGGGAGGTTCTATAGAGTCAGAGATGCCCCAAGAGAGATGTAGCCAGGTAAGAAATGGAATGTTTTCATTTGAGCTGCCTCCTTAAATGGAGGTTTTAGAGTTTAACAGCTCCACCTTCAATGAGAGGGGTTGAGAGTAGTGATGAGTGGAGGACCCTGGATGATAAGATCTCAAAGTATAATGAGGTTTTCCTAATAATTAGCTTTCTGGGTCACTGTAGAGAAGCCAGTGATGTCCGAGAGTCCTGCAACTAGATGAGAAATAATCAAGAAGTAAGCAAAACATGACAGCCTCTGGTTGGACTTCTTCTTCTTCTCCTTCTCCTCCTTTTTCTTCTCTCTCTTCTCCTTCTCCTCCCCCTCATCTTCTTCTTCCTCTCCTTTTCCTCCTCCTCCTCCTCCTTCTTTTCTCTCTCTCTCTCTCTCTCTCTCTCTTCTTCTCCTTCTCCTCACTTCTGTATAGTTAAAATGGTGCAGTGACTTCCTGGAGTCATCAAGATTCATCTTCCTGAGTTCAAATCTGGTCTCAGACACAGACTAGCAAGATGCCCCTGGGCAAGTCACTTAACCCTGTTTGCCTCATTTTCCTCAATTGTATAATGATTTGGAGAAGAAAATGACAGACCACTCCAGTATCTCTACCAAGAAAATTCCAAATGGTGTCACAGAGTCAGATGTGACTGAAATAAGTGAACAACAAAAACCAACAATAATCAGATTAAACTAATGCCAACTAATAAATGAAAAAAAATCATAAGCGTATCCATATGGAGGTAACTATGTTAGGGAGATATACACAAGTAGTTTTATTTTACATTTACCTCTCTACTGAACCCTTCTGTTTCTGTGCCTTGGATAATAAATAAATTACTTCCATATGTTTGACAGAAAAACATGTACTTGACTGATAATGAAACGTTGTGCTGAATCTATTTGGGGGAACAAACTTATCTGTTCCTGAAAGAATCCTAGAATCTTAGGGTTAGAAGAGCAGGAATGTTGTGAAGCTTGCTAGTTATTGTCATTATTGTTGTCATTAATTAGCCTCCAGTCTAGTTATGACTTTATTCTTGGAATCTTCTATTACAATCCCACTGAGCTCAAGCAGTGTTCAGAGAATAATATAAGGGGATGTGCTGGGGGAAAAAGGTTACATAGATATTTGCTCACATGCTTTTAAGTTTTATTTGCATTACTAACACTTTCTTAAGTCTAGACAACCAACAAAGCTATAAACCAAAACATAATTTTAAGCATTTGTTTATTTCTGAGACATAAATGTTGAAATGGAAAATTTAACAATTGTTCTCACAAGTGATATGATGGCCCTGTTTGCTCTTCAGCTCATTTTATAGGTAAGGAAACTGAAGCAAACAGGGTTAAGTTGACTTGCCCAGGGTCACTAAGATGAGTCTTCCAGACTTTATGCACTATGGTGCCACCTAGTGTGGAAAGTGACAAATAAGTCACTTAACCTTTCTAGAAGAACCTCAAATTTTTCATATGTCAAAAAGAGGGGCTTAGACAAAGCGTTTAGCTCTAATCCTTTGCTTGTGTGATTTATTATAACTTTCTTACTTTACACATTAGGCAACAAGGTCTAAAGAAAGGAAATGATTCGCCCAAGGACACACAGGGAGAAAATGGAGCCTTGATTCCTACCCAAAGCAAGTTATTTTCTTTTTTTTAGGTTAATTTTTTTTACTGATAGACTAACTTATTAATACAGAACTTGTACAAAATCAAATGACCCCATTTACTAGTGTTATCTTTTCCTGCAAAACAAATTAAAAGCTGTCTTTAAAAATCTATAATCTATGCTATAGTGTTAGATTTCACAAAACACTAGAAAACGCACATTCATAAGATACAAACAAGAAAATGATCTAGGGCATCTGAATACAACTTTCTTCCTTTCTTCCTAAACCATTATGGACTTCACTGGGGGTGAGAAGGAAGGAAAGAAGGTGCATTTCCCCCACTAATTGGTTTTGATTTAATATTTGGGCTGGGTGTTTTCAACAAAGCCCTCAAGTTTTTCCATGGCAACAATATATCTACTTTTGCTGTCTCTGTTTTCTAAAAGCAAAGAGCCTTAATTTAAAGTAATTAGAAATGGCATACATGAATAATTTGACTTAAAAAAAATAAAAACACATAAATCATTGGCACAATTTCAAGGATAGTCCTTTCTTTTGTTTCTACCCTACTATGCAAACAATTTTTTTTTTTAGGTTTTTGCAAGGCAGATGGGGTTAAGTGGGTTGCCCAAGGCCACACAGCTAGGTAATTATTAAGTGTCTGAGGCCTGAAGCCCGATTTGAACTCTGGTACTCCTGACTCTAGGGCTGGTGCTCTAGCCACTGTGCCACCCAGCCACCCCCACACAAACTTTTTTAAATAAAACCTGCAGTCCACCAGTCTTTGTATCTATCAGAATCTAAGTGTAACAAAAAAGAACACTATCTTTTTGGTTATACACAGGCATTTACTACACAAACACACACATATGTATACTCTTAAGGAAAATGACAAAATTGACTACTTTTTCCTATCCAATAAAAATAAAAAAGGCAAAAATAGGACAAAAATAACCATTTAATATAGAAATATTGTCATATAATTCTCTTAGAAAAATCCTTAGAAGTAAAAAGTAGCACCAAACCTTAAATCAGATGTTTAACTGACACATGAGTGCACAAACAAAAATAGCAGCAAATATTATGGTGGGGAGGGAGGGAAGGAAGATTCCTAAATACTAGTTTTATTTACTGGTAAACATAATATCAGTTCTGAATATCTGTCCAACACAGATGAAATAAAATGCAAAATTCTTGAAGAAAAATGAAATAAAAATGAAGAACTAGTTAATAGAAAGGTATTTAGTAGTTCACTTTGGAATTGAAATAGTTAGCTGAAAGGTACAACATCATAGTTTGGGGAAAACTTCAAATCAGACAAGACATCCAGGGACAAACACACTTACTTCTAATAGCTGCAGTTCTCATTCCCTACTGATCATAATTAGAACCCTGAGTGTCAGCCCAGAACCTGAAAGGCAAGAAAGTACTGAGTGAGAACAGGCTGAGAAACTTGGATGCTTTAACTTCACATCTGGGGTGGGTGGGGGAAGGGGATGGGAGGGCTCTACTGCCAGTAGTTTACTAGCTAAAGAGGTGATTCCAAAGAAAAGAGGGTCATCTGCAGAATACCATCCCAAGCAGACTATTATAAGACTTGTTTGGGAGGATGTGATGGGGAAAGAGGATAGGAAAGTTTGATCCTAGGAACCATAAACTACTTTCAGGTTAACTTTACTACACTCCCACATCCATTCCTCCTTCCCCCCTCCTCTACTAGACCATGCAAGTTGATTCTCTTTTAACCCATTCTAGTAGTAGAAAGTGCACACATTGCCATATAATACCTATATGGACTATTCTGGGAGTGATGGGAAGCTTCTCTCTCCTCAATTTCAGCACTCAAGGGAAGGAGCCTCTAGATTCTAGGTAAGCAAGTACCACTTCTTTTCCACTGTAGAAAACATCAAATGAGGCAGCTTCATATTAGGTGATAAAGGACTTGGAAGAATTCTCTCTTCTATTCTTCCATGCTCCCAGTGGACATGAAAACCACTTACTCCCCAAAGATACAAAAAGTTTGTATTCCAATACGATAAAGTCCAACTTTTAAGTAATTTGGCATATGTGGTAAGGGAATCGAGGAAAGAGCCCCTGGTAGAGGGTCATGGCTCCCCAAACAAATCGCTGTCTTGGTTAAGCACACAGTTCAACCTTTCCTGGATAAAGGTCACTTTGGATTATTTAAAGAAGGTAACCTGGATGAAGAACTTCCTCCTAATCCTCCAGCCTTAACCTCATTGACCCTTTCTTTTCCCAAAAGAAAGTTTCATTTGGCTGATTTCACTTTGTAACAGTTAAAACAGAAGCAGAAAAATACTTTTTTCTTCTTCTTTTTTTGTAACAGAAAGACCCAAGTTAGTTACTTTTGGTTAGACTCTTAGGTAACTATTGCAAACAGTACCTACTTTCCTTACATTATATCTGAGATATAGACTAGTTTTGGAAAGAACATGGTATTATCTTATTGCTGATGTTTGCCCTTTATTCTTGAAGAAGACCATGACATCAGGGAAGTGATACCAGGACATACACATAAACTGGATTTGAGTGAAGGGGTGCTGTGCAATGTTACCAGCCTCACTTTCTCCTCCAGAGTCATCTGGGTCCAGTGATCAGATATGAATCAGATGACCTGGAATTTGAGACAATCAGGGCTAACTGACTTGCCCAAGGTCACATAGCTACTAAGTGTCAAGTGTTTGAAGTCAAATTTGAACCTGGGTCCTCTTGACTTCAGGGCCAGTGCCACCTAGCTGTCCCTAGGTATTATCTTATGTCTTTGGGAACAAGTCAACATCTTAATCCTTACCTGTCCTAAATTGGTAGTCCCCCAAGGATCAATAGGATAAATAACTTGTGGAGGGGACCAGTTTGTACTTTTCTATATAAGAGAGAGCAGAAGACTGAACATCTGAAAACTGGTCAGTGTCTGGATCTTCTGCAGATTTCTTTAGTATTTTTAAAGAAGATGTCCCATTCTCATCTCTACTACCTCTAAACTGAAAGAAGATGGGCCAGCAATCATGGTGTTAAACCTCTTTTCTGTTTGGTCCCATTCCCCAATCTAGGAAAGGATTATATTTGCCAGTTTCTTAAAGAGGGCAGAACAATTCAGACACATAGGTAGGTTATAGGAAATCTGAAACATCCCCCACTAACCTAGCCAGTGGTCCTTTACAAGCTTATCACCTCATAAGCATATCATAACAGCTAGAACATGAGCAGAAAGGATGTTAGTACTTCACATCTGTACAACAGCTGGGATGTATATCAAGTAAAAAATCCATTTCCAGGAACTGACTGGATGTAAACTCTCTTAGTGGCTCTTGGGGGCAGTTATTGGGGCCAAGTGACAGGGGCTGTTTGGGTCATCCTTTGTGTATCCAGAAAAAAATGGATCTTTTTTTTTTGAGGAGAAGTAGATTCATCCAATAACCCTATTTATAGAAAAGTACTCACAAACATAACTTCTAAAACTAGGATCTATGATAAGTGCAGGTGTTGACTGAAACAAAGCTATTCCAGCTTTCCATTTCCATAGTTGTTACTCAGGAAATTTATGAATGAGTTTAAGTTAAAATGAGTGGGGGGAAGGATGTCACCTGACCATTAAATAGGACAAGAACTCTTAACATCCATTTTCTTGATGTCTACCACATGCTTCATCCATCTGCCCCTTGGACACTTGGCTCTCCTTTTGGTTCTGCACTCCCTTATCATTTGCCTTCTTTTGGAAGATTAGGAGCAATCTTGGGTCAAGGATATTTTCCTCTGACTCCCAGCTGTTGTATTTGGAGGATCATCCCCTCTATTTGACCAGATACTCCAGCTTCCCCTAATGGAGCCACTAGTAGAAGATGCTCTTGGTAGAGAAGACCCGCTCCCTGATGCTGCTTAGCTCCTCCATGAGGACACAAGTAATTTTCTTTTACTGCTTTCCCTCACTTCACAGCAACTCCTCCACCACTGCTCTCACCCCAAATCTTGGTCTTATTCAAGTCAGTTCTTTATCTAATCAAGTCTGAACTGAATGCAAATTCTTAAAATAAAGAATGACCAAAAAGAACCTGTTTGCTAGGCCTGGGTGTCCAGTTTCTCTGTTAGTTTACTAAACAATATATAACCCTGGTAAAGACTGGGTTTCTCTCACACTCTCTAGACAATGTACTTCCTCCTCCTGGGACCAAAGGCTAGATTAATTAGATGTCCTTTAAAAACTAAATAAAACAAAATGACTACACTGTTCTTTTGGTCTCAGTTTACAAAGGAGCCTTTTGAGGACAGCAGATTATTTTCCAAGTAGGTATTTCACCTTCTCAGTTTTATGTTTGCCCAGGCTGGAAGAGTGTCTCTAGTATGCCTCAATATAAGGGAACTAAATTTACTAATTAAGAAAAAAATGCCATTATTGTGCAAGATGCTTCAGGTGACCAGATATCTCCCTTGGGAGGAATGGTCTTGCTTTGGAGTACTTTTCTCAAACCAATTCCTCAAATCTAGAGTAGCAACCTGGATCCCCATTTTCGGTTATACAAATGTGGACCTTAGGAGTACTGATGAACTAAATCCAGTTTGGGCAAGTGTAGACATCGAAGGCAAGCACTTAAAGTTTAGCAATCCTGTTGATGCTCAGTCATATCCATGTGCCTCCAAGTTGCCCTTTAAAGAAGGTAAATGAATGTTCACTCTTTTGAATTTCCATTGCTCCTGATGACAAACTGAATTCTTTCAATGTGAGCAATTTTAGAAATGATGAAGTTTCCATTTAGTTTATATACATTATACAGTACTAGTTCATGTTCATTTCAAGACCAGGATGATTCAGTGTTAATCACTCCAGATTTCTCTATGGTAAGCCTCTGTCTGTAAGAGAAGTGGGTGCTTGCAGCCCACTTTCAAACTGGATCTTAAATGGTATCTTTGTTCTAAGTCCCAAAGAGAACTAGGCCTAAAGAAGTCATTGAGGCCATGAAAGGGTCCTGAGACCTAGTAATATTGGACTAGGCTCCTGGCACAGAGAATGAAATGAACCCCAGTGCCACTTAAGAGACCAAATTCAAATAATTAAGCATTTAGTAAGTAAAAGTGCCAGACCTGGAGTCATGAAGATTTATTTCCTAAATTCAAATCTGGCCTTAGACACTTTTTAGCTGTGTGACCCTGGGCAAGTTACTTAATCTTGTTTGCCTCAATTTCCTGATCTGTAAGATGAACTGGAGAAGTAATTTGCAAAACATTCCAGTATTTCTGTCAAAGAAAACCTCAAATGGAGTTCACAAAGAATCAGACATGACTCAAACAATTTAAAAACAACACCTTTAAGCTGCCAGATTTAATCTCTTGTCCCAAATCAATCAGCAATGGATATATATCCTCACCTGGGCCTCAAAGTTTGGGTAAGATTTTGGATTAACAAGTGCCTCAACTTTTCAAGAAGGAAAAAAGGAACAAAATCCAGTAAAGTTCAGTTACTGGAATTATAACCATAAAGTCTACTCATTCTGGGTGCTGATATCATATATAATTTTTTTAAAAAAGTAAGTGGCAAAAGAAACACCTTAGATATGAGACCTCAATTGACAAGGTAAGGAAGAAACCCTTGAGAAGTTAGGTCAATCTTTTGAAAGGTATCACACCTTTTTTTTTTTTCAATGAGAAACCATTTGAAGAATTTATTCTATTTTTTTTTTGCAAGGCAATGGGGTTAAGTGGCTTGCCCAAAGCCACACAGCTAGGTAATTATTAAGTGAGGCAAGATTTGAACTCAGTTACTCCTGACTCCACTGTGCCACCTAGCTGCCCTAAATTTATCCTATTTTCAGTCTTATTTGATTTTTTTCTTTTGAGTAAGTAATTCAAATCTGAGATGATGAATATTCAGGTTAGGGTAGGAGAAGATGTCAATCATGGATCAGAAGACATAGGGTAAAAAAAATAAGAATCCTGGAATGTTTTTGTTTGTTTGTTTGTGTCTTTTCTAGGATGGCAAAGGATCTCCAATTCTCATCAATTCTGTAGATTGTCTTGGTTAGAGAATGAAAATTGACCCTTTTTTTTGAAACTTGGATTGAAGAGGGGGAGGAGAGGGGTTTCAGGTATGGCTTAAATTCTTGGTCAGAAGTATAAAGATTTCGAGGCCTCTTTGGTCTCTCTCTTTTATTTATTTATTATTTAAGGGAAAGGGGTTAAGTGACTTGCCCAAGATAACACAGCTAGGCAATTATTGTCTGAGGCCATATTTGAACTCAGGTCCTCCTGAGGGCTGGTGGTATATTCACTGGGTCATCAAGCTGCCCCTTTAGGGCTCAATATATTACCAATTAATAAACAAGGATTGATTAAGCATGTATTCTGTTCTTAGCCCTGTGGAATAGTTGCTCCAGTATAGAAAGACTAACTTCCCCTCTCCCTCTAACAAATAAGAAGAAAATACATGGTTTTCTTTTTTTTTTAATCTGGAAGATGTACAAAATGGAATACTTTGTTCTAGTGTGTGTTTAAACCTTTCCACAAAAATATAAACCTTTATCTTGCTCTTCATCTTGCCTATAGTCTTACTCTCCTTCAGCCTTCCCTCTAATTCCCCCAGTGCTCTATAAACTTTTCATCTGAAGAAACTCATCTTCATCATCTTTAGGAAGGCCAAGGAAAATTTCTTCATAGTATGAGGGGTTTTATTCAATAAATCTACTTTTTCAGAAAACTTCCAGGAGAACATGAAACACAGAAAAAAATGACATTTCTAGTTTCAAAAGGTAAATAAATTTAAAAGTCACATGATTTGTCTAACTTTTCCCTAAAGATTGCTTTCCTTTTAAATGTCTCTTATCATTTATTTAAGTATTGTATTAATTCAATATTTACCCAAACTCACCTTTTTTTCTTTGGGAATGGCCTTCTATACAAGAATCATAGATTTTAGAGCTAGTAGGAACATCAGAAAATATTGAATGGAATTGACCTCTCATTTTAGAGTTGAGGAAACTAAGGCAGAGACAGGATAAAAAAAAATAGCATAGTCTGAAGCTAGCTTTGATATCCACATCTTCCTATTTCCAAATCCAGTATCCTATTCTATTACAGCACCTGCTTTTCCCTGAGCATGCAGTGACAGGGCAGCAGGTGAGGTAGAGTTGAGTCAGGTATGCACCAGTTGTATGCATTCAACCCTTCAAAGTCAGAGATGAAGCCTAGCTGTGTCTCACCTGCCACCCTATAAAGTATGAAATGAAGTATTTAGAACACACTTTAAAATTAATCTACAGTATTAATATTTTCTCCATTACTTTCTTAATACTAGGCAAAATTGGGGGCAGCTAGGTGGTGCAGTGGATAGAGCACTGGCCCTGGAGTCAGGAGTACCTGAGTTCAAATGTGACCTCGGACGTTTAATAATTACCTAGCTGTGTGGCCTTAGGCAAGTTGCTTAACCCCACTGCCTTGCCAAAAAAAAAAAAGACTAGACAAAATATGTAGAAAACACTTTAAAATTGAATCTATAGTATTAACATTTTCTCCAATGATTTCTTAAGACTAGGCAATCAACAAAACAGTAAAAAAGCCCTGATTTGTAACATTTGCCCAGTCCTAAAGTGCCCACATTGAAAGTTAATCAATCAACTTTATGAGCTAGTTCTAGCACACCCTGGGGTACTCTTCTATTTCATTCACAGACATTTGAACCTGCCTGCCTTCCCCTCCACTCTCACTGAGGATTGGGGTTCTTAACCTCAAGTCTACAAATTCCTAAGGACTCCATCGGTAGATTTCAAAGGGTCCATGACCTTGAATGGAAAAAAAATTTTTATTTTCATTAACTTTCAACTGAAAGTTAGCATTTGCTTCAATAGGAATTAAAACAAACAAACTAGACAATTATTATTCTTAGGAGGGGTGCATAGGTTTCCAAGGTCACACAGGGAGCAAATGAACTAAATCAGAGGTGTATTGACTCCTATCCAGAGCAAATGATTTTCTTTTACAAAAATACTTTCCCCCAACTCAAAACTCCTCTATGCTACCACCCAAATCTTACTTTGGTTTACCAGAGCAGTTCAAGACCTTAAAAATGGTTAAGAATCACTACTTTAGAACATGGTAAATTAACTTGGTGAATTCTTATTCAATGCTCTACCAAGGCTATCTAATGCAATGTATTCCTATATACTGCCTAACACTTTGGACTATACTTGTAGTTTTTCTTTCCATATAATCTTTCAATTTAGGATGTGGAGAATGAATATGGAGCAGGGGAGTGGAGGGACTTGATCTATCATTTTATATAACTTTATGAATAGAGAATACTGAATATGCTAGTTCCTCAACACAAGCAAGAGATCATTTTAATTTGGGGAGTGAGCATAACATGTCCCAGATGTTAACTTAGCATCTTCTCATAAATCTGAGGGGAATAATCTGCCTTCATCCAACTAGGTGCCAAAGTGAATCGAGTGCTGGTCTTGGAGTCAGGAGGATAGGAGTTCACTTGATACTTAATAGCTGTGTGACCTTGGACAAGTCAATTAACCCTGACTGCCTTGCATGCAGGGTCAGCTCTAGTTGTCCTGATTCATATCTGGCCACTGAACCCAGATGGCTCTGAAAGAGAAAGTGAGCCTGATGACTTAGCACAGTCCCTTCTCACTCAAATCCAATTCATGTGCTTTTCATGGCATCACCTCCCTGATGCCAAGGTCTTTTTCATGAATGAAGGACAACATCATGCATCAGGCACTGTGCTGAGATAGAAGGAAAAGCTAAAGATACTCCCCTGCCCTCAAGGACCCTACAATCTGACAGGGGAGACAATATGCAAATGATTATGTACAAAAAAGCTAGCTACAGGATAAATTAGAGCTTAGCAACAAGGGAAGTTCTACAAAATAATTTGTGCATTAGGCTCTAGTCAAGACAACCACAGGAAAAAAGACCATTTTGCAAACATCCCTTAGGATTGTGAATCCAAATTCTTGGTACCTGGCCAAGCAGCCACCAAAACAAAACACATGATCAAGGGAAAAAAAAGAGTAATTAAATCCTATCCCTAAGGAGGAGCAGTTATGGACCAAATTCTATAACTTGGCAGTTGGCTGGTATAGTAGATAGAGTGCAAGGCTTGGAGTCAGGAAGAACTGAGTTCAAATCCTGTTTCAGACATTTATTATTTGTGTGACCTATGGAAAATCACTTAATCTTCACTTGACTTTGTTTTTTCAATTGTAAAATAGATATAATATTATTAGCATTTACCTCCCAGGGTTGCTTTGAAGATCAATTGAAATAACAGTTATAAAAATCTTAGTCCACTATCTAACCTAGAGTAGTTACTTAATACATTCTTAATTGATTCCTTCTTTCTTTTCAGAAGGAAAAACTTCAATCACATTAATTAAAAGGTAATAAAAATAGCATGGACTCTACTCTGAAAATGGGATTGAAAGTAATACAAAAAAGAAAGTGAAAGAGAAGGAGGAAGCAACACTGGCTGCCTTCTCTACAGACTCTTACTCAGTAATATGGGATGTGATAGGAGCTGGTGAACCATGGGCTCAGAAACGAGGCAGACTTCCCAGTAGTTATGATAATCCCCAGTCAGAGAAGGTCAAAACTGAAGTTTCAACTTTTGGGTAGGATGACGGTGTCCTATGGGAATTAGAAACTTCTGAATTCTGAGCCCAGTACTACTTCTTTTGTCACATATAAGTCAGGGGTGAGGAGGGTTATGCTTGTTCAGTTTCCCCATCTTGATCATTATATATCTGGAAAGTTCCAGGTAGCCTGGGCTGGACGGCCTGCTGGGTACTAGCAAACTGTTAGGCAAAGCACTCTAGTTTTGTTTAGTTATTTTTCAGTTGTGCTTGACTCTTTGTGACCTCGTTTGGGATTTTCTTGGCAGAGATAATGAAGTGATTTACCATTTCCTTCTCAACTCATTTTACAGATGAGGAAACTGAGGCAAACAGGATGAAATGACATTTCCAGGGTCATATAGCTGGTGTCTGAGGCTAGATTTGAACTCAGGAAGGTGAATCTTCCTGCTTCCAGGCCCAGCATTCCATCCATTGCTTCACCTAACTGTCCAATCTAGCTGCTTATTGGAGCTATTTCTTTTTAACCACTTGCCTACTCCCACATCTATTTATTTAGGATAAAGCTGAGGCATCCAGAAAAGTCAGATTGAAATACTGAAAATGCAATTATTAAGTCCTTCATATGTACCGAACTTAGAATATAATTACAAAGAACAATGTCATTGTGCTTAAGGATCTTATTTTTCTAATAGGGAGATGACATATATAGGGGAACAATACCCCAAAAGAGATAATTTGGTTGGAAAAATTATAGGAATGGGGGGGTGGAGCCACAGGGGAGCAGATTACCCATACCTTATAGAAGCAAAATTAGAATTGATTTGATTATAGTTCTTGAACTGGAAAGAGTGGGGAGTGAAGGGAAGCATGTCTGGAATTCATGTTAGAACCAATCAGAAAGAGGGATGTACACTGGGAGCTCACACAGAGGTCTACATCTCTGAGACTAAGCATGTAATACTTTAGGGTGTGTGTGTGTGTGTGTGTGTGTGTGTGTGTGTGTGTGTGTGTGTGTGTGCTAGTAAATATTAAACAACTGAATCTCCAAAAAATAAAAGTATGCATGATATTCTTTTAATTTTAATATGAACTATTTACATGATTTAGCCCCCAGGGAGGTTAATTCTAGACAACTAATAAAACACTACATCTAGCCCCTTCACACTGAAAATTTAACAGTTTGCTCCTGAGTCTATGGGAGTTAACTCCAGCATATACTTGTGTAGAGGCTTGGGAGAGTCACATAATCTCTCTATGACTTTTTTCTTGACTGTATATTTTAATAGTTACATTTCTTCCATGATACAAATCATAACTTACCCAGGCCTTCATTGTCTATGAGTATCTTGCCAACATTATCACACAAACTTCAGAGAGGATCTATCCAACAAAATTAAGGACCTACCAGGAGGTCTTTTTAGGTTTTATTCAATGTTGCACTGGATCTGTCATCCATAGTTTTAGAATTGCAAAGGAAGGTAGATCATTATAGGTCATCATCTCTCCTGGCCCATTTCTATTCTGAGCTTTTTATAGGTTTCAATTGTAAAATGAAAAATGATCTCTGAGGTCCCTTTGAGTCTGATAGAGTGTGACCCTACCTTTCAAGACTTATACATTATTCTCTTTCATTCACTAATAATGTACTTCATACAATGTAGTCAAATTGGACTTCTTGATGTTTCCCATACAGATTATTACTTCTCCCCTCTCATTGCCTTTGTGAAGATATTCCCCAAGCCTAGAACATGTACCCTCCTTACCTCTTAGAAGCTCTTTCTTCCTTCAAAGCCTATCTCAAATGCCATCTCTTATATGAGATCTGTTCCATAACCCCAAGTGTTACTGCCACACTTCTTTTAAACTTTGAAAGGTCAGAAGCCCCTGAAGTTAATCTACTTGACCTTGTCTAGCTGTAGCATCTATGTCCTGCAGACAAGAGAATAAATGACTCATTCACAGGTTATATGAACCTAGAAGTGAATTCGGTAGGGTTGAATGCTTTATAGAAGGTACTTCAAGTGTGAACCCACTCTTCTTAGGGAACAGGGTAAAAAAAGAAGGGAGAGTATGACCTGATTGAGGGAGGATATGTTTATAATTTTATTCTTATTAAGTAAACCTTTTTTCTAAGAACTAATTAATGCTAATTGGTTAACCAATACTTAGGAGAAATCCATTGATTAAATTGATAGTAGGATATTAATAAATGGTATCAGTGTTACTGAGCTCCTATTAACTGTGTGGGGAACTCATTGGAATAGGGTCTAAAGCTTGTAATGTTAGAAGAATCTCACTGATCTTACTAGTAATGTTAGGATTCTCAGAGGAATAAAGTAGTTATTCTCTGGGGACCTAACTTATCAGTGTAAGGGTGGACCAAAGTATAATCTATTGTATACATTTATATCCATATATGTGTAAATAGGATCATACATCATAGGAATATATATTGAGAGAAAAAAAAGGGATTTCATAAGTGATCTAGTCTATCCCCTTATTTTTAGCCCCAGGGAGGTTAAGGTACATATTATCTCCTCCTATAGAATCTAAACCACTTGATGGAAAGAAATGTTTCATTTTTAACTTTGAATTTCTGACATCTATTACAGTGTTCAACAAATGGTAGATACATAATAAAATGCATATTCTGTTTGACTTATTGTTCCATGATTCTTTGGAGATATGGAAATTCTTTGGAAACTACAAGATTACCAGATTCATACATGACATCATATAATTGTGGGAAATGGGAAAATGGGATCATGGGAAAATATAAGTTAAAAGATGGGGTTTTGTGATGGGGAGTAGATTGGGATCATTAAAAACATTGTGTAAACCTTCACTTTTCAGACATTGGGTGACATGAAGATTATGAATTCTTGAGTGAGACTTGAACATCTTAGGAGATCAGGTTATTATGGTATTATTATAATTATTCATTATTATTATGGCCAATTGAAGACACTTCAGAACAGAAAGGCAGATGTGGGAAGCGAACATCTGGTTAAAGAGATAAAGTCTGAGAAGTGGATTTGCATTTCTGAACCACAGCTCAAATATTAGGAATGATAGGTTTTTGGCTAGAGATGGAATGCATCTATAATAAGAGTTGGCAGAAATGTAGTTGCCTGGAGTCTTACGAAGTTAATCAAATTTATACTGAAAAAAAATAGAGAGGAAGAAGATTAGGCATAGGTATCCACCAAGCTAGACTGCACAGAAAGCAGTTACACTGTAGGAAGAATAGGAAGGAAATAAACATTTATTAAGCAGCTAGCATGCATCAAGCATTATGCTAAATGATGTACAAATATTTCTCACTTGTTCCTCACAATCACTTTGGGAGGTAAGTGCTATCATCATTCTCATTTTATAATTGAGAAAACTGAGGCAGATAAGGTTAAATGACTTATCCAAGGTCACATAGCTAGTAAGTGTCAGAGGCTGGATTTGAATTCAAGAATTCCTGACTCCAGATTCAGTAATCTATCCACTGTATCACCTAGAAATTCATTGAAGACAAAAGCAAGGAGGGAGTCAATAGTAAAATTTATGATCTCAAATATCTGTAATAAAATGCAAATAAATATAAATGCAAATAAAATGCAAATAAATAAAATGTTTGTAAATAAAATGCAAAGCAAGTTGAACTATAAATTCTAAAGGAAGGAAGAAAATTTGACAAGATAGGTTTAACTGAGAATTGACAGGAGAACACAAATGCTTGGAATGTGACTCTGGAAGGGTATGCCATATTTAAAAACAAAAGGGATAATGATTTTGAGGATAAAAGTACCAGATATTTAGAAGATATATTGACATGAGGGAATCCTTGAAACAAAGGATAAAACATGGTGGAAAGTATTTGGGCAAAGATGAATGTATAAAGAGAAGCAATATTGTCATTAGAATATACACAAACTTATCGCCCTAAACACAGAGAGGGAATAAATGAAGAGTTCAAGAAATAGATCACAAATTTAGCACAGAGGTATAAATATAATGCTAATGATAAAATTAAATTATCAAGATATTTGTTGGAGTTCTGCCAAAAAGGAGGACATCTAATGTCCTCCTTCACATCAAAATGTGAAGAATCCAGCAAGAAAAACTTTCATTTTTTGGACCCGATTCTCACCAAGGAAGAACTGTTTGAAGGGATAGAAATGAAAGCAATTTGAGAGGAAAGTGACCACTCCATCTTATAAATTAGTGATGGGAAATAGTCTAGAAAAAAGAATGTTAAATGCTATAACTGTGAAAGAAGATTTCAAAAGACTTAGGAGAAAAGATAAGTAGGAGGACTTTATGTATCAAAATTCTACAGAAGAATCCAGCCTACAAGGGATGAGTAGCTCTCAAAAATAACATATTCAAGATATCTACAAGAAAGATTCTTATAGTGAGAGAACTAGGTGCAGCTATCTAAAGAAATGTGTATGTATAAAGAATTCACAGATCAACTTAACTTCTATGAAAAAAATATGTATAGAAGCTGGAACCAAGGGTAAGTAACAGAAGGTGATTACAAAAGAATGGCATGATAAAAAAAGAATACTGTTAGGAAGAATAAAGTTAAGAATGAGCAAAGTTGGGGTGGCTAGGTGGCACAGTGGATAAAGCACCAGCCCTGGAGTCAGGAGTACCTGAGTTCAAATCCAGTCTCAGACACTTAATAATTACCTAGCTGTGTGGCCTTGGGCAAGCCACTTAACCCCATTTGCCTTGCAAAAAAAAAAAACACCTTAAAAAAAAGAATGAGCAAAGTTGGATAAAAATCAAATGAGAATTTTTTAAAATGATCTATAGTGTAGATATGAAGATAGATGAGGAACAGCTAGGTATACTATTTGATATATATGGACCAATGATAATGAATGATGGAGAGAAGGTATTCTTGATCAGCTATTGTTTTGCTTTCATTTCCTCTGCCAACAAGGAAGACATTTGAACTAGAAACAACAGAACCAAAATGTCCAACAGAGAATTTATATCTAAGATAAAGAAGAAGATAATAAGCAAGCAACCAGATGTCCTTGATGCATTCAATTTACCAGATTCATATTAAGTACATTTCAGGGAACTGAAATGACTAGCACATATGTTTGTTGAGATTTGCTGATCTTTGAAAGATCATGGAGAAGTAACAATAGATTAGAGAAGGTCAAATATCCCAATTTTCAAAGGAAGGGAAGACTGGAGTTTGCAAATTATAGACCAGAGGGTCTAATTTTGATTCTTGGCAAGATTCTAGAACACACTAGTTAAGGGTTAGTGAATGTCTAGAAAAGGAGCCAGTATTGCTTCATTAAAATCAAGTTAAGCCAGAATAATTTCATTCCTTTTTGTCACTGTAACTACACTGGTAGATCAGAAGCATATTTTGTCATTTACATAGATTTTAGCAAAGCACTTGACAAAATCTCTCATTCTATTACTGTGGAAAAGATGGAGATAGCTCAATTAGCCAACAGAAAAGATAGGCAGACTTGGAACTGATGGGACTCAAAGAAAATTAATGGTCTGATGTTAATTTGAAAAAATACCCATAGTTGAATATCGTAGAGATCAATTTGTTGGTGACATTAAACTTCATTTAGCAATCTACGTCCCACTTTCTTTTAGACTAAAGTCTTCTTTCTCTTGATTACCCCCAATTTATCATCTCTATCTATATACATAATTTTTTGTACATTGCATATAATTTTTCCCCTGTTGTTTTCCCCATTGAAGTCATCAAGATTAGAGACTGCTCTTTCTCTTTGGTTTTCTCCTTTTTTTCTTTCTTCCCACCCTTCAACCTTCTTTTTCTTTTTCTTTCTGCTTACTCTCATTTCCTTTCCTTCCTTTCCTTCCCCCTTCCTTTCTTTCTTTCTTCTGGGTTCCCAATACTTAGTATAGTGCCTCAAACATGGTAGGCATTTAATGCTTGACTCTATTTAGTATTTTTATTAATGACATGGTTAAAGTTTATATAGTGTGCTTATACAATTTTTAGATAACAAAGCTAGATAGTCAAAATATCTGGAGAAAATAAAGCACTGGACTGAACCCCATAAGATTCAATTTCCTAGAGATAAATGTAAACGAGTAAAATTTAGGAACTTCACAAACACAAGATAGAAGTAGCCTGGCTAGACAAGAATTCAGCTTAGCCACAGAGGAAAGAACTAGCAGCAATAAGTAAAAGTTACAGAGAGGGAGATTTGGGTTTGATGCACCAAGTAAGACACTTTTTATCCTCCACCAACAATACCCACAATAGGACTTTGTATTCTCTGCACCTTTCAATTAATCGAGTAATTATAAAGATATGGCCTCCTGTAGAAAAGCACAGGATGAGAAAATAGGCATATGAATTAGTAGTTAACAAAGTTTTCTCAATTGCCTTTTGAATTAGTAATGTATTTCATCATCCTCCCTCTTTCGAATAAATTATACATTGGTCAATAAATTATCCAAATATGCAATGCTTTCAAAATTGTATTATCTCTTGCTTGTATTTCCATGGTGGGTGCTTGTTCTCATAGTGGGCACTGATCTCAATTTCATCTTCTTAAATGCCATAAATACTTCACATTTTAGAATGAGATGGAGAGTTCCATTGTCAGTGATGATGAAAATTGATGATTTAGAAATATTGACAAATCTGTTCCATTTTCTCTTTATTTGTTATTCTTTTATAAGTTTCAGTTATGAATGTTCCTATAGTCATATGGCTTAATTGGGCCTCATGCCAAGTTTCCTGTTTCCTTATTTTCACTCAGACTGCTTTTTGCTGTTTTACATGGTGATAATGCTCATAATCTGCTATCATCTTCCTTTGCAGCGCTTAGAAATAGGTTTATATAGTCTAAATGGATGTTTTCCTTGCCTGTAATATCTTTCCCCTTAGTAAGGAAATTAGGTATTTGCTGACTAAATCAATCCCTGGGTGCCTTTTGGCATCTTCATTATTTTGATGGTTTTATATCATTTAACATTTCCTGGGAATGGTGATAGCCAAGGTCAATATCATTGCTTGTTTCTATTTTCCAATTTTCAGCAATGACAGCTTGTTTGAATATGTTAAGATGAAGATAGTATAATTGTACTCAAAGGAATCCCATATTTAGGGGAGGTATGGTGGAAAACTTGCTAGACCTGGAACTGAGAGACCAGATTTAAATCTTGCCTCTGAAATTTATTAACTGAGCTATCATTTAAATCTCCCTGAAGCTTGAAAGTCTTTTCATTTGCAAAATGGGGATAACACAAATAATAGTGACTTTACTCCCACCTCCTTGCTTTCCCAACTTCTTTCAAGTTTCAGCTAAAATTCTACCTTTTGCCCTGGTTTCCACATCTGCAAAATGAACTTGAGAACAAAATGACCAATCACTCCATGATCTTTGCAAAGAAAACTCCAAATGGGTTTTTTCAGACACAACTAAAATGACTGAACAACAACAAATGATTGAAAATTAATAATAATTATAATAGTTAATATTTACATCATACTTCACAATGGCCAGACCCAGGATTAAGCACTTTAGAATCATCTCATTTTATCTTCACAATAACCTTGGCCTTTTAAGAGAGGAGGAAAGAGGTTTGAGCAACTTACCCAGGGTTAAATGGCTGTTAAGTGTCAAGAGGCCTCATTTGAATTCAGTTCTTCCTGACTCCAGATCTGGTGCTCTATCCACTGAGCCATCTAGCTGGTGATAATTATACCTCAACTTAAAATCATTTCTCCCACCCTCCTTCAGAGCTTCTCAGTCTAGTAGCTAATAATAGTTAAAACAAAGTCTCAACTACACCAAGGATCCATTTTAGAAAAATTCTTTGCATTGTAAAAAAACCACATACTCAGATATGGGAAATTGAGTAAAGGCAGTTTTCTTATTCCTTATTCTGACACATACAGACTTTAGAATCTGTAGCTACTGTCCACACTGTACTCCCATTCTAGTTCCTTCCTGCAGGTGCTGGTACCATCCCAGACTCATCTTTTCTCTACCACAGCTGGGGTGTGCCATCCCCTCATGCTTCCTGATACTTCTAAAGATTATCACACCTTCTTTCTCTCCCAAGACATTCAATCTGTTTTTCCACTTCCCTTGCCAAGTTCCCTTGACCCAGTTCCTCCTCAGCTTCCTCTTCTTCCACCTTCACCTGATGATAAAGGACTGTACAGGATGGGGGGATAGGTAATAATATATTCATGGCATTCCAGTTGGGACTAAGAGTGAGTGTTCCTACATAAACAATGTTATAAGTGGTGGTTAGAGTTCATAGTGTGGTTAGTACTACAGGCATTTGCCATTGGGCACTGAACCTTCCAAAACAGGATATGAACTGATACAACATTACTTAAGGGGGTTCATTTAACAGGAACATGATTAGAAATAGATGAGAGGTCAAATGTTATTACAGCCGGATTGCTAAGTGCTGAGTTGAGAATGAGTTGAGAATATTAGCAGGGGTCTTATTACATATTATCTAAAAGTACGTGTGGCTCATAGTACATCTAAGTTCAAATGCTACCTTTGCTCCTTACTAATAGAGACCTTAAGTAAACTACTATATATTATTGGAGTACTTAGAGATAAAGTGAATAGACTAGAGTAATGATTCTCAAATGTGACCAACAAAAACTACAGTATAAAGAAGCTCTCATCAAATCTATCTGAAACATGCTAAGAAATAAATGAATCAGTGGAATAGATTAGGTCTAAAAGAAACAGCGACAAATGGCTATAATAATCTACTATTTGATAAACCCAAAGATTACAGCTTATGGGAAAAGCACTCACTATTTCACAAAGACTACTGGGGAAACTGGAAAATAGTGGTAGAAACTAGGCACAAACCAACATCTCACACCCTAAACCAAGATAAAGTCAAAAATGGGTACAGGATTTAGATAAAAAAGGGTGATACTGTAAGCCAATTAGGTGAACAAAGAATAGTTTATCTGTCAAATGTTATCTGAGGATCCTAAAGAGTCTCAAAAATTCTTTCAGGGGTTCCATGAGGTCAAAACTATTTTCATAATAATACCAAGCTGTTTTATTTTCTAATATTATAAATCTCAATAGACACAATCCACACAAACAAAAACTCTTTGGGAGAGTTTCTATAGTTATAAGAATATAATGGGGTCCAATTGATAAACTGTCAAAGGATACGAACAGGCAGTTTTCAGATGACAAATTAAAGCTATAATCACATGAAAAATTGCTCTTACTATTAATTAGAGAAATGTAATTAAAACAACTCTGAGGTACCACCTCACACCTATCTGATTGGTTAATATGATAGGAAAATGATAAAGGTTGGAGAGGATGTGGAATAACTGGGACTCCAAAGCATTGTTGATGGAGTTATTCTGGAGAAAAATTTGGTACTATACCCAAAGGGTTATAAATCTGTACATTCCCTTTGATCCAGCAATACTGGTAGTAGTTCTATCATTCCAAAGAGATCATAAAATAGTGAAAAAGACTCATATGTACAAAAATAGAGAAGTCAAATATCAATTGGGGAATGACTGAACAAATTTGGTATATAAATGTAAAGGAATATTATTGTCCCAGAAGAAATGATGAATAGATGGATTTCAGAAAAACCTAGAAAGACTTAGGCTAACTGATACTGAGTGAGGTGAGTAGAACCAGAAGAACATTGTACACATTAATAACAACATAGTATGATGAACAAATATGATCTACTTAATAATACAGTGATCAAAGACAATTCTAAAAGACTTGGGATATAAAATGCCATCTACATCTAGAGAAAGTACTAAGGAGTCTGAATGCAGATCTAAGCATACTATTTTTCACTTTTTAAATTTATTTTTGTTTTTTCTATTTCTTGTTATTTTTTCCTTTTTGTTCAGATTCTTTTTTCACAGCATGAGTAATATGGATATATGTATAATATGATTGTTCTTGTATAAGCTATATCAGATTACTTGCTATTTTAGGGTAGAGGGAGGGAAGGGTGAAAGGGAGAAAACTTTACCAAAATGAATGCTGAAACTACCTTTACATATAATTAGAAAAATAAATTTTAAAAAAGAACAAAAGAAGAATCTGTCTGATTCTAAGATCAATACAATCATCATCATGGATTATTCCTAATATCAATAATAATACAGTTTGGTGAAATCTATAAATGGAATGTTTGGCTCACAGACAACGTGTATATAATTATAAATATTAAATAAACTAATTTACTTAAAGTATAAGACTATATATACATAATATAATCATAGACTATATTTATATCATACAATTAAATTGCTTCCTGATGCTTTTTTCTTTTGGCTATAGAAATAACAATCCCCCCCAAAAAACCCAAATTTAAAAAAATAGGATCTGAGACCAAAACATTTATTTGACAGCATCTGTCCACTTTAATTCTATAATCCTAAATATAAACTTAATTACTCTTTATAAAACTGCATCTCTTTATGTTTCCAGTCTCAAAAAATCAATATTTAAATTAACTTGTAGAAGATAACACCTAACCAAGCTTTCAGTAATAATCTACTACTACATGTGGCCATGAGATTTTTAGATCTATTACTGACAGATTTCAGAGAGTTTTAAATTGAAGCATCTATGATAATATCCAGTAACAAAGGGTAGGATCAATTTTTCATCAGTAAGATTCACACCCAGTTTCCCCAAGAGTAAAGACCAATATATTAGAGAGTCAACTGAAGGTGATGAAGTGTTTCCTGTGAAGCAAGTTAATGAAAGAGGGGGGAATATGTCATAGTGGAGAGAAAGCAAGCTTGGGAGTTAGGAAGGCTTCAATTCAAGTCCCTGGTGTGACTCTGAGGCAAGACATTTGATTCCTGTTTGCCCCAAGTATCTCTTTAAGGTTGCAGTTTGTAGAGCTGCTGCAGATATACATTGATAGGGGGATTTTCCTTTACCAGTAAAATCAACCCCCCCAAAAAAACAAACAAATAAACAAACCTCCAAACCCAACCTTGTATACAGTGACCATTTCATTGAATGTTCATGAGGATAGGCCTGGGCCTTGGTCACTTCTACTGACATGTGTACAGGAAGGTGCACAGCCCATGATGTGCTGAGCCTACATTCTGGACATATGCTCAGGGCTGAAGGTCTTGGAGCTTTGGGATACTGTGGGTGGTCCTTGGCCTCCACACCTCCCACAGAAGAGGGTGGGAGAAGGCTGCTGCAGCAGCCCAACTAGGCTTTGAAAGGAAACTCTTGGAGAAATTGTTCAAGTCATATAAAAAAAGAAAGGGACAAAGCTTGGGCCTCTAGTTCTTTTGACTACAAGGCCAAAGTCGTGCTGCCTGTTGCTTGCTATATCTTGAACATAAAAACACATAGACCTGTTTCAGCAGAGTTCATAATTATTTACTATGATTGCAGGGCTGGAAGATGGGTATATTTTGGGCAAAGAAAATATTCAGGGATGTATATTTGTGACTCTGAGTTTATGAGAGAGAGAGAGAGAGAGAGAGAGAGAGAGAGAGAGAGAGAGAGAGAGTGTGTGTGTATGTGTTTGGGGAGTAATATGTTGTTAGAGAGTATAGGTAGACAGACAGACAGAGGAATATTTATAGATAAAGATAAAAATTTGCCTATCACCTTTGCATATTGTGTGATTTTCATTCTACTATGATACAGAACCAAAGCACAGAGAAGTTATGATTTGTCAGGTTAAACAGTAAAGACAAATGTTGAGGGCAGGGTTTTCTAGCTTCAAGTGTAATAATTCTTAATTACCTTCAAATCAACTAAAAATATCAGGGAACTATTTTTAAATACTCTTGAACTAGGTGGCTTCAAGAAAAAATCATTAAAACCTCTAACCTTTAGAATGTAAATAATTTAAACTGTGCCTCTTTGAGCCAACAGAAGGCCATATGTGTCCTATTTTTTATGCTCCCTGATTCTTATAGATCATTTTGTTATTTTATCTTTTCATTTGTGTTTGACTCTTTGTAACCCCATTTTGTTTTGGGTTTTTTTTTGAGGAACTGAACTGGTTTCCCATTTCCTTCTCCAATTTATTTAACAGCTGGGGAACAGAGCAAACCAGTGTTAAGTGATTTGTCCAGGGTCACAGTTAGAAAGTACCTGATGGGGTGGCTAGGTGACGCAGTAGATAGAGCACTGGCCTTGGAGTCAGGAGTACCTGGGTTCAAATCCGACCTCAGACACTTAATAATTACCTAGCCGCGCGGCTTTGGGCAAGCCACTTAACCCCATTTGCTTTGCAAAAAGAAACCTAAAAAAAAAAGTACCTGAGGTAGGATTTGAACTTGGATCTGAAACCCAGAGAAGTTCAATGATTTGTTCAGGGTCACATAGGTACTAAGAGGAAATGTCTTTTTTTTTCTCCCTTTAGGTTAGTACTGCTTTAATTTTCAAATTTCTTTCACATACATATTATCGTACTTGATCCTTATAACTGCCTTGAGAAGATGGTAGATCTGCGTTTATGGTCATAAGAATCTGAGGCATGGAAGGTTTAAATGTTTCTCCCCAAGGTTATATCTCTAGCAACTGGAAGCATTAGACTAAATTCCAAATTTTCTGATTCCTAATTTCGGTATCTTGCCACTCCACTCTACTGATGCTTATTTTTAAAAGATGGCAATTTTGGCATGGGATTAGGCCCCATTACTTGATGTTGTATAGCCAGCAACACCACCACATCCTTTCTGGTCCAACTTTTTAAAGAGTCTATTTTACCTTTGAGGGCTGTTGGGAGACTTGGACATCCCACCAAAGAGTACTGAAATGATAATGCTACATTGAGCAAGCAGTTTGTGTGTGTGTGTGTGTGTGTGTGTGTGTGTGTGTGTGGTGGGGAGGAGGAGGAGATTTAGCTTCAGACCAAAAAAATCCAGCCAGAAATCTAGTATTAAGCTATTCTTAGAAATATAATTCATGGGGTGGCTAGTTGGTGCAGTGGATAGAGCACTAGCCCTGGAGTCAGGAGTACCTGAGTTCAAATCCAGCCTCAGACACTTAATTACCTAGCTGTGTGGCCTTGGGCAAGCTACTTAACCTCACTGCCTTGCAAAAATCTAAAAAAAAAAATACAATTCATTTTGGTGTCTGTTTAGGGCCTGTGGACAGGGAGGAATGTGGGAGGGGTCTAAGACCTGAACCAGAATTTAGGACTGAAGACCCAAGGATTTCCCAAACCTCACCATTGAAACTAAAGAGGAGAATGATGAATTTGGAGAAAGAAAAGTTTGCATCCTGGCTCTCCTGTTTATTATCTATGTTTGTTCCAGATGACATAGGGAATGAATGTCAGAGTTCTTTCATGACAAACCCCCGAGTTTCTCCTTCTATTATTCCACACCATCTCTAGAATAATTGCCATTTATTATAATTATTATTATAATAATAATTATAATAATAATCCTTCAGAAAAAGATTGTTCAATTTTCATCGTCAAAAAATCATTATCTAACGTAATCTTGGATAAGTTGCTTCTCTGAGAGGAAAAATTTCTTCATCTATAAAATGAGAGATTTGAACTAGAACAAGACCCTTACTACCTGTATGACCTTGAGCAAGTTACTTGATTGACCTTCATGAGTCTGTTTCCTAATCTGTAAAATGAGAGGGTTATACTCTGGAACAATCTCTGGAATCTCTCAGTGATATTCTCATTCCCACAGTTTCTTCCACCACTGAATCCTATGATCTCTATGAAACCTTCATTAAGAAGAAAATGGTCCAGGTATAAACAGAGACAGAATCCATGAAATCCTTCAGTATTGGTGAACCTTAGTTGCTCCTCTCAAGGACACATCATTCTGAGGAATGACTCAGAATAAAAGCTAGTCAGACCTGGGAGAACAGCATCTCATTTGGGAACTTGTGTTTTTGCTGAGATTTAGTTGGCTTCCTCTCATCAGACATGTCAGTTAGCGTGTCTAATCCATGACATATTTCACAGCATGAGTCCCTTAGCTTATTATTACCCTGGCAGTTTGGCATAATGTCCAAAGTTATCTTCCAAGGGACTTTTATTCAGACAATTTAGGTTCATTCAACTGGCCCAGCTGTTAGGGAATATTACCCTGACACACTGTTCTTTCTATATCAGAATGTTTCTTAATCTTTCAAATATTCACATTAACAATGGTGTAATGCATTATTATGTCACCTATCAAGGGCTTACAGGATTTTCTTATTCTGACTTCCGCTCCCCAAACAAAATCATTTTGTCATCTGTGTCAAATGAGCTACAAAACAGGGTTGTTCTTCCAGTATGGAGAATGATGGACGGACCTACCCAGAGAAAAGAAGTTTGGCTGACTGATTCTGCTACTTTATGCTCATATAAGCCAATCTGGTGGTACAGCTGCTTTTGATTAGAAAATGCATTGCTTGCCTTCCACATATACAAATAATGCATTTTGGCAAGGGCTCCAATAAACTAAAAGGGGATGAGGGCTGACGGCTGCTCTTACCTCTTTCCAAAATTAGCAAGGGGAAAAGAGGCAACAATCATCAATGAGACTTAAGAGTTAAATTCCTATCATCTATGAATCACTTTCTTCTCTTCATGTAATTCAGAATAATTTAGGACTAAAGCTCTGAAAAGAGCCTTGTTTGTAGAATTAGGAATTCCAGAGGGAAACTCAGTTATGCACACTTAATTCCTCCCAAATCTCCCCCAAACTGGGTATTTAATTTTTCCTCTGAATATTTTATATTAAGCAAGATTTTTGGTTCTCAATGAACTATTTCCCTAATGGGTAATTAATATTTCCTGAGACAAATTTTATTAAATTTGGGGGGTTTATGATAAAGAAATAGAGAAAATTCTAATTTTTCCTTTTCTTTGAAATAGAAATCATGACTTTTGTTTCATTTTTACATATTAAAATGAAACTGAAACCCATTGAGATTACCTGTTCTGGAACACAACTGATGTCTATAGATTGTACTTTGAAAAATGAAGAAAGAAGACAGAAAATGATTAGTCCTAATGAAGGGGAAACAAGTGACAACAGGCACAGTACTTAATGCTTATGTTAAGAATAACTCATTTAAAACAAAATAGAGGGGTGGCTAAGTGGTGCAGTGAATAGAGCACCGGCCCTGGATTCAGGAGGACCTGAGTTCAAATCCAGCCTCCAACACTTAATAATTACCTAGCTGTGTGACCTTGAGCAAGTCATTTAACCCCATTTGCCTTGCAAAAACAAAACAAAACAAAATACAAAATAATTATCAAAGGTTGCATATCATAAATGAATTGATGTGGTCAATTTGCATCCAAGTCTGTAAGAAATGAAAATCTATGAATACTAAGGCTCATCTTTCCTTTATATAGACTGCTTAACTGCTTTATTACATTTGTATGTGTGAGCATATATATATATATACACACACACACATGTGTGTGTGTGTGTATGGTGTGTGTTTATAATATATAAATATATATTTATTTTTAAACCATGTTGATTCATGATAGCATTGCATAGTTGGTGCACAGAGAGAGATTTAAAGTGCTTAGGATAGTTCCTGGCACATAATGGGCGTAATGTAAATGCTTATTGATTGACTGGCTAGTTTTTTTTAAATTACTATTTTTTTTCACTGATCTTTTTAAAGTGAAAGACTGAGAGGAAACATGATGTTTTGGAAAGAGCCATCAGATTGGAAATCAGGAGACCCAAGTTATAGTTTGTGCTCTAGAATAAGTAGGTGCACGGTCTTGGTTAAGTAACTTTATCCATCTATGCTTCAGTTTCCTTCTCTAAAAAAAAAGGATGTATTAAATGAACTCCAATTAAACAAGCTCCAATGACCTCCAGGTCTGAAACTCTATGATTTTGATTCATTCAGTTCTCCCAGTTCCCAGGATATATCTATGGGGGAAAATGGTTTTGGATCTAAATAAAAAGTTTCTGGCTCCAAGAACCCATAAATACTATGAAATTTAAGCCTTGACTTTGACATCCATTTAATTTTTAAATTTACCTCAAGTAAACTAATTCTACTCCCTCTCTTTCCCAACCACAACTTACTGAAAAAAGAACAATAATAAGTATTTAAGAAACTAACACTACATTTGAAAATCAATACTATGAATTGGCTCTAAACCTTAGGAATCCCTCAACTGATGATTTTAATCGATGACATTGTCACAACATTTGAAATTCATAGTACACATAGTAACATAGGTCTAGAAGGTCTCAAATTGGTAAACCACTTCCTTATTGGTAGTCCACTTCCTCACCCCCATTTCACAGATGAAGAAACTGGGATCCTAAGAAGTTAAGTGCCTTCTCCAAGGTTATAAAACTAGTCAGAATTAGAGGTAGATCTGAACCTATGTACTCTGGGTCTAAAGCTAGTACTTTTTCTACTCTTTCACAATGCTTTGTTGTTGTGTTATTTTAAAAAAGGCTTTGAGGGGCGGCTAGGTGGCACAGTGGATAAAGCACCAGCCTTGGAGTCAGGAGTACCTGGGTTCAAATCCAGCCTCAGACACTTAATAATTACCTAGCTGTGTGGCCTTGGGCAAGCCATTTGCCTTGCAAAAACCTAAAAAAATAAAAATAAAAAGAGAATGAATTTCCTTAATATTGGTATCCTCTCTATCCTTTCAAATGTAGACAGCAATCCCTTTGTACCTTAGGAAGTATTTTTTAGTAGATGCTATGTTTTTTATTGGTATTTTATTTTTCCAATTTCATGTGATTAAAGCAACATTCATCCACTTACATATTTATAAATTACACATTTTTCTACCACCTTCCCTTCCCACCACCTTCCACTCAGAGGCAAACAGTTTGATAAAAGTTGTACATGTACATTTGTGTCTAACATGTTTACATATTAGTCATTTTGTGTATGAGGGAATTAGGGCTAAAGGAAAAGAAAGAAAACCAGGGCATAAGAAGGAAAAATATTAAAAAAAGTTTTTAAAAAGTGAATGTAGTATCTATTCAGATTCTGTAGATTTTTGTATGTGTTTTTTCCCCTCTGGATGAGGATGGTGTTGTTCATAACAGGTTTATCAGGATTGTCCTAGATCTCTGAACTGCTGAAAGGATCTAGTTGTTATCTATGGTTAAAAACTTCATGGTCTATCCTCTGTGGATCAGTCTTTACTTGGAGCTAGTAGCTAGGCTGGTTATCATGCAGCATTAGATTGTAAGCTCCTTGAGGGCAGGCACTGTCTTTTGCCTTTTTTGTATCCCAGGTGCTTAGTTCAGTGCCTAGAATGTAGTAGGTGCTTCATAAATGTTTGCTGACTGAATGTCTATTCTCAGATGACAGGCATACAGTCAGCAAATTCCAGAGCAAGACCTGAAGCATTTCCACTGCCCTGCTGTGGAGCCTTTGGGAATACAAGCTTGCATCCATAGCACAATGAGAACTTTGGAGGAATTTTCTAAGGATCATTGACTTAAAAGCCAACTAATTCAAATTCTCCAGGAGTCAAAGAATTGTTGCTAATAGATTTTATTGCTTTCTAGAAAGTGAGCTCAGTCCTTCCTGCCTTTCAGTCAGTCACCAATAAACAGTTATTAAGCATATACTGTGTACTAGAAACTATGCTGAGTGCAGTCTCTGTATTAGTTTTCCAGTTTGTTAAATGCTAAGGATATCAGTCCTCGGTTTTTCTTTCCATGCAAACCTGGATCAGTGAATCTGTAAATCACTCAATATACCTGCTTAGTAAATTGGATAACTGACTAACCCTTCAGTAGCCCACCTCCAAGGCTTTGCCTATTAAAGAACCTATCATCTGAAGAAATCCATGTGTGTTATATCTTACTGCACTGAGTCTGTAATCCCACTATTTAAATAACCAGTCATTAATCCTAGCTACTGTGGTTAATATGCTAATTAATCATAATCTTGAAAAAGAAATAACCAAAGCTCTGTTTTTGTCAAGGTTTACTTTTTTTTAATGTTTCTGGCTGGCTTTTAATTGTTGTTGGTGTTCAGCTTCTCTTTTGTCTCCACCTTTTTCACATTTATCTATTCCTTCTTCTGCATTTTCAGGACCAAGGATCCAAGTTCCAGGGAATAAAAGACCCTCAAAAGACAACATTCATCAATCTTTGGGGAATCAGTTTTCTTCCTTTTTTTCCCCTCCTGATATGTGAAACTCTTTTAGGAAACCATCATTCCAGGAAATTACTATATTTCTCTTTTTCCTGTGCTCATCCTAACTGTCCAGTAACCATCAACTTCTGAGGCTCACATACAAATGTTTGGCAGATCACATAATTAGAACTAGGGAGCAGACACTTTAGCAAGTGGATGAAAAGTGAAATCTTCAACCAGCTGGTTGTTTGACTTGTGAGCTGTGCCAAACAACTGTCTGGGTTTCTTTTGTCCCTTGTATGGCAGCAGTTGTTTGAGTGAACTCACTAAATTGACTGGTTCTTTTGGCATTAATAGAGACAGGATGTACCCACTGCCATAGACTTAATAGCATAAATCCGAAAGGACATCACTGACTAGCAGGTGGTAATGGCCCTCATTTTTCATTTCTCTATGACCCATATCATTTCCTCTCACAGACTTGCCCAAACATATGATTCCCCTTCACCAAAAAAAAAATGTCCAGTAGACAAAAAGACCAGCGATGGAGGTGCTATTCTGAACAATTATAGAAATGATAATTGTTATAACTATTAGAACAGTTATTAATAATAATATATTTCTGTAATGTTCACATTTCACAAAGAATTTTCCTCAAAATTCTTCCAGTTGGGCAATGCAAGCAGTACTCTCATTTTATAGATGACCTCACCTGAAGTTCAGAGAGGTAACAAAGCTACTAAAGGTCAGATCATGAGTCTTCTGCCATTTCTACTATACTTCACAACCTCTTTGCAAAGAATGTAAAGGCTCATAGACTTAAGGTCAAACATTATTTCTAATTAATTACTATGTACTAAACCCTTAGTGCCAGGCTAGTGTTGGTGGAACAATGAGGAAACTAAATGAATAAATAAATAAACCCCTACTCATAAGAAACTTATGAATTATCAGGGGAAACCAGTGTATATGTATGTATATATATATATATATATATATATATATATATATATATACAGTGTGTGTGTGCATATATATATACATGGATACATATACATACTCATACACAAATATACATGTATAGAAAAATATATGCATACATATAAACACATAAGCAGAACAAACATAAAGAAGATAAATACAAATAAACATATAAAGCAGTAAAATAAAAGAAGGTTTGAGAGGGAAGGAACCAGAAGTTAAGGAGTCCAAGAAAAGCTTTTTTAGCCACATTTAGCCACAGATTTTAGCCAAGGGGGATGGTCAAGAAGAGAGATGGAGTAATGTGGGTGAAGAACAAAAAGAACAGTTTGGATAGATCAGAGTGCAAGAGGAAGTATGATGTAAAATGAGATTAGAAAAATGGGTTAAGCTTGGGATGGGCTTTAAAAGTGAAACAGAGGGGTTTATATTTAATTATAATTAAATAACTATATATTTAATAGTTTCTATTTAATTTAATGAGCACACAGGGAACTGCTGAAGTTTATCAGATATGGGAGTGACACAGTTATATCTGTGCTTAAGGAAAAAGATTTTGGCAGAAATGTTGTGTATGGACTAGTAAGAGAAGACATTTGAAGCAGGGATGCCAAAGCTATTGCAAAATCTAATTATTGTTATTGTAATAATCTAAGTGATAAGTTATATGGTCCTGAACTAAGGCAATAGCTGTCTGAGTGGAGAGGAGTTGGATACAACAGGGAGGTTGGAGAAATGGAAATGGTGAAATTTGGCTACTGATTAACTACTGATTAACTATGTAGGATGAGGGAGAGTAAAAAGTCCAGGCTGATATTACAAACCTTGGAGAATGGAAGATCAGCGGTGCCTTTGACAGAAATAGGAACACGTAGAAGAGAGATGTGATTGGAAGGAAAGGGATTGTTTTGGAGATGCTGAGTTTGAGGTATTGAAATGTTCACTAGGCAATTGGTGAAGCAGGACTGAAATCTGGAAGAGATTGGTGGTTCTGGACACTGGATAAAGTTTGTGAGTCATGTGTGCAGAGATGATAAATGAGATGAGGAGGTCATAGAGAGAAAGAGACAAGAAAAGGAAGCCTAGCACAGATCAATTAATCAAACAATTTATTGTTTCCTGCACATCAGACACTTTACTAGATGCTGAAGATACAACAACAACAAAATAATATATTGAGCCCTTTTAAACATTTGTAAATGACAAGAATTTAAATATCAGATGTTACTTTTGAATCTCTACTTCTCAACTTTTCTGAATGTTTTAACTATGGTTATTTAAAGAAGTAAGAAACTTTTCCTTTCTCTGTTATTATCCTCACTGCTACTGAAAAAAAAAACTACTGATAATAAACACAGGCTTGTTTAATTGGTGGGTGCCTTAGGTGTGCTGCCCTTACTTAGGGGTGACCATTACCACTGGATTTTCCTCTTCCTATCTGGGGTGAACATTATCATTGACTGTTCCCTCCCCGACAGTAAGGTTCACTTGAGATGTGTCTGTATATCTAAGCAGAGCTTGCTCAGTCTTTATGCATTCCTGCGATGGTAATGATGATTACTGACATTTATATAGAAAATGTATGTTACAATCATTACTATTTATATAGAAAATATATGCCACTATATGGTAATATGTCTTTCATGATTGGACATACATAACCCCTATCAAATTGCTTAATGCCTTAGGGAGTGGGGAGAGAATAGAGAGAAGAAAGGAATTTGGAACTCAAAAAATTTTTTAAAAATGAATATTATATATTGTTTTTACAAGTAATTGGGAAAATATTATTCAGGAAAAAGAAAATGCATGTTTACCTCTATTGTCTCATTTGATACATTTTCCTACAAGAAGACAGAACAATCAATTTCCTTTTTGACTACAACTTATATGGGAAGTGGGGATGGGAAACAGAAGGAAATAAGTATTTTGCTTTATAAATATTATAGAAGGCAAATACAGATATTCTCATTTTATAGTTTTGGAAACTGAGGCAGAGGTTGGTGATTTGCCCAGGGTCACACAGCTAAGAAGTGTCTGAGACTGGGTTTGATCTTCCTGATTCCAGGCCCAGGGCTCTATCCAAATTTGGGCTCTTCCCAAATTCAATAGGAAGTATCTGAGGATAGATTTGAACTCAGGTCTTCCTGACTTCAATTGTTCTATTCACTGCTCCAGTCAGTTGCCTCAATGTATATGGAATAATAATGTCAATAAAATAGAAGCATGTGCATATCACAATGATCAACTGCTTTTTTATCTCAAAAAAATTTTTTCTAGTACTTTAACCAACCATGCTACACCCCAGAACACACAGACACACAGACACACAGGCACACACACACACACACACACACACACACACACACACACACACACACTCTTCAAGATGACTTTTTCCTCTTAGATGCTACAATAGAAAGGTAAATTTTATTTATTCAATTAACAATTATAAGGCTTCTACTATATGTGGGATGTTGTAGATGAAGTATAATGAGAATAACATTTGTTCTAAAGGAGTTCACAAGTATTGGAAAGATTTATAAAAATAATTGTACTACCAAGTGAACTGTTGATATGTGAAGGGACATAAGAAAGGACTAAGTATTTCCAAATAGTAATGTATATGGTAAAAGATTTAGAGCTTGCATAGATCTAGTACATCTAGTGAAATCTCCTCATTTACAGATTAGGAAACTGAGTCAAAGAAATTAGTATAATGTAAACTATTTGAGAGCAGAAACTTTTTCACTTTTTTATCTTTGTATAATCAGGATCATACCATAGTACCTTGCACATAGAAAGTTCTTAAGAAATTAGGGTTGGATATATAGATTTGAAAAATATCTATGTAGACATGATAACCAGTATCATGAGAGTAGATGAGATTACTCAGAAAGAATCATAAGTGTCTTGTCTAGGGTTACACAGCTAAGAGCTATCAAATGCATGATTTGAACCCAGGTTTCTACTGACTTCACATACAAAGCTCTCATCATTATACCACAAATCTATCCCTTTGATAGATATACAAATTCAGAATTGATCTGGCAGGGGAAAAGGCAAGTCACTGTGAAGAAAGTGAAACCTGGGGTAAGCCTTGAAACATAGGTAAAATTTTGAAAGGTCGAGATGTAAAAGGAAATTCAGGCAGAAGGGATGACAGAAAAGCACAAGGGGGTGTTCAATAATGAATTAATAGCCAGTTTGACTGGAACACAGGGAAATTAAAAGTAGTGAAAAACAAGGTTGAACTAGTGAACTAAGGTCCAGATCATGGAAAATCTTAGATAATTTAATTAAATGTAAAGAATATAATGGAATTTATAAAAAGAAAATTAATTAGATGGAGAAATTTCAGTCATATGTAAAAGATAATTTATCAAAGAAGTAAAAAAGAAATTACTAAGTTTTATTCAATATTTTATTAAAATGTCTTACTTGCATAACCTCATAGCAGCTTATCCTTACTAGTGTATCATCTATAAAGTATACTTATTAAAATAAAAGTCTAATATCTTTCCCTCTTGTTAGCCACATTGCTTTTTTGCAAGGCTTACCCAAGGTCACACAGGACTGGTACTCTATCTACTATGCCACCTACCTGCCCCACACACACTGCTTTCTTAAAATGATGAATGCTAGTTTTATATCTGACTTCCTTGACCCTCCAAAAGGGTGTAGTTGAAACTCAGCAAAACCCAAAACACCAAGATGGCTCCATAGATGCTTATCAAAATTCCTTAACCATCAGTCTGAAGTAGTAGAAAGGGTGAAAATGAACCTGAATATGTTGTGCTGCTGGTTTGTTCTGCCTCCTTGCAGAAAAGATGATAATGATAATAACTGCTGACATTTAAATATAAAATGGATGTCAAAATAATTACTGACATTTACATAGAAAATGTATGTCGCCTTTATTATTTCATTTGATTCATCATCTTACAATCTACAAAAATCAATTGCCCTTTTGACTTCAACTTATATGGAAAGGGGGGTGGAGAATGAAAGGAAATATGCAATTATTTAAGCACCTTTCTATAACATGCTTATAAAGCAGTTCCCTGATACCAGCACCTGTGATAGAAGTATGCCATCTCTGTTCCAATATTGTCTAGTCACTTGCTATCTTCCACATTTGATGAATGGATGACCAACATATGGTTAATTGCTGCTCTAGAGAAAATAGGAAATCCTGTGTCATTGAGTACATGTCATAAATAGCACACGGCTGATATCACCACATGATGATGGGAAAACATTGAACCTTTTGGCTGCCCAAGTTCCAGGTAAATGGATATTCTTTGTCTTCCTTCCTTCCTTCCTTTCTTCCCTTTACTCTTTTATTCACTTCACAATAGGTAGCTATTAGGGTGAGATGTATGCCACAAATCTGGTCATATAAATCTTACAGGATACCATTGGTAGGCTAGAATGTGACTCCCAGTGTTCTAATTGTCACATCTACCTGCCATTCACTCTTAAGAGACACTCACAAGCTAGGACACTCCCATTCTCATCATTCCTCCAAAGACATATACAGTTGTCAGAAAAGATGCAACTCTGAGTGATTATCACCTCTCTTACCGCCTAAGTTTCTTTTTGTATTTTTGTCTCTTGTCTCTGGGTAAAAAATTGGCAGTCAAGTGGAGGATAGAATAAGGAACACATCTGTAACTGATTTTTTTTTTTAGTTTCTGCAAGGCAATGGGGTTAAGTGGCTTGCCCAAGGCAAAAAGCTAGGTAATTATTAAGTGTCTGAGGCTGGATTTGACCTCAGGTACTCCTGACTCCAGGGCCAGTGCTCTATCCACTGCGACACCTAGCCACCCCTGCAATTGATTTTTAATTAAAGTAGGTGTCAAGACTAGTCTGAGGAATAAAACATTAGACCTTCTACAATAACAACCTGTATGTCTTCAAACAGTCTGAATTTTATATGATCCACTTGCTTAAGTGTATACACACACACACACACACACAACACCTTTCAAATTTTATTTGCTACCATCATTTCTTTTAGATGGAAAACAAAGGCTTTTCCTCTTCCAAGGTGCAGTAATGACTTTTGGGTTTTTTTTTTTTTTAAATCTCTTCCTTCAACTTATCACTGTAGGGCCAGAGAATTGGGGAGAGGGAAGCAGGGAAGGATGGAGAGAGAGTAGTGGTTAAGGAACTTTCTGTGTATTTGGATGTAAAATAAATGACATTATTTCTAAAGTAGTAATAGCATTTATGTAAGCATTCTAAGGCATGTTAGACAATTATCTCATCTTATATTTAGGACACATTTGTTTCCTATATAGCAGAAATTAACTACATATTGATCCTCAGTTCACCAAATGTGGATGGTAGCCATTGGACTAGAAAATGTGGGAATAGATCTGGCTACTTCTATCACAGGTACTGGTAACAGGAAACTGCTATATAAGTGTGCTATATGTTACAGATTTAAAAAACCGAGGTATACAGAGTTTAAGTGACTTGCTTAGTGTATCTGAGTAACCTTTGAAGTCAGGCCCTTCTAACTCCATTCATAGTGCTACAGAATCACTATGAAGTCAGCACATGTTTGTGTTTTGTTTTGTTTGTTTGTTTTACCATCTTGATAAGGAGGAATGAGGACATGCAATATTTTGCACATAGAAGATGCACTTAATACATATTAGCATATTGAATCAAGGAGGTCCAGAGTTTTTGACTCCTGTCTCAGATCCTTAATAGGAGCTGGTAGTTTAACCTCTGTCAATCTCAGTTTCCTCAACTATAAAATGAGGATAATTATAGCAAGTACCTCACAGAGTTGTGAGAATTAAATAATAACAGTTAATATTTTAATGCCAGTTATTATTAGTTGATTGATGGTTCAATAGAATTAAGGGAAGCACTGGTAATTATGGATAAAACAAGAGAAAATATGGGCTTCCATGCATCTTAATGTAGTTTTAAACTATACTAAGACTTGGGAACAACTTGATTTTTTTTTAAGGGGAAGGTCAACTTGGCTAATTGTATGGAACTCAAAAGATAACAGTAAAATAAAATGAAGTCTTAAGAGAGATGAAAAGAGTACTTAGTGTTTAGTAACCTCTTTGCCCCTTTTCTTAATTTAAGGAAATGAGAGGACATGGTATGAATGACTTAAATAATCTTCCTAAAAGGAGAGTTCTGATATGCCCTTCTTCAATGATGCTATATTGACCAGTAAGTACCAGCTCCTTAGTCTAACATTCTCAAGGCCTTCCCATGGCCCCTTTACTTTTCCAAATATATTTTTTGTTTTGTTTTGTTTTGTTTTAGATTTTTCAAGGCAATGGGGTTTAAGTGGCTTGCCCAAGGCCACACAGCTAGGTAATTATTAAGTGTCTGAGGTCACATTTGAACCCAGGTACTCCTGACTTCAAGGCAGGTGCTCTATCCACTGTGCCATCTAGCCACCCCCTAAAGATATTTTCTACTAGGACTTTTATGCGTAGAATCATAGACTTTTAAAGCTAGAAGTGGACTTAGAAGTCACTTGGTCTTATTTCATTTTATAGATGAAGAAACTGAGGCCCAAAGAAGTTAAATAATTTGCCCAAGGTCACACAATTAATTAATTAATGGTCAGTTCAGACAGAAACCTTTCAAGTTCACTGCTCTTTCCATTATATGATGCATCCTCTCTTGGATTCACCTAGTATTTAGCTTAGTAACTTAAATCTACTTAGTATGCTAATATTTCCCTATCTCTGTGCCAGATTTTCTTTACCTTTCATGCATCTTAAACTCCTTACATCTCCCCTTCTGTCCCTCTTCCCAAATCTAAATCTATTAATAATAATAATAATTATTATTATTATTATTATAAACCTATTCTTTCCTTTCCTTGGCAGAACCTTTTTTTCCTGCCAAGTCTTTTTGATATTTATAAAGTCATTTGTCTGCTATATTTGGTCAAACATTTAATTAATTCACTCCTAAAAATCTCCTGGATTTATTGAATTTCAAGTCTTGCTTGTGCTTGCTATGGCAGTGTCAGATTGTAGGCCTTATATGGCTGGTAGGCCAGATGTTCTTTGCCCCATTCTAAATGGAGGCAATTTCCCTCTCCTTTTAATTCCCATTGCAATATTAATTATTATTACCATTACATTACTATAATTATTATTATATCTCCTCTTTGACAATTATCACATTCTACCTTGGAGTATATTTAGTTATCCAAACACCATAATATTTGGAGCAGAAAGAGACTTTGCCTATCTTTAAATTCTACCTCTTCATTTTATGGATGAAGAGAAAGACACCCAGGTACAGTCAATGACTTGCCCAATGCCACATATACTCAGGAATGAAGTCAGGATTTGAAGTCAGGTTTGATGCCAATTCTATGCTCATTTTGTCTCCATGAACTTGTGAATGTGTCTTACCTTCTCTACTAGCCAATAAGTTTCTTGAGGGCAAGTACCCTCTTTCACACCCCCACCCACACAACTTTACTACCAATTGTCCCCCCTCCAACTTTAATATTTCTGTTAAGGGTATTACAATTTTTCATATCACTGAGGCTAATAACCAAGGAGTCAGCCTTGATTCTTCCCTTCCCCATGTGAACATTTCATGTGATTTACATGCAGTGGGTGAATAATAAAAGCAATGAATGAATGGATAAATTACATTTATGTCAGCTCTTGACCCATAGTTTAAAGAGGTTCATATCTACATATTCAAGTTAGAATGTCTTAACAGAATGGTAGCACTTTGAAATATGGCTACATATATCATGCTGAAATACTCCTAAAAGCAATGACTGATTTTATTCATAGGAGCAGATCATAATTTCTCTATAACTTAGTAGAGTGCCTTCAAATACAATTTCACTGGCCAGTATTCAAAGCTTTTTGGGCTTAGTAGAACCAATCAATGCTTATATTCTACTATTCTACTGGTGTAACCTTAGAGTTCAGGGTCACCTTTATAGCAACATAAGCAAGGTGTAGTAAGACTGTAGATTTCTGGGAAGTAATAGCAGAAAGATTGTTCAGTTGAACAACAATTAAGAATTAAGTTGAATTAGACTAACTTCCAAATTTATAGTCAACCCTTATTTCTCTCCTGAGATACAGGGTCACATCATCATATCACCAACTGCCTGGACCTTGACTCTTTTTTTAAATTTTTTTTTCTTTTTTTTAGGTTTTTTTGGCGAGGCAAATGGGGTTAAGTGGCTTGCCCAAGGCCACACAGCTAGGTCATTATTAAGTGTTTGAAACCGGATTTGAACCCAGGTATCCCTGACTCCAGGGCCAGTGCTTTATCCACTGCAGCACCTAGCCGCCCCTTAAGTTATTGTTACTTATTTTTTTATTGTTTTATTTTGTTTTTGCAAGGCAATGGGGTTAAGTGGCTTGTCCAAAGCCACACAGCTAGGTAATTATTGTCTGAGGCTGGATTTGAACCCAGGTACTCCTGACTCCAGGACCTGTGCTCTATCCACTGTGCCACCTAGCCACCCCGAGGACCTTGACTCTTTAGAGCCTTGTTTCCTTATCTGTAAAATAAAATCCTTTCCAATTCTCATTAACAAAATATTAGTTACTAATGTTCTCTACCTGATTATTACACAAATATCTCAGAATCAACATATGCAAAACAAAACTCATTATCTTTCCCTCTAAACCTGTCCTTTCTTCAACTTCCCTATTTATGTTAAGGACTTTACAATTTTGGCATCCAATCTTGGAATCATCTTTTACCTCTCACTCACTACTTCCCTCAATCCCATACAATCACTTTCCAAGTCTTGTCAATTTTTCTTTGACAACATCTCTCACATTTCTTTTCCATTTCTCCGCTCACAAAGCCACCATCCTAGGTCCAGGTCCTCATTACCTCTTGCCTACTCTACTACTTCAATACCTCCTAATTAGTCTTCTTGCTTCATCTGAAATCCATCTTCCAAACTATTTCCCCCAAAAAGTCATAAGTCCATCAGAGAAGTTACTTCCATATTTTTTCTCACAGTAGCTATTGCTGATTGCATTTCCCTCCATCCATTCCTCCCCATTACCATTTATTCTATTTTCTTTTCTCTCCTTTCACTTTGTCCCTCCTCAAAAGTATGCTATGGGGCAGCTGAGTGGCCCAGTGGACAGAGCACTGGCCCTGGAGCCAGGAGGACCCGAACCCAAATCCCACCCCAGACACCCAGCAACCACCTAGCTGTGTGGTCCTGGACAGGCCATCCAATCCTACCATCTTGCAAAAACAAACAAACAAACAAACAAAAAGTATGTTGTATTTGAATATCATCTCCCATGATCTACCCTCTCCTCTATCATCTACACCCCTCCTCTTCTCCCCCTATCCCCTTTCTCCCATCCCCTTCCTCTCTTTTTTCCTTTAGGGTAAAAGACTTTTAAACCCTATTAAGTATGTATGCTGTTTCATCTCTAATTCATTTCTGATGAGAATGAAGGCTCAGTCATTCTCCCTCACCTCGCCCCCTTACACTCTATTGCAAAAGCTTTTTCTTGACTCTTTTACTTGAAATGTCTTAGCCCATTCTACCTCGCCTTTCCCTTTCTTCCAGTACATTCCTTTTTCACCTACTGTCTCTGTCTTTATAATGTATTATGCCATCATATTCAGCTCTCCCCTGCGCCTTGTCTAAATATGCTCCTCCTAACTGCTCTATTAAATGAGATGGTTTGTCCCTCTTCTGTCCACCCTCTCTATGCTTCACCTGAGTCCTGCACTTGAAGAACAAACTTTCTGTTAAGCTCTGGTTGTTTCAACAAGCAAGTTTGAACGTTCCCTATTTCATTGAATGTCCATCTTTTTTTTTTTCCTGGAAGAGGATGTTCAGTTTTGCTAGGTAGTTGATTCTTCGTTGTATTCCAAGCTCTTTTGTCTTCTAGAATAAGGGCCCTTTGAGCCCTTAATGCAGACTCTGCTAAGTCCTGTGTAATCTTGACTGTAGTGCCATATTTAAATTGTTTCTTACTAGCTGCTTGTATTGTTTTCTCTTTGACTTGGGAGTTCTGGAATTTGGCTATATAATATTCCTGGGAATTAGTTATTTTGGATCTCTTTCAGGGGGAGATCAATGGATCCTCTCAATTTCTATTTTACCCTCTGCATCTAGGATATGAGGGAAGTTTTTCCTGTAGAAATTCTATAAAAATGTGGTCAAGTTTCTTTTTCTGATCATGACTTTCAAGAAGCCCAATAATTTTTAAATTGTCTCTCCTGGTTCTGTTTTCCAGGCCAGTTGTTTTTCTAATGAAATATTTCACATTTTCTTCTAATTTTTCATTCTTTTGGTTTTGTTTAATTGTTTCTTGATTCCTCAGAGTCATCAGCTTCCTTGAGCTTCATTCAGTATCTGAAGGAGTTGTTTTCTTCAGAAAACTTTTTTATCTCCTTTTCTGTTTGGTCAAGTCTGCTTTTTAAGGTATTCTTCTGCTCCCCTGGCCTGCTCCCATTTCTTAGACAGGGGCTCTGCTAAGGGCCGCAGCTCCATAAAAGGCTACATTGGTCTAGACACTGCACTCACTCTGGCAGAGTTTTCCCTGCTGATCTTCCAAACTGTGCTTGGTGATCCCTGGGTTGGGAAGTCTGGATACCACTTTTGCTACTATGAGCCAGTTTCCCCAGGAACCCATGGGTTGTTGCTAAAAGATTGTTCTTTGGCTGCCCAGAGAATTTGAATGATTTGACTAACATTATTGTTGTGTTCCAGACATAGGTCTCAGTCTGAGCAAAGGCATGGAGGTGGGAGTTGAGAAAACAATTTTGAGTACTGACTGGATGAGAACTGGCTGGAATAGGAGTATGTAAAAGAGAGTAATGTGAAACTTGAGCTAGGCTAGAAAGGGTTTTAAATGCCAGGTAAAAAGTTTATATTTTACCTTAGAGGTAACAGGTGGCTGAGGATGATTTCTAAATGGAGAATGACTGAGCCTTCATTCTCATCAGAAATAAATCAGAGATGAAACAACATCCATACTTAATAGGGTTTAAAAATCTTTTACCCTAGAGGAAAAAAGAGAAGAAGGGGATGGGAGAAAGGGGATGGGGGAGAAGAGGAGGGGTGTAGATGATAGAGGAGAGGGTAGATCATGGGAGATGATATTCAAATACAATGCACTTTTTTGTTTGTTTGTTTTGCAAGATGGTGGGATTGGATGGCCTGCCCAGGACCACACAGCTGGGTGGTTGCTGGGTGTCTGGGGTGGGATTTGGGTTCGGGTCCTCCTGGCTCCAGGGCCAGTGCTCTGTCCACTGGGCCACTCAGCTGCCCCATAGCATACTTTTGAGGAGGGACAAAGTGAAAGGAGAGAGAGAAAATAGAATAAATGTTAATGGGGAGGAATGGATGGAGAGAAATGCAATCAGCAATAGCTACTGTGAGAAAAAATATGAAAGTAACTTCTCTGATGGACTTATGATAAAGAATATGATCCAGCCCAGAGACAGAGCTGATGGTATTTGAACACAGACTGAAGTTCAAGTTTTATCTTTCTTTCACTTTGTTTTACATGAAGTTTTTCTATTTTTATGGGGGGCAGGGAGGATTATGTCTACTCTTACAACAAGACTATTTTAGTAATGTGTAAATAAATTTAAAAAATGTAAAAAACTAAAAATTAAATTAAAAAAGGGGAAAAAAAGGTCTTGAATTCCAGAAAAAATTCTCTGGGCCTTTCTTTCCTCTTCCATAAAGAAAGGCAGTTATAACAGATGCTTACCAAAGACCCTTTAATTTATTGCCTCATTTGTTAGTGTGCTTTCGCTCTTCAAATTGCATTATATGGGGGTGGCTAGGTGGCACAGTGGATAAAGCACTGGCCCTGGAGTCAGGAGTACCTGGGTTCAAATCTGGTCTCAGACACTTAATAATTACCTAGCTGTGTGGCCTTGGGCAAGCCACTTAACCCCATTTGCCTTGCAAAAACCTAAAAAAAATTGCATTGTATGTATTATCTATTTATATAATGCATCATTCTATTGAATGTGAGCTCTTTAGGATAGCCTATTTCTTTTTGTCTCTGTACGTCTGGCACCTAATACTGGGGTCTGATATCTATTATAAAAATGCTTGTTGAATTGAAATTACCTGGAAGAACATTTTCAAGCAGATCAAGATTCCAAGTGGGCAGAATCTTGGACAGTGACAGATTCATTTGAATCGGGAAGAAGCAGCTGTTGTTATTACAAACCAGACTGTTTTTTACCTGTCTGGAATGTGGAAGGATCAGCAAAGAGGTCATCAGGTTTCTGTTTTTATTTTTGTTTTTCCTGGTTTTATACTAAAAGAGTAATCTTGGTCAGGAACATCAGCCTAGAATACGAAAGGCACTATTGAACATGAGTTATATCTTGGCCAGAGCACTATGAGATAATGATTTTAAATAAAAATGGTATGAACAAACTAGTTTCACTATCTCCTTTTGGCTATTAGTTCTTTCTCATTCTTCACTTTAAGTACAATATATTAAATGGTATCTTAATGGAACAAAAGAGCTTCTAGACTTGCCTAAGAGCCTACCTTACTGGCAGGAAGAGACTTGAGTTCCAGGAAAAATCTATCTCATTATATTTTAATAGAACATCTATTCTTAATATCAGAACTAATGCTCCTTCCACCTCCAAAACTTCATATTTCTTGATCATTCATTTCTAACTGCTCATGACCCAGATCAAAGTAGTTCAGGCCCTTTTGCCCCAAGGTGGTCATCTTCTGATGTCATATCTTTTATCATTTTAAAACAGTATGTGGAGTTTTCTTAGCAAATATACTGGAGTGGTTTGTCATTTCCTTCTCCAGTGGATCACCTTTTGTCAGAGCTGTCCACTATGACCTTTCTGTCTTGAGGAACTCTATACAGCATTCCTCTTAGTTTCACTGAGCTATGTAAGCCCCCTCCACCAGGATAAGGCAGATATCCAGAAGAGGCAAACTTCACACGCTCATTGGCAAAGAAATTTCAGTCAAATCTTTCCTGGGCTCAATTTACTAATATTTGAAACAGACATTTTGTGGAGAGAAAGATGCCAACAATTTAAAACGAAGTTATTCTGTTGAACTGAGATTGTTGCTGGAATGAGAAACTGGCAACAAAAAGTAACTGATATGGGAAAATTGTCCATATTCTCTTAAAATCTACTAGAGCGAGTGATTGGCATCTCACGAATGTCTACCTTGTTCAGTACTAGTATTAATGCTATTCAGAAATTAAGGTCAAATCAGATTGACAGTGTCAACAACTTGGGGATTTTATGTGGAACCCACATGGGATCTGGAGTTGTATAATGCAACCACTAGAATGTGGACCATAAAAGGCATTACCATAAAATGAAAAGTGACTTTAAAAGTTTGTGTAGGATGGGTTCTAATTGATCTTCAGTTGAAACAGATGTCAAGACTAACAAGAAAATGGTCATTTTAGTGCTTCTACTGTAACATTCTCCACACCTCTAACATCCTGCTGGTGACTACTTCAGTCACACCTCCCCTTTACATAAGTTATTTATCAGAGCTTCACAAAAACAGATGTGATTCTCTCCATTTTATAGATGAAGAGATTGAGGCTGAGAGGAGTTAAAGAACAGAATTACACAGCTAAATCCCAGAAGCAGGATTGGAATACAGGTCTTCCTGTCACCAAAGCCAGCACTTTATCCACCATTCCTCTCTCTCTTCCTCTCGGATACCGACAAAAGTGAAACAAGAGAGGGATGCCCACATCTAGCCTGGCTCCGACCAACTCCAGTTGTCCAGGGCTTGCCTTCAAACAGACCCACCCTTTGTTAAAACTAAGAAGTTTCCAAATCTAGTGCCAGTTCTGCATTTGGACCACCAGGCGAATTCCTGCCTGGGTCAGCTTGTTTCCTTTTCCTGGTGAGGGCACTAACAACTTTCTTTAAATCTTTGTAGTCTTCATTTTCTTTTCCTTAAAAGTTGTTAGAAAAGAGCAAAAGAAAGATTAAGGAACTAGAGAAACAAATGGTGGCAGAGAAGTCTGAGAAGGGTCTATCCTATATTTTTGAAAAGTGCTGGGTAGACTCGGCAGTGATTTTGAGCACACACCGACACACAGACACACACACACGGATAACGGCAGCTAGACTCGGCAGTGATTTTAAGCACACACACACACAGACAGACAGACAGACAGACACACACACACACACACACACACACAAACACACACACGGATAACGGCAGCTAGACTCGGCAGTGATTTTAAGCACACACACACACAGACAGACAGACAGACACACACACACACACACACACACACACACACACACACACACACACAAACACACACACGGATAACGGCAGCTAGATTCGGCAGTGATTTTAAGGACACACACACACAGACAGACACACAGACACAGACACAGACACACACAGACACACACAGACACAGACACAGACACAGACACACACACACACACACACGGATAACGGCAGCTAGACTCGGCAGTGATTTTAAGGACACACACACACACAGACAGACACACAGACACAGACACAGACACAGACACAGACACAGACACAGACACACACACACACACACACGGATAACGGCAGCTACAAAAAGGACTATTTGGAGCAGACGCTCTAGCGGGCAAGAGCTCCCTTTAAGGAGGAGGCTGAGGACGGTGAAGACTTGGTAGCCTGCACAATGGAAGAGCAGTTGTTCCAGTATTAAAAACAAAACTGGCGCCAGGGATGCGCTCCCAGGCTCTTGGCTCTCTCCGGGCTCTCGCGGTGCTGCCCCCGGGGTCGGGCGGCAGGGGCCGCGGGGGCTTCCCGGCGGGCTGGGTCCCGGGGCGCCAGGGCAGCGCCACAGGCCCCCCCGGTCCCCCCGGTCCCCCCGGTCCCCCCGGCCAGCGAGGAGTGCAGAAGGCGAGGCCCCGGCCGCCCGCGCCTCTGGGGGGCAGGGCCGGGAGGGGGCCCCCTCGGAGCGGGGCAGCTCCCCGGACGTCGCCTCCCCTCCCACGTCACCACCCCCTGCTCCCCCAGGAGCGCCCCCAAACCCTCTCCGGCTCCCGCAGATGCGTCCCGCAGCCCGGGGAGAGCGTCTCCCGGCCGGGACCCCCCGCCCCGCGGACAGCCCGACGCGGGCTCTGGTCCGAGCCCCCCGCCCCTGCGCCTCGCCCAAGCTCGGCCCTGGGGTCGGCCTCCGGGAGCCAGGCGGGGGCGGGGGCGCGTCTCTTACCGGGGGGCGCCTAGAAGCGGGCCCGGGGGGCCCCTCCGGGGGGCTCCCGCGGCTCTCCCGGCAGCTGCGGCGCGCGGGGCATTTTCCTCTGGGAAACTTCTCCCGGGCGGGCAGGAACAGCTCCCCGAGCCCGGAGGCTGCGACCATCCGGGAACTTCGCTGTGATGTAAGCCCTCCCCCTCCAGGCACCCCCACCCCGCCCCTCTGCCGGCCCCGCCACATGCGGACCTCACAGGCCGGCAGCCCGGGACGCAGACGCCTCCTCCCCTCCTGTAACTCAATGGACTCCCGGCTGCCCGCGGCGCCGGGGCGCTGCGCTTGGAGAGGTGGGCAGACAGCCCCGCTCCCGACCGGACCCACGGACCGCAGCTTGTGTGCCCGAAGGCTGGGCACGGCACCCGGGGTCTCAACGGTCCGGCTTCCCATGGCATCGCCGATACTCTCCAGACCCGTGCCCCTGGACAAGCCCGCCACGCTCTGTTTTCCCATCAGTAACATGGGGGGGGGGGGACCAGATGCTCTCCAAGGTCCCTGGCAATTCCAAATCTAGCATCCCGTGTCAAAACGTGATCAAGGTGTTCCCTGAGAGAAGACAAGGAGAGGGGTGCGAGAAGCCCGGGGAGCCTTCGGACCTGGGACGAGGGAGGAGGGAGCCGCCAAAGGCTTCCTGAAAAGTGCCAGAGCAGCTGGACTTGAAGGAAGAGAAGGGTTTCTAGAGAGAAGTCTTATAGTTCGAAATATCACAGCATTTGGAGACAGGAAACCTGACCACGAATCTGTGTTTCATCACTTTTTGTTTGCATCATCTTGGACAAATCACTTAACAATGAGAGATAGGGGAGATTGTCTCATTTCCTTATTTAGAAAAGGAAGGGAATGGACTATATGATCTTTAGGGTTTCTTCTACCTTACAAAGGGAATGTGGACAGCTGGGAGATGCCAGGAGAGATTGGAAATTATAATATAATTGGAATATAGATGTGCATGAAGGGAAGTGTGATAGAATAAATCTGGAAAGATAGGTTGGAAACAACTTGAATACAAGGATAAGGAACTCGAACTTTATCTTCTTATATTAATATCCCGCTGGGAACTTCTTCAGGAGCATCTCATTTGGGTTTGAGTGGGGCCAGGGAGCTAGGAATGCAAAAGCCCCATATGCCTCTGGGCCTGTCTAGGTGAAGACATGGGTCCACTGAATCATTGTCTGAGTTATCCTAAAATTTTTATTTCTTTTTTTAAATTTTTTAGATTTTTTTTTTTTTGCCAGGCAAATGGAGTTAAGTGGCTTGCCCAAGGCCACACAGCTAGGTAGTTATTAAGTGTCTGAGGTCGGATTTGAACTCAGGTACTCCTGACTCCAGGGCCGGTGTTCTATCCACTGTGCCACCTAGCCGCCCCTAATTTTTTTATTTCTTTTTTCTTTTTTAGGTTTTTGCAAGGCAAATGGGGTTAAGTAGCTTGCCCAAGGCCACACAGCTAGGTAATTATTAAGTGTCTGAGATCGGATTTGAACTCAGATACTCCTGACTCCGGGGCCGGTGCTTTATCCACTGCGCCACCTAGCTGCCCCCAATTTTTTCTTTCTAACAACCAAATTGCATCTTTCAAAAACTTGGCCAAAAGAAATATAGATATCTTTCATTGTGGAAAAAAAGGGGGGAAACTAATGAATTTTGATGTAGCTTGATAAAATGAAGTATTATCTTCATTTTACAAATAGGGAAACTGACTTTCAGAAAGTTTATGTGACTTGCCCAGTTAGCCTAAGTGACTGATTAGAATCTGAATCAAGGTATCTCCTAACTTGAAGCCCTGAACATTGTAAAATGATAAGGTGTTTTCAAACAAGTGACTATACCTTGGGAAAAATTATTTTGTTAACTCAGTGTAGGATTAATTAGAGAAGGATGAGACTAGAATCATGTAGATCAAGTTATTAAAATAGTATAGGCAAAAGATGATGAAAGTCAGAAAAAGATGGTGACAGTGGGAAGAGGAAGATAAGGTGAAATGAACAGTTTGACGACTAATTGATTGTGGGAGATGAGGGAGAGGGAAGAGTGGCATGACTGATTCCTAGACTTTGAGTAAATTTGGGTGACTTGTGAAGATGATGATGTCATTAGTAGAAACACAAAAATAAGGAGGGACAAGTTGTGGGGTTTATTTTTTTCTGAGAAGCTTTAAGTTCCAATTTGTCTATGTTGATTCTAAGATGTAGGAGCATCATTCAGGTAATTTTTTTTTTATTTTTTTTGTTTTTACTGATCCTCTCTAACTTGGGCATGACAAAGAAGGCCAGAGACAGTGTCAATAAATCAGAGAGTGGTTTTTTAAATTACTCTCTTTGCAAGAAACAGATGTGCAAATTAGGGGATTACTTCTTTCCTTGAAGTTCTACCTTGCTGTTGTGGAGCCAGATATTTTATACATGATCATAAGTGGACAGATGAATCATTTGCTGAGAGAAAGAATGGATAAAGGTCAAGAGTTTGGAGAACTTATTGGGAGACATCAGAAACGAATTTTAGGATTACTATGCAATAGTGAAGGCCCAGTTAGATTCAATAGCATGAATATTATTGTAAAATAAAAGGGGAAACTTCATATAGGGGGAAGAAGTGATCTAAAGTGGGGAATAAGCAAGTAAAGGAACAACAAAAGTATGTTTTAGATGATTTAAATATGGGTCATGAAGACTTTCTGAAATAACTCAATATTCATTAAGACTGATAAAACAAGAGTAGGAATGAATCTTAGAGACATGAAACTAGAATGAAATGGTGAGCTGGGAGAACATGACTGGTCTCAGGATGCAGGCAAAGAAGAAATTCAAGGAATGTAGGTGGAGTAATGGAAAAGTACACAAGAGTTTTTTCCTCAGAAGAGAATTTGAGAGTTTTGAATCTTGAAGACAGATGATGATGAAGTCTGAACTGTTAGGCCCCTTTAAAAGAGCTGTGGTGGAGTAAAACAGAGATTGTGGAAATTAGACTGAAAAACAGACATTGATTGAACTGAATTGAATTAAACAAATGCATGATAAGCATTTACAATGTTTGAAAAAATGGAAAGAGGTCTACAGTCTTAGTGGAGATGGTGGCATTGACATGAATGAATATATATATATATATATATATATATGTTTATACTTTAGTGGACATTTTTGGTAAGGAGAGCAATCAAATCCCATTCATGTCTTCTCATTCTTTAAAATTGTTGCCCTTGCTCTCTGATATATTCTCTCCAGGAAGTTCTAACAACATATTGAAGAACTTCTTTTCAATCTCTTGAAATTTGATGACTACTAATGGAGCAGAATGCCTCTTGTCTCACTCTTATCACAGGACCACTGAACCTCCTTTTCTAGTTATGCTTCTTATTGAAAATTTCAAAGAAAGTTGATAGGGTTAACAAATTCTCCTGTCTCTTCTGAAACTTGTCCCTTTAATATTCCCATGCCTTTTTCCTAATTTTCAATCTTTTATAATCCCTTTTCCAAAGTCCATTAGTATGAGACACTCTCCTTATTGGTGGAGATGAATACTATGTGAAGGGTAGGACAGAACTGGAGAAAGTTAAGAGAGCTCCAGCCTTCTCCATTCTCCCTTTGGGGACTCTTCAAACTCCTGTTAGAGCTTCAATTTGACTTCCAACTTTGAGAGGGAACATAGAAGAGGCCAATCCCATTTCAAGATGCAAATGGAAAAGACTCTGGGATGATAGGAGAGGAGCTTGTGGTTTCCATGTCCTGAATCTCAGTTTGCTTCTCTTGAGACTTGAGGGAGTTTCCCTTTGGGCAAGATCCAGGACATTCTCTTGGTTGAATTGTAATATGACTCCTTATAGGAAAGCTCCTTCATCTTGTATTGTCTTGTATATATTCTCCTAGGTATATCTTCTCTGATTTGGTTAGATACTGATTTGGATATGTGAGTTCCCTTGCTATTTTGCTATCTGTATTCATTGTGGAATGGTATGAGGTGGGAAGGGGGGGGGTGTCAAACCTTGACTGTAGAGCTTGGAGTTCTCCTTCCTACCTACTCTTCTCCTTCCCAAATGACAAAGAGATAAAAAAGTTAAATGAAACCTGAGTATATCTTCCATATAAACAATATTTAAGGCAGTTAGATATATTTCTGTTCCCATATGTTCTTTCTCTGAGAAGAGTAGAGAGACCCAACTTCCAACTTTCTCTCCTGGTAGGAATGAAGATCTCTCTTGGAGAAAGGTGGAAGAAGGGAGAGAGGAATAGGCTAGAGATGTCTATTCTACTTCCCTTCAAGCCACATATGGGGCCCCTTCCTATACATGTGAGGCCCATTCTCTCTATTGCTACTCAATCACTGATTCCTCAGATGTCTCAAACATGTACTGATGTTTCCCTTCATTAACAAATTATCATTCAATCTTTTTTTGACTAAACCCACATATTTTAGAGAAAGAATGTTATATTGTTTGAGCCAAAAGATGTAAGCATGCTCTACTCTCTTCTCAAACTAGCATACTATGTCTTCTCTTTTATAGGCAACTTACTAGAAAAAGCTATCTAAACTTGTTGCCCCCGCTTTTTCACATCCCACTCACTTCTCAGGCCCTTGTAGTCTACTTTCTGTTACCATTTGATTGAAAGTATTCTCTCTCATATCACCAGTGGCCTCATTATTAAAAAATTCAATGTTTCACCTTCTTGACTCTTCTTGGACATTTGACAGGAGTGACTATCTTTCTCTTTCTGGATACTCTCTCTTTCCTGGGTGATCAAGATACTCTTTGTTATTAGCAATTCTCCCATCTCCCTGATTGTTCAGTCATAAATATGACACAAACATTAAATAAGATACTAACATGTAGAAAATAAATATATTAAAATATTCATTATAATCAAGTTGGAATTAGAATTGGAATACAATGATGGATCAATATTAGGAAAACAAGAGTAACTTATTAACAATAAAATTATTTTAATATATAATTATGTTTTTGATAGAAGGGAACATGCATTTTTCAAAAAGCACTATAAAGCTAGGTGGTCCATTGGATAAAACACCAGCCCTGGAGCAGGAGAACATGAATTCAAATCCAGCCCCAGACACTTGATACCTCCTAGCTTATGTGGTCTTGGCAAAGTTACTTTACCTCATTGTCCCACAAAAAACAGTCCCCTCCCCCAAAATAGAAAAACACTATAAAGAAGAAGCAATCACATCTTTATAGTTATGTAATGGACTGAAAGATACACAGAATATATGATCCCACTGTGCTTTTTCTTTTCCTAATATTGAATCATCATTACATTCCTGGCAAAAATCGTACTTGACCATGATGAATATCTTAAAATATACATTTATTTCTTATTTATCAGCATTTTGTTTGATTATAAAAAGTTGACACTGTAGAGGAAAATATCCCTTTAAAAATCTCTTCCAATAAGTGTTTGCCATTTATATGTTAAACTAGCACAAGATTCCTTGAAATATGAGTTAATTTTGTTCAATAATTCTGTATTTACAAATATTAAGTATAGCATGCAGTAAGGAAACTTGCTAGCTAAAGGTGCTGGCTACTATCATAGAGGAAATCACACACACACACACACACAGTCAAAATAAAAGAGAGAATTTTCTGAAAATGGTTAAAGTCCTTCAAAGGCTTCTGTTTGCATATGACATTGGACTGTTTATAGCAAGCCCTGTAGTACTACAGAGCCTCCTAAATGTAATATATAATCATGGAAAAATGTTGAAACTGGGGCAACTAGATGACCTAGTGGATAGAGCACTGACCCTGGAGTCAGAATGAGCTAAAATTCAAGTTTGGCCATGGACACTTACTATCTATGTGACCCTGAGCAAATAATTTAATTTTGATTTCCTCTTTTAAAAAAAGAAAAGAATTGAAACTAACCATGTATTCAGGATAAAACAAATAGAATAATATTTGCTTAGGTTTTGGTGTATGGTTGAATGGACAGCAATAGAACTGGTTCATTGGCATATATTTCTGAATAATCTAAGTTGAAGTTCACTCAAAGGGCATTAATGGGACCCTTAGTGGATTTGAGAAGTCTAAAGTATATTACTAATGAAAAATTATTCAAACAAAGTAGTGGTAATGTCATCATTAGGAAAATGTATACTGAAAAACAAGATGGAATAGTCATGTAGTCAGTATGAGGAAAATAATTAGAGAGTAATAAATAGTGAATATAGCAAAAGTCCTAAAGAAGGTCTCCAGCACACTGCATAGACCTCTAGTGAATAATTTATAGAAAGAAAGAGAATGGAATTACAAGAATGAGAAACCATGAATGGCTTGTGATATGCACTACTGGTTGGAGTATTCACAGCAAAAGAGCAGATTTATTGAAGTATCAAACCACAATCCTCATCATTAGATTGGACGTTTCTTGAAGACATGAACTGTCTTTTTCTTCTTTTTCTTCCCCTAGTACTTGGCACTCAGTAGACACTTAATAAAATGTTTATTGATATTGATACCTTTCTATTGATTTAATGATTCTGAGTTTGGCCTGTGTTTACCACTGGTATGCATACCATTTGCATGTGACTATTGAAGCTACTTCAGAATTACCTGGAGTTTTGTGCCTGGATTTATTAACCTCTAGCAAAGATAATAGTTAGCATTTATATAATGCTCTAAAGATGGCAAAGAGTTATTATATCAAAGATTCTAGTTTGATGTTCTTTTTTGTTGTTGAAATATTTTAAAATGTTGTAGAGAGTCAAAAAATTTCTTAAAAGTTTTTGTGCATCATTCCTACTTTCTCTATACTAAAAACTCTGAGAAGTGAATTTGTTATCTTTTTGTTTCTGGTAACTTATCCGTAGGATCTTTTAGTTCATGGCAACTAGATGGCACTGTCAGGAAGACATTTTCCTGAGTTCAAATCTGGTCTCAGACACTTACCAGCTGTATGACCTTGGACAGGTCACTTAATCTTGCTTTCTCCAATTCTTCGCCTGTAGAATGAGTTGAAGAAAGAAATGGCAACATGATATATAATAAATATATCCTTTCCCTGTAAATTATATTCCCAGTTTTTAAAATTTTCTCATAATGGCTAAATAATTGGGACACTCCAATAAATGATTTTTTTCTCTTTTAATATCATTTCTTTATTCATTCAATCTTGAATCATATATTCCAACCTGGAAAAAAACCTTGGAGATTATTTACTTCAAACTCCTTATTATGAGAAAATTGATAAAGAAGGAAGAAATGATTTGCCCAAGTTTATATAAGTAGTTTGAAGGCAAACAAGCTGAAATCCATGTTCCTCTCTATGACCATTATGTGAAGTCCATTGAGCTGTTGGAGTCAGTTCTTTGATCTCTGTTATGAGAAGTTTTCTCAAACAATTTCTTGAAAAATAATGATTAGGTTCTTTTTTTCATCTGTTTCAGGTAAAATGATGACACTTAGATCTTCCTAAGCTTGCTCTTGTTTCAGCTTTTATCCTTTTCGTAAAGTTTTCAAACTTTTTTCAAGTTGAGTCATTCTTTGATCTTGTTTTGCTAGATTTTCTGCTGATTCTGTTGTCAGACCTTCATGCCTGAGGAGGTTATTTCCCATTGATTCCATTTCTTTATTCATGTTTCTACATCACATTCTCCGTGATGACTTTTATCAATTATTTTGTTCTGTTTTTTCAAAAACTGAGGATACTTATCTCTTTACAGATGCCAGATCTTTCCTTACCAACATCAGATCTTTATTTACAGACACTAAATCTCTCTTTCCTTTAAAGTATTCATTGTCTAATTTAGTGTATCTTGTTTTAATTTGGTTTTATTTATTGTATTTTTATTTAAGAAAATTTTTTTATCCTTTTTGTTGCCAGTAATGCATTTGGAGGATCTTTTAATCTCTAGATCTTTTAGTTTGTATCAGATGGCATAGTGAATAGTGAATAAAGCACCTTGTCTGCAGTCAGAAAGACTGATCTTTCTGAGTTCAAATCTGGCCTTAGCACTTACTAGCTATGTGACCCTGGGCAAACCACTTAACCTTAATTGGCTCAGTTTCCTCATCTGTAAAATGAGTTGAAGAAGGAAATAACATACCACTTCAGGATTTCTGCCAAGAAAACCCCAAGTTGGGTCACAAAAAAATCAGATAGTACTAAAACCATTCAGTAGCAAAATTTTGGTTTTTGTCATGTGAAGGATTACCTGTCACCCCTGTGACTTGTTAATTCCTTGTCCTTTCCTCATTTTTATCTGAAAAAAATATCCTTTTGTCATTATTTGGTCTCCTTCCCTTTTTAATATATTTTTGGGTATGTTTATTCATAGTTAAGACTGAAGGATGGGGGAATTAGATGGTGCAGTGGGTAGAGATAGGCTCTGAAGACAGGAAGACCTGAGTTCGAATAGGGTCTTAGGTATTTACTGGCTGTATGACCTTGGGCAAGTCACTTAGCCCTGATTGCCTCGCATCCAGGGATATCTCCAGGCACCCTGATTCATATCTGGCCACTGGACCCAGAAGGCTCTGGAGGAGAAAGTGAAGATGATGACATAGCACAGCACTTCCCTCGCTCAAATACAATTCACATAAATTTCATAGCGTTACCTCCTTGATGTCATAATTTTCTTCTAGAACAAAGGACAAACATTGTCAGAATTCTTCTCTCTGATGTCTTCACTACTAAAAGGACTGTCCACCTGAGGACTGATAGACTGAACACCTATAAGTTCAATCCAATTTTATTTAATTCATTAACTACTAATTAAGATCCCTCTCTATAAAGAGCACTGTGGTAGGTGCCAGAGTCACAAAACCAAAATTAAGTACCTCAAGGTACTTAATTCCCTTAGAGAGATATGAATTTAGAAGTACAGTGGAAAGAACATTATGTTTGTAGTTACAGGACCTAGGCTTAAATTCTGACTGCTATTTATAACCTGCATGAAGATGGACAAGACCCTAATCCCCTTGAGACCTCAGTTTCCTCATCTGTTAATGAGAGGATTAGGCTAAATAATCTCTAAGGTCCCTTTCATCTTTTTAGCTGTGGTTCTATGACATGTTTCTTTCTAGGTCTAAATACAGTCTAAATAAAAGCCTATTTAAGCTTAAACTTGCCCCAAGAATTTTGGGATATACTTTATATGGTTCTTTAATTCTATGCACATAAGGCTACACAGTGGACAACTTATCCTTTGGTTTTCTATTTACATTTTATAATATTGAGAAACTTTCAGTTTCACAATTATCTTTTGATTTGTGTCATGATTTCCTGTGGTTTTAGACATTTTTATTTTTACTTTTAAGTAATTTTCTGTGTAGAGAATAATTTGAGTTACTTTCAAAATTTTGTAACTTTGAAAATAAATAACTAATTTGATGAGGAAAGAGCTAAACTAGAGTAGAGCCTATTTGAGTGACAGAAAGATGCCAGCCATATTGTGGAGGAAAAATTGACCAGGAAGCCTTTCCTAATTCCCCTTATTTCTAGTGTCTTCCCTCAGTAGATTATTTCCAATTTATCTGTATATAGACTGTATGTGTATATATATATATATATATATATATATATATATATATATATATATATATAGCTGTTTGCTCCTTATCTATCTTTTTAGATTGTGAGTTTTCTCAAGATCTATATCTTTAAATCCTCAGCTCTTAAGTGGATTTCTAAAACATAAGTCCTTTATTTTATTTTATATTTTTTCCCAATTCCATATAAAGATAATTTTCAACATTCATTTTGTAAGATTTTTTAATTCACATTTTCTTCCTCCCTCTCTTCCCTCCTCCTATACTAGATTAGCAAGTAATCTGATATCAGTTATACATGCACATCTATGCTAAATATATTCCCACATAAGTCATGTTTGGAAAGAAGAATCAGAAGGGGGAAAACCCATGAGAAGGAAAAAACAAAATAAATTTTTAAAAAAGTAAAAATAATATGTTTTGATGTGCATTCGGATTCCATAGTTCTTTCTTTGAATGTAGATAGCATTTTCCATCTCCAGTCTTTTAGAATTGTTTTTGATCACTGTTTGAGAAGAGCTAAGACTATCATAGTTGACCATCACACAATGATGTTGTTGCTATATATATAATATTCTCATGCTTCTGCTTACAACACTCAACTTACAACACCTGGAAAGACAGATTTTTTGAAAATTTTTCCTTTCCAGGGTTTTTTGAAATCTACCTGCTCATAATTTCTTATAGAACAATAGTACTCCATTACATTCATTTACCACAATTTATTCAGTCATACCCTAATTGATTGGACATCCCTCAATTTCCAATGCCTTGCCACTATAAAAAAGAGTTGCTCTAATTATTTTTGTATCTGTGGGTCTTTCCCTCCTTTTTAGAAGTCTTTGGGTCACAGATCTAATAGTGGTATTTCTTAATCAAAGAGTAAGCACAGTTTTATAATCCTTTGGGCTATAAAATAATAACATTTGAATACTCTTCATGGGGTTTCCTTGGCAAAGATACTAGTTTGCCATTTCCTTCTCTAGTGGATTAAGGTAAACAAGGTCACATAGCAAGGAAGCATCTGAGGACAGATTTGAATTCAAGTCTTCCTGGCCCAAAACTTTATGCACTGAGACATCCTTAAGAGAGGATGACAGCATCATGTAAATATTTTACATATTAAGATGCATAATTAATAAGTGCTTATTGACTAATTTAGCAATTGATGTTTTGAGGGATGCAGATTGAAGAATCAAGATTAAAGTAAAAAACATGACTAGACCTGGTTGACTATAAGGAAATAGTAAAATTTGGAGGAGTAGAATTTGGCAAAAAATAGAATGAGTTCTGTTTTGGACGTGTGAGTTTGAGATTCCTGTGGGATATCCACTGAAGACCTGGAGTGTAAAAAAAAGAGATTGTACATATTTTGCAGCAATCTATACAGAAAGGACCTTTGAACTTAAAGGAACTGATGAGATCCAATGAGAGAGAATGCAGAGCGGGGGGGGGGGGGGGGAGAAGGCTCAGAAGTCATCAACAAGCAACTTATTAACTTCCTAGTAGGCTAAAATTTGGGCATATAAAGAAAAGCAAAAACTAGTTCCTCCTTTCAAGGAGGAAGAATCTAATGGAGTAGTCAATATGTAAACAAAAACAAGTTTTATACTGAATATTGAAGATAAATCTCAAGGGGAAGGCATTCATATTTAAGGGGAGCAGGAAAAGGAGGGATTTTAGTTGAGATCTGAAGGAATCTAGAAAAGCAAGATGGCAGAGATGAGCACGTAGAGAATTCCAGGCATGGGGAACAATCAGTACAAATGCACCATTTCAGGAGTGTTTTATGTGAGGGCTCACATATATAGAGGAGTATATAGAAAGGAATAAGAAGGATGAAAAGTTAGGAAGAACCCAAGTTATAAAAGGCTTTTGAGAAACTTCCGGGATGGAGCCAAGATAGCAGCATGAAGCTAACATGCTCCTGAACTTTTCCCTACCAGAGATAAATAAAGCCTCTATTCTGGCATTCATGATACAGATCCTACCAAGAAAAAGAGAAATTTCAAAGAAGTTTTCAATGGTAGACATTGTGAAGGATCTTCAGTGAAGGTCTGTCTCTTTGGGAGAAAAGGGGAATTAATCTCCAGGAGGCAGGAGAGCAGGAAAGTCAGCTGCAGGCTTTTAGCCATAGTGCAATCCAGGTCCTGACAGCTTGACAGTAGCAGAGGTCCAGGCAGCTAGATAGCAAGCCAATAAGGAGGATACCAACCCCAAAGTCTGAACCCTGAGAATACCTGGATAAAAGACAGGATTGGGTCAGGAACAAACCACTGTTAAGTCAGAACCTGGACATAAAGGAGGAAACAAACCTCTGCAAAGACAAGACCTAGACTACATAGGCAACATCTTGGCCAAGAACAAGCCAGGGATCAGACCCTAGTCCCAGCCAAAAAAAGCTTGAATCTATACTCCCTATACTCCAAAATAACAAAGATAAGCAAAAAAAGAAAAAAGAGTGCTCACTATAGAAAACTACTTTATAGACAACAATGATAATGCCATGTCTGAAGAAGAAATCAGTGAAAAATCACTCACAGCAGATATCTCAAAACAGTCTATGAATTGAACTCAAATTCAAAAGCTCATTGAAGAGCTTAAGAAAGAGTTTTAAAAAAAACAAATAAGAGACGAAGAAGAAAAATGGAAAAAAGAAATGAGAGTCAGGCAGGAAAATTATGAAAAATTGACCAGAGAATTCAACACTTTTAAAAAGGAAACACAAAAGGTAATTGAAGCAAATAAAACTCTAAAAATTAGAATTGGACAAAGAGAAACTGAAGAATCTGCAGGATTACAAGATTCCATCAAACAAAGTAAAAAGACTGAAAAAAAATGAAGAAACTGTATAGGACCCATTATGGAAAACAAATGACCTCAAAAATAGATCTAGAAGAGACAGTCTTTGAATCACTGGACTACTAGAAATCCTAGATCAAAAAAAGAACCTGGAAAACATCATGCAGGAAATTATTAAGGAAAACTGTCCAAATTAGCTAAAACAAGAATACAATATAACCATTAAAAGAATGCACAGAAGCCCCCCAGAAAGAGACCTAAGGATAAAAACTCCAAGAACTGTTATAGCCAAGTTCCAGAACTCTCAAATAAAGGGGAGAATATTGCAAGCAGCAAAAAGAAAGCAATTAAAATACAAATGAAATATAGTCAGACTCTAACAGGACCTATCAGCCTCAACACTGAAAGATCGGAAGACCTAGAGGGAAAAGAACCTGGGAGTACAGCCCAGAATTTACTACTCTGTAAAATTCAGCATATACTGTCAGGGAAAAAGATGGGTATTCAATGAAGTAGAGAGCTTCCAGAATTTCCTACCACGAAGACCAGAATCAAACAGAAAATTCAATAGCCAAATACACAACCCAAGAGTTTCGGAAAAAGATAAATGAACAGAGGAAGGAGAAAAACAAAACAGAACAAATGTTGATCAAGACCATCAAATTGTATTCAACACTAAATGAGAAGATATAACACTTCTAATTCTTGAGAACTTTACTTCTCTTAGGATAATTAGAGTCAAATATAATTGAAGAGATTGGACTTAAGAGATAAGGGTAAAGTTGGGTCTCCTCTCTCCATTGAAAAGGTCCAAAGTGGCATCACTATGTGTAAGACAAAAAGCCCTGAAGAAAATCAGGGGCATTAACTCTAAACTTTTGTCTTGACCCACTTTAACTCTCCTGTGCTGACAAAGCTTAGCACTTATTCTGATGAAGGCATCACAAACTGTGAGGACCTGAGTCAGTGTCTCTGTAATTATATCATTTGTAAAGTTCTCAAGTGAGACCTCCAGAGCCTCCCAGTGCTTAGAGATCTTTATCTTACATTTAATTAGGGATTTGACTTAACTTAATAAGATGTTAAGTATCCTGGGTGGGAGGAGGGGAGGTTAAGTGTGAAAGAAAATAGGTTTGGGTGGGAATAGGAGTTGTTCAAGAAATTATTTGGCATTGTATGATACTTTCGCTCATGAGGAGGATTGCATGTCCTAGGAGGGTACTTGAACAGGGGGTAAGGATAAAAAATGATTATAATTATAATGTAATGTGATTTGAGACAATGCTGTTAAGGAAGCAATCTGTCTTGATACTTTGTTAACAATATGAGATTATGAAGCAATCAAATAAACTGTGATTGATGATATCTGATTAATAGTACTTGAAAGATAAATAACATTAGGTGAAGAGGTACAAAGATTTATAATTTTAGAGGGGAAAAAAGGGATAGTGTAAACACTGAGTAAATTCTATTCAATAGGTTTGACCCAGAGAAGTAATAAACTACATTCCCACTTGGGTTTAAAAATCTATCCTAATCTACAGGGAAGGGGGAAACAGGGAAAGACAGGGAAAGAAGGGGTTGATAAAAGGGAAAGGGAAGGCATAAGTGAAAATAAACTGAAAGTTAAATTTTAAAGGAAAAGTTGAAGGGGAAAGATAGTAAAATTTTGGTGAGGAGGAATAAGAGGAAAGGAAAAAGAAAAATATAAATGAAAAAAAGCACAGAGGGGAATACAGAATTAGTAATCTTAACTGTAAATGTAAATGGGATGAATTGTCCCATAAAACAGAAGTAGATAGCAGAGTGGATTAAAAACTAGAATCCTATAGTATGTTGTTTACAAGAAATACATTTGAAGTAGAGAAATACACACAGCATAAAGGTAAAAAGGATGGAGCAAAATATATTATACCTCAGCTGAAGTAAAAAAAAAAAGGGGGTAGTGATCCTGATCTTAGATAAAGTAAAAGCAAAAATCAATCTCATTAAAAGGGATAAGAAAGGAAACTACATCTTCTTAAAAGGCACCACTGGTAATAAAGCTAAATCATTACTAAACATGTATGCTCTTAGTCATATAGCATCTAAATTCTTAGAGGAAAAGCTGAGTGAATTATAAGGAAAAATAGCAAAACTTTAATAATGGAAGACCTCAATCTTCCTCTGTCTCAGAGCTAGATAAATCTAGCCACAAAATAAACAAGAAGGAAATCAAGAAGGTAAATGAAATCTTCGAAAACTTAGATATGATAAGACCTCTGGAGAAAACTTAATGAGGATAGAAAAGAATATACCTTTTTCTCAGCAGTACAAGGTACCTATACCAAAACTGACCATATACTGGGGCACAAAAACCTTATACACACTTCTCAAACCATGATGTAATAAAAATTACATGTAATAAAGAGTCATGGAAAGATAAACCAAAAATTAATTGGAAACTAAATAACTTAATCTTAAGTAGTGGGTGGATCAAACAGCAAATAATAAAAATAATCAATAATGATACTAATGAGATATTATGCTAAAATTTATGGGAGGTAGCCAAGGTAGTTTTGAGGGGAAGTTTTATATCTCTAAATGCTTATATGAAGAAAATAAAGAAAGAAGAGATCAATGAATTGGACATGTAACTAAAAAACTAGAACAAATTAAAGATCCTTAATTAAATACCAAATTAGAAATTCTAAAAATCAAGGGACAGATTAATAAAATTGAAAGCAAGAAAACCATTGATTTCATAAATACAACTAAGAATTAGTTTTACGAAAAAGCCAATAAAATAGATAAACCTTTGGTTAATCTGATTTTAAAAAATAAATTACCAGTATAAAAAACAAAAAGGGTGAACTAACTACCAATAAGAAGGAAATTAAAGAGATATTTGGAGCTACTTTGCCCGGGTGTATGCCAATAAATTTGATAACCTGAGTGAAATGGATGAATATTTACAAAAATATAAACTGCCTAGATTAACAGAAGAGGAAATAAAATGCTTAGATAACCTCATTTCAGAAAAAGTAATTGAAGAAGCCATCAATAAATTCCCTAAGAAAAAATCTCCAGGTCCAGGTGGTTTTACAAGTGAATTCTACCATACATTTAAGGAATAATTGATTCCTATTCTATATAAACAGAATATAAGGGAAATCAGAGAAATCCTATCAATTACAATCTATATAAATTTAAGTCTAATCCTCAAGTAAAACTCTGACATAAATATGAACAGATATTGTCTTTGCTTTAGGTATGAAAGGATAAAATACCAACAAGCAGAGGGAAAAATTGGCTATGGCTTGTGTCAGACTAGAAAGTAGAATTGGACCTGTGATTTCATTGGTAGAAAGAACAATTGTAGAGAAAACTATTTTAGACAGTGTTAAATGACTTACCCAGGGTTACACTACTGTGTCGTGTGTCTGGGAGGGAAATAAACCTACATCTTCCCTACTTCAAAATTAGTTCTCTATTCCCCTTAAAATAAAAAAAACAACAACTATGCATTCTCTGAATTGATAGCACCTCAGTGTTATCAGCAATGAATAAAGATAAATTGTTAGTTCAATTTTATTACAATATTCTTTTCAGACACCAAATATCTAACTTGTGGCTTCTTTAAGCCCCTAATTCAATTTTTATCTCTTGCTGCTTTTTCACTAAAAGAGAATAGCTATCTAGCTGCTCTGTAGTGGATAGATTAAAGGCAGGAATCAGGAAAACTTGAGTTTAAATTGAGCTTCAGACACTCACTTCTCTGTCTGCTTCGGTTTACTCAACTGTAAAATGCGACTAATAATAAATAGCACCTACATCCCAGAGTTGTTGTGAGGATCAAGTGAACAAAAATTTGTAAAAGACCTTATTTAGCACAATTCATAATATGTATTTAATAAGTGCTTATTTCTTTCCATACTTTTTTACATCTAGGGTTTAGCAGTGCCTCCATTAATTTAAAGAATGACATCAAGAGGTAAGATAATTTTCTACAGAGACAAAAAGACACACAAATCTTTTTTATAATTGTAATCTTTATTTGATACTACTATTGTTCATCCTTCAAAAAGGACTGTTGACATCATGATGATGAATTGGATTTAAATGAGGCAGAGCTGCACAAAAGTCATTAGCCACACACTTTCAGAGTCATCAGAGACCACCACCACCACCATCATCATGATATTAATGACCAAAACCAACATCAACCACAATTCATCCTCTCAAACTGTGATCTTATATCATTCCTCTTCTTTCCAGTCAAATTCCTAGAAAAAAAATGGAGGTATGTTCCTTGTTTCTACTTTAACTCACTTCACTCTTTGCAATCTGGTTTCTATCATCACTGCTAAAACTGCTATTGGCTAGGTAAACAGTGATCTTTTATTTTAAATCCAGTGAATTTTCCACAATCTTAATTCTTTTTCACTTTTATGAAGTGTTGGATACTGTTGAACAACCTTTCCTTGTAGAATCTTCTCTCTTCCTTGGGTAACTGGAACATTCTGAATTGGTTTGTTCTCTCTCTCTCTCTCTCTCTCTCTCTCTCTCTCTCTCTCTCTCTCCTACCTCCTGCCATTGAGAAAACAAGTAATTTGATATAGGTTACAAATGCATAGTCATGTAATACAGTTCCTTAAATGTCATTTTCTGAAAGAATATAAACATCTCTCCCCCCAAAACCCTCAAGAAAAATAAACTATGTCTATGCCCTGAAGAGATGATGAAAAAGGGTAAAAACATCACTTGTACAAAAATATTCAGAGCATCCCTGTTTGTGGTGGCAAAGAATTGGAAATCAAGTAAATGCCCTTCAATTGGGGAATGGCTTAGCAAACTGTGGTATATGTAGGTCATGGAACACTATTGTTCTATTAGAATCCAGGAGGAACGGGATTTCAGGGAAGCCTGGAGGGATTTGCATGAACTGATGCTGAGTGATATGAGCAGAACCAGAAAAACCCTGTACACCCTAACAGCAACATGGGGGCAATGATCAACCTTGATGGACTTATTCATTCCATTGGTGTAACAATCAGGGACAATTTGGGGCTGTCTGCAATGGAGAATACCATCTGTATCCAGAGAAAGAACTGTGGAGTTTGAACAAAGACCAAGGACTATTACCTTTAATTTAGAAAAAAATACCCCTGATATCTTGTCTGATCCTGTTATCTCTTTTACTTATGTTTCTTCCTTGGGGATATGATTTCTCTCTTATCACATTCAATTTGGATCAATGTATACCATGGAAACAATGTAAAGACTGACAAATTGCCTTCTGTGGGAGGGAGGGAAGTAAGATTAGGGGAAAAATTATACAACTCAAAATAAATAAAATCTTAAAAAAAAGAAAAAGAAAGTAAAAAAAGTATGCTTTAATCTGTATTCAGACACCATGGGGATGGATAGCATTCTTTATCATAAATCCTTCAGGATTGTATTGGGTCATGCTGAGAAAAATTAAGCCATTCATAGCTGATCATCTCTCAATATTGCTGATACTTTGTTTACAGAACATTTTCCATTGTATCTGCTCATATAAATCTTTCCAGTTTTTACTGAGAGCATCCTGCTCATCATTCTTAAAGCAGAATAACATTGTATCATAATCATGTAGCCCAAGAAAGATACCCTACCTACTCCAAGACTATCATAGATTTTCTCTCTATATACTCTCCCTTTTGATAATCTCCACAGATCTCAAGACTTCAAGCAAATAACTCCCAAATATAAATTCTTGGATATCATTAACCCTGTCATCTCACACTTAATATGTTCTTAGTTAAAATAATTCTATCTCCCCCATACCCATTTAGTGAATTTATAGTATTTAGCATGCTGGCTCCAGCAAGATTATTCAAGGCTTCCCCTCAAGTACTTTACTATTCAACCAAACTGGCCTTATTATACTCCATATAGGATATTAATCTCTTATTTCCTTCCCCTCTATCTGAAATGCTCTTCTCTGAAAAGGTTCTGCTCATGGCCTTCTTTAAGAGTCCTTTTCTGAATGTCCCTCTTAGTCACCACATAAATTCAAATCACTTTGTATATATTTTGCACATTTTTATTTATTAATATATATATGTCCCCATTAAAATGTAATCTCCTTGAAGGCAAAGACTACGTTTTGTATTTGTATCCCCAGCTGACACATAATTGGAATTAATAAGCAGTTCAGTGTTTATTGAATGATGGATATAAATCAGTGGCAAACTGAAATTATCATAGAAAATATAGATACTACATATAGCAAGAAATTCAAGTTCATATAATTCACAGGGTTAGAAATTGGAGAGTGCTAATAATAACCAGGCTTCCTGGAAGCCATTGTTATAAACAGAGTGTTTCCAGCACATAGTGTCAGCATGATTAGTGAATGAATGGATTTATGTCGAAATCTAAAAATGCACTAAAATATTCATTATTTGGTCAAGTTGCACCTAAGTAAGGGAAGTGGGCATGATTGGTGTGTTGATAGCTTTTGTTCTTATACCATCTTCATTTCTGAATATATCCCTTCCTTTTCTATCTAGACAGTTATCTCTCATAACAAAGAATAAAAAAAAGAGGAAAAAATCAGTTTAGCTAAATTAACCAACACATGAACTGAGTTTGATCATATATTTTTGATCCTCTATAGCTAGGTGACTCAATGGATATAGCACTGGACCTGGAGTCAGGAAGACTTGAGTTCAAATCTGGTCTCAGATATTACTAGCCATGTGACCCTGGGCAAGTCACTTAACTTCTGTTTTCTTCAATTTCCTCAAGAGTAAATGGGGATAATAACAGCACCTACCTCTCAGGGTTGTTGTGAGGATCAAATGAGAGAATATATTCAAACATTTGGCATAGTGTCTAGAACCACATTAAATCCTGAATATATCCATGCTTCTTCCTTCCTATTCCTATTCCACCTTTTCCATTTTCCAAGTAGGGAAGGAGGCACAATGTCTTATCTCTTCTCCTTGGAAAACCTTGTTATAGTTATGTAGTTTACACAGTTTACTTTAGTTTCCTTTTTGTTTACATTTTTGGTAGTCTTTAGTAGCCTTTGGTAGTCTTTCCTGGTTCTGTTTACTTTGCAAAAAAACCCTTCCCATTGGAACTGTTATATTAGCTGAATCAGAAAATCAAGGAGAAGAAATATATTCTAATCTCTTGATGTTTGGTGGTGATGAAGGAAGAGGAGATTAGAAACTACTGATTTTACCAAATTATTAGTGTCTTAAGTGAATAATGGCATTGCTAAGGTTAGGGTAATGGGGATAAAAACCAGGGCTTCCACGAAAAGTTCCAAGTAAAACTGAGTCATCAAACCCAAGAGTTAGGTGGGGCTTCACATATCATCCAAGTCTTGTGCCAAAAAGTGAATTTTTAATTGTGATATTTAGGATTTAATAAATATCTGATAGGGAGCAGCTGGGGGGAGGAAGAGTGGGTCCTTTGAAATGACATTGGTTAGACTGTAGACCATCCCATTTTTGAACTACTATTTTAAAAAATATATTCCTCAGTGAAGATTAAGGAAGCAATATATTCCTATAGACCAAAGAATACTTTTTTCACTTGACAGAATATGATAACCTATGATTTATGATCTCTGGAACTATCTTAAAGGCAAAGTCTGTAAATTGTTTGGGCCACACCTCGCCATCTTCCGTCTTCTCCTTCTCATCCATTGCACACATGAATTTCTTCCTCCAGCCCTGCCAAGTTCAAATCAATTGAATTGTGTTTGACATAACTGGCGCCAACCTTACTGATTAAATTAAATAATACCATCTTTCATTGTGAGGACTAAGTCTTCTGCAGTAGTAAATACAATCAACAGTGGAGAATTCTGATTGTATCTACCAGACAATGCAGACCCAAAATCTCCCCTGGGGACCACAGGAAACATAATGGACTTTGAAAAGGGAGCCAGGCAAAAAAAAGTTTGCTGTTCAAATCCCTGGGGTAGAATGTTGGATTGGTAAAGGACATCATCAGAACTGCCTAGTAATTGTGCTGTAGAGTAAATCTCTTATATGGATTGTCTACTCAATCCATGAGTGAGTGGGATTGTAGCGAATGCCCCATGTGTAGTTAGAAAGTCCAAATTCTAGTTCTGTTTCTGTCACTGGATTATTTTATGATTTTTGGAAAGTCTATTAGCTACTCTCAGTTTCAGTTTCTCTTATGTATAAAATGAGGACAACAGTAACTTCACAAAAAAAATGTGATGCACTTTTAACATTACAGAACTGAAAACTTAGCAGATATCAGCCATTGCCATCTAGGGAATAGATGAACAAATACACATAAGTGAACAGCAATATTGAAGAAGAGAAGCAAAAACAATAATGTTAAAAGAAAACATTCTGTCCATACAAGAAAAATATTTTGATCTCAAAGTCAAACATCATAGAGACAAGGATCATTGGTCTCCCAAAAGAATATGACAAGTCTTAAAAACTGAAAACCATAATGCAAAAAGCAAAACAAGAAAAATGGCTAGGTCTTCAAGCCTCAGAATAGGGCCAGTCTAAAAAAATCCATAGATTGCCTCTAGAAAAATTCAAAAGCTGCGAACTTTAAATTTAACAATCCCATTACAAAAATAATACATTCTGCAAGCAACCATAAGAAAGAATCTTAAATACAAAAGAAAGGAAATTTGAATAGCATAAGATTATTTTTCATGCACTAGAAAAAGCAGGAGGGAATGGAATAATGTGTTTTCAAGAGTAACTGAGCTCAGGATACAGTCCATAGTGTTCCCTCTTCAAATTTGAGTTTAACTACAATTAAAAAAGTTTGGCATTCAATAATAAAGAGGTATTTGATTCTTAGAAATAAAACCAGACCTGAAGATTTAATTTGCTTTTCAAACACTTCATGTAACAGAAATACGGAAGTATGTACATGTATGGACAGCAACAACAACAATAACAGAGAACCAACAAAGAAATCATTAAGAGACTTCTTTCTAAATGTATGATGAAGGTGAAATGAAGGTGGAAGTTGGTGAATGTGATAGTGAAGAAGTAGGCCTTCGGCATAATGGACTGATACCTATAGCTGAATCACTGTTTGTCTTTTTGTGGAACTAAATTGCAAAATGGGAAGATACAGAGAAGGCAGAGATAGAGGGGAGTGTATGATCTAGTAACTGAATAGCAATAAGAGGAATATTTCTCAGGAAGAAGAGTGATTCATGAGGAATAGGTGAAGAAGTGAAAGAAAATTTAAACCTAATCCTCATAACTTTAAATGTGAATGAATTATACAATACCATAATAGGAAAAAAGAAAACAAAAACCCTACAATTTTTTTGCTTACAGAAAAAAAATTTGAAAAGGAGATATACACAGAAAGTTATCTAAATAAAAGAAAAAGAGCAAATGGAGGACCAGAAGGCAACTTAATAACTAAATTATTTCTTTTTTTTTCTGTTATCAAATACCTGGAAGGGTGATGTGCCTTGCACAAAAGAATCACTCTACATGTATTATTTGATTCAATTTGAATGACCTTCCCATTAACTAACTGGATATTATTGAGCTACTCATTTCACTTCTCCTGACTCAGTAGATTCACTTACAATCTGGTAGGGTTTGTGATAAGTTTTCTCCAAGGTTATTGCAAGGTTTAATATTCAAGAATTCTATTCTCTGATAATTAATGAAAGACTGCTTTTTAAAAATGTAAATATAAATAGTTATTTATTTATATCTACCTATTTAGTTTATTGATTTATCAAAAATAAAATATCTATTAATTATTCTGCTCATAAATTTTAATTGTTGAATGGTTGATTATATTTAAGGATGGTTTTCAATATTCAGTTTTGTAAAGTTTTTCCCCTTCCCCTTCCCTTCTCCACCCTAGAGTAGCAAGTAATATGATATAGGTTATACACATATAGTTGTGTTATACATATTTTCATATTGATCACATTGGGAAAGAAGAATCAGAATAAAGGGGGAAACTATGAAGAGAAAAAAGAAAAAACAAATTTAAAAAAGGTTAGACCAGTATGCTTGATCTGCATTCAGATTTCAAAGTGATTTTTCTGGAAGTAGATGACATTTTGTATCACAGGTCTTTTAGAATTGTTTTTTATTGCTGTATTGCTGAGTCTATCATAGTTGATCCTTGCAAAATGTTGCTGTTTTGATGTACAATGTTCTCCTGGTTCTGCTCATTTCACTCAGCATCAGGTCATGAAAGTCTGTGAAAGACTGTTTCAACCAATTCCTAACACCTAAAGATAAATCCACAGATGAAAGGTAAGAATCATGTCTGTTTGAGATTTTGAAAAAGTCTTTTTCTAAAGTCCTATTTCAGTGTCACATTGTGGTGTGTAGTTAATTCATGTCTCTTGAATATTCATCCAGTGAGGTCCTAGCTCTTATAAAGTCAAGAATTATTTATTAAGCATCAACTATGAGCTAGAAACTGTGCTAAGTACTGGAAATACAAAGAAAGGCAAAAGATAATCCCTGCTTTCCAGAAATTCAGTCTAATGCGGGAGACGACTATGTAGAGACAAGCTACATTCAGAATAAGTAGGGGAATAATTAACAGAGGAAAGGCATTAACTTTGAAGGAGATAGAGAGTTTTTTGGTAGAAAGTAGGCTTTTAGCTGGAACTTGATGAGATCAGGGAAACCAATAGGCAGAGATGAGGAGGGAGAAAATTCCAATTATGGAAGCAGAGTCAGAAGATCAAACATTCTGTTTGAAGAACACCAAGGAGATGTGTAGGATGACTGGACAGAAGCAGGGAGCCAATGGATTGCATAACAAATTCCACTCTCAAGGTTTCCATTAATATATCTTCTACCTTTCTAATCTCATCTCACATTACTTCACTCATAAAGTTTACATTCAGCCCATTTAGATTGCATGTTTCCTGAACTTGTCCTATCCTTTTCTGTTCATAAATTTTTCTTATATTGCTTCTAGCCCTCTCATGCTTAGAATGCACTTTGTTCATTTCTCTAGCCTTCCTAACCACCAAGACTTATGTTAGGTGCCATCTCCTCCTTGGACCTTTGCCTGATTTCTTCTTCCTAGTGATTCTCATAACTAGATACTTATACATTTCCTATGTGATTAGTTATGACATCTAATATTATTAGAGGCAATGTTGGTGTAATGGATAGTGTTCTAGCTTCAGAATCAGTCACAAAATGATTATAGACAAGCTCCCTAAACTACTAGCAGCCTCATGCAACTTCCTAAAACTATAAATTTTATGAGAGTTGTCTCAGTCTCAGTATCAGTAGACAGAGTTGGTTCAAACTAACCTATTATACTAGCATTTTCTATTCCAATGATATTATGTCTGGTCAAAAACCAAAACCCAAATCAAAAAACCCAAACTCATCTATAATGTAGTTATTTGTTTAGAGATATGAGGATACTCTGAAGGTCTCTCTGGAGAACTCTTGAATTGATTGGGAAGAATGGGAGATACTGGACCACCTATCATGGTGTCCATCATCAGAAAGGGTGCTGTGCTCTAGGAGCAAGGTAGAACTGAAGTACCTCAAAGGAATTATGAGATGCACAATTTTAGAGTACCCACCTTAGGTACCCACACAGACTATTTGTGTCCGATTTGTGATAGATCATTCCAAGCTCATATTGGTGTGTTCATTTAGTTAAACACACACTATAATTTGTCTCTAACATAGTGATGTCATTTTGGTCTTCTTCAAGAACCAACCAACCAACCAACCAACCAACCAACCAACTATTTACATATTTTCATCCTATTCCATTAGAAACTTTTTGAAGAAGAAATATAACCTAATCATCTTTATGATGCCTTCAATAAATGTTGAATTTGTCATTAATTCAATATTTCCAACCTTGCTTCTTTCTGTTGGGCTTTAGGGAAATGATGTTTCCCCATTTCCTAAACAGTTTTCTCCCTCTCTCACCTCCCATAGAGATGATTATATTTGTTGTCCCCACATGAGTTCAATATTAACACTCAATATTGCTGAACCCTGACCTAGAGGAAAATTGACCCTGTACAAATAATCATTACTTGTTGAAAGAAAGTAAAAAGAGATTGTAAGAAAAGGAAAATAGTGTATCATGCATTGTATCTGTTGGAGCATGCTTGAGAATGGAGGGTCACGATGGGCCCTACAAAGTTGCCAGGGGAATTCATTGCTCACTTGATGGGATGATTTTTGTAGGGCTATCCACTTACATATCCTCTGAATGAATTTCCACATTATCTAAAGCCCAAGGATAGAAGACTCACTGTAAAAACTAAAAGAGAAGATGCAAAATATTCATCTTGCAACTTAACTTAACCTTGATTCTAACTTGAATCTTCTACTAACTTATTCAACTATGGACAAGTAAGTTAATTATTGAATCACAGAGACAAAGGGGGTCTTGAAGATGATCTCCTGCAAATTCTTCATCTGATAGGGAAAATAAAGGTCAAAGAAATGCCATGCTTAAAATCATAGACTTTAAGCTGTTTCCTTGTATATAAAATGAAGAAGCAAGGAGAAGGGTTCAATTGAGTGACCTCTGAGAGGTCCCTTTCAGCTCTAACAAGCTCTGATTCTATGAATGATTTAGACCACCAGTCAGGCCAGGATGCAGAATGAGAGGGGACAAATGATTCTGATAAGAGTCATCAACAATAAGGTGCCTGCCATGTCTCCAGCAGGAAGGACCTCAGAAATCTAATCTCCTTTCATGACAGGATGGAAGGTGATATATCAAAAGATCCTTTCCAATCCCCAAGATTCTAGAATTAACCTTGCCCTCCCTGGATGTCCAAAGTTCCTCATTACAGCACAGGAAATTGGCAGGGAAGATTCAATGGGCCTTCTGACAACAATGAAAAACTGACCACAGATTCCATATATGACCTCTGCTTGTATGCTCCTCAGAATAAAAAACTATTAGAAGCAATTTTTAATTAGTCCAAATTGTGCAGTGGATAGAGAGAGATGGGAGTGGAGTCAGGAAGATCTGAATTCAAAGCTAGTCTTTTGTCTGAGTCACTTACCCTCTCTGTTTGCCTCAATTTCCTCAACTATAACGTAGAAATAATGGAAATAATAATAATAATTTATAAAATGGAAATAAAAAATTGTTGTGATGATGAGATTTGTAAAGTACTTAGCACATAGATTTTGTATAAAAACTATTTTTATTGTTATTACTTAGTCATTAAAAAGAATCATAAGATTGTTGATCCAAATAAAGGACTAGTTTTAAAGACCATTTCTGATTTAAATGTGTTTGAAAAAAATTATTCAATTTATAGAAGTACTTTGATAGAAGAACTGAATATCAGCCTTAACAGGCTGAATAATTAGAAGTCTCTAAAGACAGTGAAGGTATATATATATATATATGTATGTATATCTGATATGGAGGGAAAATTTTCCTAGAATTAATATATTTAGATTTAAGAAGAGTCTTCCAATTTTGAGAGTTTATGGAATTAGGCATTTAAATTGCTAACTGCAATAATCAATAGGTAACACAAGAGGGAGCTCCAGTCTAGTTTATATAATGGATGGCATGCTACTTCTGTTCCTCTGCCTTTCAAAGAATTCCTTAACCTGAACTTCCTCCAACTCTATAAATGGTTTATCTGATTCTACTAGAAGTCCTCAAGTGTTCCCAAACACAACAAACCTTCAGAGGTAGCTCATTCTATTGTTAGTTAATTCTTTCTAATTGTTCAAAAATGTCTTAAATAGAACAAAAGAAATCTGTCTCTATGTTCCTTTGCCCCATTGGTACTGATTTTGCCCATTGGAGACAATTAAAACAAGTCTAATGCCACTACATTTCTTCAAATATTTGAAGAAAGAAATAGTTCTCTTCTAAATCTTTAATTTGCTTATCAGTGGAGGAGGAAGGAGAGAGGAAGCAAGTCATCTGAGGATTTACTATTTTAACTGATTATCTTTTTTTTTTAACTAGCACTATTTTATTTATGGAAGGACTACAAGTTCCTCTAAACTTTGATCCTTTGTTCTTGGCTTTAGTTATGAAATTTCTTTCTTTTTTTTTTCATTCTAGTATTTCAAGAAAAGATCACTGTGGTCATTTAAATCAAGGGAAAGAATCATTTATCAGTGAGCATTTTGTTTATTTAATCTTGCTTATTTTGTAATATGTAGTATGGTGCCCCATTCAAAGTGAGCTTTGACAATGTAAAAGCTAGAGCAATTTTTGTAAGCACTGGCCCTGGAGCCAGGGAGGTCTTGAGTTCAAATTTGACCTCAAATTAGTTTGATCCTGGGCAAGTCATTTCACTCTTTTTGCCTCACTTCCTCAATCTGAAAAAATGAGTTGGAGAAGGAAATGGCAAACCACTTTAGAAAACCTCAAATGGCATCACAAAGAGTCTGACCCAACTGAAACAACTCAAAAACCACAACAATATATTATGTGGAGAGTGGAAGCAGGAAAGGTGTTTGACAGAATCTGTATTCTAAAAAGGTATAAAGGCTAATTGGGGAAACAAGTCGTAGAATCTGCAAAGTGGGGGGGGGGTAGCTAGGTGGTGCAGTGGATAGAGCACTGGCCCTGGAGTCAGGAGTACCTGAGTTCAAATGTGGCCTCAGACACTTAATAATTACCTATCTGTGTGGCCTTGGGCAAGCCACTTAACCCCATTGCCTTGCAAAAAAAAAAAAAAAAAAGAATCTGCAAAGTGACATAGTAGTTTTGAAGTTAGTAACCCTTGAATTGAATTTTGCTATATAGAACCTTACAAGCAGTGGGATCCTGGGGAAGTCACAACTTTCTCTCAGCTCCAGTTTCCTCATCTATAAAATAGGAAATAATCATAGCACTCACCTCACACCATTATTGTGAGGATCAAATGAGGTAATATTTGTGAAGAGTTTTGCAAATCTTAGAGTGCTAAATGCTAAGTGTTGCTATCAACAGGAAACAATTAGAGAACTCTGCAAGATAGAATATAATTAAGTCTGAGGATGTGCTATGAGATTAGTGTTTCAAGTCAAGGTTCGACTGACAACTTTTAAGGTCTTTCTTCCAATTCCATATTTTTTCCCCCTTCAATGAAGTTATAAAAGGGAGAACCAAATAGAAGCAAGAATTCTTAGGGAAGACTTCTTGGGGGAGCTGGGATTTTCAGTTGGACCTTGAAAGATGAGCAGGATCATAGGATCCTACATTTATGACTAGAAGGGTTTTAGAAGTCATCTAGTCCAATAACTTTTAATTTTTTGTGGCAAAATTGTATAACACAGCAAAGTTTCATGTGTATGTGCCCATCCATGTCAATGTGTATACACATAGAGGCAATTATACATATATAACATGCATGCATCTATGTCTTGATCCACATATAAATCTATCAACTTTCTATCTGTAGAGGCTAACATATTTCAGCATAAGTCATCTGGAACTGGGGTTGGTCATTATGTTATTTAGAGTTTTAAAGTAATAATAATGAAAATAATAATAGTTAACAGTCATTTAGAACTTACTATATGCCAACTGGTGTATATGGGATGTTCTGGGGACTGGTCCCTCTGGTATGAGGGTTTGCTGAGCACTTTTCCATACTTTTGGTGTCTACCTGCCACTCAACTCTCACCTTTGGCTCCAAGAAGCATGCACATACTATACCCTGGTAAACTGTCTCAGTAAATGGGCTATACCATGTTGAGGGCAACTGAGTGGAGGGTGTCTACCCCAAGCATGTGAAGACTTCCCCCAATGGAATTGGACAGATGGGAACAATTTATTCCAACTGCCATGAAGGAACCTGAAGCAGATTCTGTGAAGAACTTAGAGTTTGGTCAGACAAGGAAGATACCAAGGTCATTCACTGTTTTCTGGTCATCTTGCCAGACTTTTGTCTTGCCACTGGAAGAGAGAGAGAGAGAGGCTTAGGAAGAGAGAGAGGGGCTGATGACTTTGTGCCTCTCTGCCTCACTCAAATCCAATTCATGTATGAGTCAAGACATCACCTTGTGATGTCCTTGGTCCCCTTAGAAATGATGAACATACAACAGCAACAACAACAACAATGTACCAACCACTCTGCTAAGTGATTTACAATTATTATCTCATTTGGTCCTCACAACAATCCTTGAATGTAAGGGCTATTATTACCCCCATTTTATAGTTGAAGAAATAGTGTTTTAAGCTTAACTGTTTTTTGTTGTCATTATTGTATAAATGGTTCTCTTGTTTCTGTCCACATCTCTCTGCATCAGTTCATATAAGTCTTTCCTGGTTTCCTTAAACCGTTCCTTTCATCATTCTTACAGAATGATAGCATTTGGTCACACACATATATATGTATATACATATACATATATATGATAGTATTCTGATACACACACACATATCACATTCCCCTTCTTTTACAGAAAACGAAACTGAGACCTAGAGAAGTTAAGTAACTTGCCCAAGAAAACTTTGAACAATCCTTGCCTAGTCAATAATTTTGTAGTTATTTAAGAATATAATAGTCAAAGAACCAGTGGATCGTATATTTAGAGTTAGAAGGGATATTGAAGGCTGTCTAGTGCAACCTCATTTAAAAGATCAGGTAACTGAGGAAAAAGGATCACAGAAATAGTAAGTGACAGAAGCAGACTTTAAATTCATAGTGGGAAGTTAGATGGCACAATGGGTAGAGTTTGGGTCCTGAAGTCAGGTAGACTTGAGTTTAAATCCAGTCTCAGACACTTACTAGCTTTGTGACTTTGGGCAACTCATTAAACCCTTAAAGTCTCACATTCAGTGCTATCTCCAATCATTATTATTTATACCTGGCCCCGGATGGTTCTTGAGAAGAAAGTGAGGCTGGTGACTTAGCACAACAACCCCTCACTCAAATCTAATTCACATGCATGTCATGGTATCACCTCCTTTATGTCATGGTCTTCTTCAAAAATGAAGGACAAACATCATTAAACTTAGACATCTGATTCTTAGAAAAATGATATTCAATTTATAGTACTTATTTGAAGGTACAGTCCAATGGGTTTATCTTTTGGTTGAAACAAACAATTCTCACTATCAAACTTCTTTGTGCTTTCATTTTATTCTCCTAGAGTTCCTTAATTCTTTATTGGGTTGGCTTTGCTACTTCAACTGAGGAAGAGAAAAGGAATAAGGAATGGGAAAAGAAGAAATACAAAGGGATTGAGAATAATGCTGAAGTTTATAGGAATGTCTTTTATATGACTTTGTTAGCTCTCCACCTGGGAAATATTTTTAGTTATCTTGAAATCTAAGTGAACAGTTGGCTGCAAGTGATGTAATAATCTGTTTCCATAAGCTATTTTCTCAAAGTTCTGTCCTATAAATTAGTATTGTGAAGAATTGAGTAGCTTGCTTCAAAGAAGTAGATGAAGTTCTCTGAAGATGTCAGGTTAATAACTGGATAGAATGGTTGGCAAATTTCTACAACAGGAAAGTATTTTTATACCATTTTCTTTCTTTGTACCCACTTTGACCCAATCCTATTCAAGGCAACTCAATCCAACCCGATCTGACCCAGCCCAGTTTAATGCAATCATCTAATCTAATCTAATCTAATCTAATCCAATCTATTCTAACCATCATTTATAGTGTCCATCCTAAGTAAGGCACTAGGCCAGTTGACAGTGATACAAAGACAAGATGGAGACCATCCTGGTTTTTTTGGGAGAGGGATAGCATATGTGAGCATTTAGGTATATGATAATTTGAGGAATGAGAAAACATTAACATCCAAAGTATGCTTGCAAGAGTGAAAATTTCCAGATCTCTTAGTTTTTAGTGGGGAGCTAGATGGTGCCATAATGCACTGAGTACTGGGTCTGGAATCAGGAAGATTCTTCTCCCTGAGTTCAAATTGGGCTTCAGACACTTTCAAGCTGTATGACCCTGTTCAAGTCACTTAACCTTATTTGCCTCAATTTTCTAATGAGCTGGAAAAGGAAATGGTAAACCACTCCAATATCTTTGCCAAGAAAATGCCAAAAGAGTTGGGCACAACTGAAATGACTGAACAACAACAATAATAAAATGGTAGCTCCAGGAGCAACAGAGGTCATAGATGTGGAGTGGAGAGGAACTTTAGATGCTATTAATGCTTCAGAGACTAAAAGATTTGTTCTACTCCCTTCATTTTACAGATGAATATGAGGCTAAGAGAGGTTAAGATACTTATTCAAGGTTACAAAGAAAATGAAGAAGAAAGGCAGGATTAAAACTATCTGCACCTCATATGGAACTATGGATCAAGGAGTAGTAAACATTTTGTAGACTAAAGTTCAGGTTTAACTTTTTGGTTATGGAATTGCTTACTGCAAAAATAAACAGCCCCCTCAAATTTATAGACCACACAATGTCTTTAACACTCTTTCTTCCCCCATGGAATTCTGTGGCTAGATGGGAGGTGTTCTTTAAATGTTCCCATTGAAATACTTTCACTTAGAGACTGGGCTTTTCCTAGAGTGGTAATAAAATTTGATGTCTGTACTTAATTCTGTCTAGGTGCTGAAAGGTGAGTGAAGTCATTGAAATGCCAGAGAGCCAGGGCTTAACAGCAGTGATGCCAGAACTCCCACTGAATGCAAATTTGAAGTAATCAGGATACTGTGACAGCATTTGAGCTGGTGTCCTCCAGTCTTTCTGTCCTCCAATCTCCTCTACACAATGCTTGCTGCCAGATTAATATTCTTTAAGTGCTGAACTCACCTCCTCATTTCCTAGCTCCCAAATTTTCAATAGCTTCTATTGTCTTACTGAATACTATCCAAAGTCATCTGGCTAACATCCAAGGTCTTTTTTCATTCACCTTCACCCAATCTCCCCCAAGAGAAGGCACCATGGGGCAGGAGACTTGGTGGTAGCCCTAGAGTTAGTCTTTGAATCATTCTTTACCCTAACTCTGATCCTAGCTGTAAGCTATTTCTTCAACTGTAAAATGAGGATAATATCTCTCCCACTTACCTTATAGGGTCAGATGGGACAATATATGTAAAGTGCTTTGTAAATCATAAAATACTACTAAAAATAGCATTTCTATAGCATTTTAATGTTGGCAATATATTTTAAATGTTATATCTATATTTGATCCTCAAACACTCCTGTGTTTATCTAATTAATAGATTAGAAAATTAGAGTTGACAGAGGTTAAGTGACTTGCTCAGAGTCAGGTAACTATTAAGTATCTGAATTGGGATTCAAATTCCGGTCTTCCTGACTCCAATTCTAACACTCTATCCACTTTTTCACTTAGTTATTTGGTAAATGTCAAAGTAATTAATGTCATCCAATGTATAGCCTCCTTCCTATCTACTGCTCACAGCAATTTTACCTTTCATCCTTTTGCTCATGCTCTTCTTTTCCCTTAAATTCTATTTATTCTTTAAAGTCTAATTAAGTTTCTAACTCTTCTTTGTATCTTTCTCAAACTGCTGTAGTTGATAATATTTCCCCTCTTTTTTCTGTACTCCTATTTTGCTGAGAGTAGTGGTTGCCAGCCTTCTTCAGTTTGGATACCCTTAGTAAATATTTTTTTAAAAGCCACAGACCCTTCATAGGAGCCTAGTTAGTGTTAATAACTGTTGATTGAGAAAATAATGCAATGACAAAAAAATTACAATGAACTTCAAAAAGGCTTTTTTAAGGTTTGCTGATCCCCAAACACAATATTCAGTCTCTTACCTCCATGACTTTTTGAATTGTTAATTAATTTAGAGAATAATGAAATGGGGGCAGGCGTGCCTGGTTCTTTGGGTATTTGTTGGAAAAGACACAAAGTCAGCAGGGAGTAATACTTCAATCACACTTTAATAAGGCACAAAGGGTATAGGGGTAAAGGGCACAGAAAGTTCAGAGAAAAGTGGCAAAAGTGGAGGGTTACAGATGGTGGGGTGCTAGGGAATAGGATGATAAAGAGAATTAAGGAGCATCGGGAAAAGAATGGGAAAGGGGGAAAGTCACAGAGAATAACTCATGTAGCCATGAGCTAGAGTTGGAAACCTTCAGCAGCCTGGATTCATAAGTGATGGAAAGAAAGATTAACTCTGATCTGTGCCAACTTGGGAGTTAGCTCATTACCATATCTGCATCACTTCAAAGTTAGGTGTGATGAGGATGTCTGGAGTTTATGAGATGTTTTACATTACATAGGACCAAAAGACTGGCAGCAAGGCCTCACTGTCCTCCCCTGATGTAGCACATAGTCTTAGGATGTAATTTTTAGTTAATATGTGATCTGGTTTGCAAATGATAACTTCTTTGATCTTTGGGTTAGTTAGGAAATGACTTCTAGGCTCTCCTCTGCAATCTTACTTTATTATTACTTTATATGGCTACTATACTAATTAGAAAAGAGTGTGAAGATCCAAACAGGATTTTAGCACACTTGGCAAGACTGTCCCTTGGACCTTGAATACCTTCCCTCCCATTCATTCCAAATCCTTATATTATTCAAGATTCAGCTCAACAGCCACTTCTTGCAGGAGGCCTTTCTTGAATCCCCCTATTATTAGAATCATCTCTCAAATTACTTTTGTATTTACTTTTAATACATTTCATATTTTCTTATTAGTATTGGTGGTTCAGTCATTAGCACAGCTTCCTTTGAAGTAGATGAGCCAGGTTTTCTTCTTTCTCACTGCAGATCAAATTTTAAGAAGCAGTGAAAAAAACGTATTAGATTTGGAGATAAATATTGCTTTAAATTTTGTCCAACTCTCCCAACTCCATTTGAGGTTTTCTTGGGAAAGATATTGGAGTAATTTGCCATTTTCTTCTCATCTCATTTTACAGATGAAAAAATTGAGGTAAATAGGCTTGAATGACTTGTCCGGAGTCACATAGGTAATAAGTAACAGAAGCCAAATTCAAACTCAGGAATAAAATTCTTGAAATAAAATTCAGGACAGACTCTCTATGTTCTACTCTAGCTGCCCTTTGGAGACAAAAGACTTGAGTTTAATTCCTGACTCCACAAATGTAATCTTGGGTGAGTCATTTAACCTCTCTAGGGCTCAGTATCCTCATCTATAAAAATGAAAGAGTTGTATTAGATGACCTTTGAGGATACTTCCAGCTCTAAATGATTTGGTAGATTTATTTCCCCCAGTACAATGGATGGCTCTTTCTTTTTTGTCTTTGTATTTCTAGCCCCTAGGATAGTGCTGGCTATTTTTTTAAAATTGTTCTTGATCTGTGATTTCAATGGGGAAAATAACTCCTGCAAAGAAAACTTCTCTACTAATAAGGATAAGGATTAGTTCTGTGGTTTAGAGTATAAAGATTGAGGTATTTAGTAGTTAAGTGACTTACCCAAAGTCACAAAGTCAGAATGTATCACAGAAAGGAACTGAATCCTTTTTTTTGCTGATTTTAAGCTAAATCTCCATCTATTTGATTATACTGCCTCGTCTAATTCTTAGAAGGCATTTTAATAAATGATGAATTGAAATCACTTTTCTGAGACAGTATGGTGTATTGTGATACAATGGGAAGTTTGGGGGAATTTAGAATCAGAGGAACAAGAAAGTTTCTTTTGGATTCAGGTTCAGGTATGTGAGGTGGGAAAAGGTGAAAGTTTTGAAGCTTATGGACTTAGCTTTAGACTTCTATAACTATTTTTGAATCATCTTAGGGAAGTTTTTCTTTATAGGTTTCTACCATAAATTCACTCATGTAAACATTTAATTTATACAAGTGAAGACCTTGACAGCAAATTGAAAAATTGGAAACTGGTTTTTTTGATGAATGTTAAAAGTAAAGTTCTCTCCCATTCCTCAACTTTGTCTGTCTGTTTGTCTGTGTGTGTGTGTGTGTTGAAAGAGAATTTCAGTATGCCAGCCTGAATTGTAAATTTCTTTTTGAGATACAGATATATTTCCTGAAAAAATTTCACTTTCCTGTTTGGGTACATTGGGAGTTAAGTAAAGATCAATCAAATATTAGTTAAATGAGAGTGTATGAAATTAAATCATTTCTTCTCTTCTTCCATCTCCTCCTCTCTCTATTGGAACTCAGCTTTCATATTCATCCTTGCTGATTTAACTCAATGAGACGACCAGCAAACACTGCCAGAGTTCCAATAATACACACCAGCATGAAGACACCAAGGAGAATATGATCCATGACCATTGCCACAAACTTCCATTCCTCAGCAGCCTAAAATGGAAGAAGAAAGTGTTAGAATAGAATGTCTTTAAAAGAATCACTGGTCTTCCTATGATCAGTAATTTAGCAGACTTGATATCATTTAATGCTTCTGCAGAGCTGTTTTTGTTTGAAGACTTCAGTAAATTATTGTCTGACAATTATTGTTCCTTGTTTACAAATGAATGATCTTTAACAGATGAAATTTTGAACTCACATAATGTGAAAATGTAATGAAAATTTTCCTTGGTCCCATTCCTGAAAACCAACATGCCCATCAAGCTCAATCTGTCCATTCACAAGTATAACTAAATCATTTTTTAAACTCTCAAACTGTAGCACTTACGTTATTGGATTCTTGCTCTGCTTTCATGGTTTCTGCAATATATTTGACTCCCTCGATGGCACTCTTCACATCAGGATGTTTGATGAGTGGAGAATGGAAAGCCATGGTTTGGGGTCCTGGTTTCCCAGAAATCTCAGAAATGTCAATGTCTTCTGTAAAAATCTTCTTTTCCTGTTTTTCTCTGGATGGTCGTTTCATTGTCGAAAAGAACATGACATTTGGGATTGTGTGAATGAAAACCTAAAAGGGGAAAAATATTCTACTTTAAAAGATTGTATCAGAAATGACCCCTCTGAATTGACTCTAGGGAGAAACAGAATGTCACAGTTAACAATGATGTTCTGTAATATAATATGTTTGCCACTGGAGGGAACCTGTTCTGCAAGCTGGCCTGCTAACTCAGACTTCCAATGTGTTTCTCCCATTTCTTTTTATTAAGAAAAAGTTCAATATAGATCTTCTGAGGGATATTTTAAGACCCTGGCACTCCAACTCCAACAAAATTCCTTTGTGAGCCATAAAAAGAGACATCATTCATTTGGATACCTGTGTGGTTTTGTCAAAAGACCCTTGGATACTTAGATTTTTAAGCACTGTTTTTAATTCCTTCATTTAAAAGATTCTGATTTAGATTTCCCCCCCATCGTATATAATATGAATGATTCTAAGACAAGAAAAGCATACTTTGTAAGCTAAAGGCCCTACAAAAGAGGTCATTTAGGAAAAGCATCAGCAATGTAGACATTACCCACATACTCCACACGAGATGAAATATCACCTAAATGTGATTTGAATGTATATGTCTACAAGGAAAGCTGCTCTTATTTCCTGAGTCCCCAGGGTCTTCTGGGATAGAATGGAATGTTCAGGGTGGAAGTAGAAGCAATAAAGTCTTGAAAGAATCACTGGTCTAGACTGCAGGTCTAGCCTGTGGCAATGCCTTGGGGTATCCTAAAAACCTACCTTGCCCTAGCCAGGATACTGCAGCAGCCTGCAGGGGCATGGATTTGCTTAACATTCACTCTTGTGGATTCTTTGGTACTCTCGACTCACTCCTCTGTTTTTTTTCTCTTGCTTCCATTTTAAAATGAACAGCAAGTTACCAGAAGTATATTGTGCTCTTTGAAGAAAAGGTGTCACATAACCCCAACAGACATTGTAGAAGAATCAAATGAAGTAATGCATATAAAACTCTTTACACATCTTGGGGCATTGTATAAAATTTCTGCTTATAGTGTTGTTATTTTTGAATATGGTACACACAGACTTAATGAGGTCTTGTGTAATAGTGACTTGTCAGAGTCAAACTTGGAGCCAGAAAGATCTGGGTTCAGGTCTCTCCTTTGCTTCAGCCTATGTTGAGGTTGCTGAGCAGCTTGTGTAACCTCCTAACTTTCTTGGCAATTTTCTAAGAAAAATTGCAGAGTAGGTTCCAACCAGCACTAGTGTAAGTTTTTTTTTTTCCTTATTGGAAGTTTTCTGCACCAATGAAATCATAGATCTGGTCCAACATGTCCATACATAGGGATGGGACCAGACATGGGGACAAACAATTTGGGGAACTCTTGGATAATGAAGCTCTCTTTATCAGTGCAGGGCAGCCCCAATTTTGTCCCTCATATTCTGAGATAGTTGCTTAGAACCCTGAGAGATTAAGTGATTTGTTCACAATCACAGAGCTAGTATGTGGCAAGGAAGGGACTTGTACCTAGCTCCTCTTATCTCCAAGTCTGATTCTCACACCAGAGGTATCAAACACACTGCTCACAGCAGCTTTTGCACCCCACAACACTCCAAATTGCAGTTCAAATTAAAATATAGTTTGGAAATAGTTAACAAACAATTAAATATACAACCGAACATTGAAAACACTAGCATGTGATTTCTAAGTCAATATGCAGCCCACACGAATGGTTTAATGGTCCCAGATTCTATTTGAGTTTGACAACATTCGTCTATTCATCCACTACTCCATGATTGTTCCTTAGTGCTGTATGGCAATGATAATAATAGCTGAGCCTCATATAATGCCTTAAGTTGGCAAAGGATTTTCTACAGATGATCTCATTTGACTATTCTATATTTGTTAAATCTGCATGTGATGGGAAGTGGAAGAAATATGGGGGAAATCTAGGCAATGCAAAAACAAAGGATATCAATAAAATCTGTCAAAAATCTCCTTGTTAAAAAGGTCCTCTGCTTTCAAATTCACTGTACCCCCTACTCCACATATTTGACTGTCTTACTTACATTATGAAGTCTCCTCTATAGAATCATTCTCTAATAGCCTGTTTTGTCACCATCCTGATCCCTTCAGAACTCTCTTGTCTTTTCATAGGGAGATTCTATCCACTTTCAGCTTCAACCATAGGTCTGATTTATATCTTGCAATATACCTCCAGCACAAATGCATTGGTTTCCACAAAGAAGAAAGTAAAAAGTTATTTATAAAAACCCGTAACCTGTGAGTAGGAGAAGTGATGTTTAATCATCCTCCCTAATCAAAAAGATTCTTTGAGGGTGTATTTGGGGTGGGATTTTCAATTCATGTTTTCTATCCCTCAGATCTCTATTGCATGTTTTATTCATGTCAAGATAGAAGTTAAAGAAGATTCTGACAAAGATATGCTGAGAATGAATTTTTGGTTCTTCAATATCATAATTCTATCAACTTTGATGTATTATGATGGACTTACAGATGTGCATCATGAATGAACATCCTTCGAATGTCCAAAGCAAGATGTTTGGAAATCGCCCCACTCACCTTCCTCACCCATTCAGGCATGACATGAGTACTTGGAGAGCGGTGGTGAGTGTTGATGACTATCACCGTGATGATGATTGACGCGATGACAAAGACCATGGTGAACAACATGTATTTGCCTATTAAGGGCACTGCACTGGAGGTGGAGGGAATCAGCTCCACAATAACCAAGAGAAATACAGTCAAAGAAAGTAAGACGGAAATGCTGAGAGTCATCTTTTCCCCTGAAAGAAAAAAAACAAGAGAGACACTGACCCAGAAGATTAAATAATAAGCCTAAGAAATTGTTGATTCAGGGTAGTATTTCCCAGATGCTCTAGTAATTGTCACAGGTAACAAAAAACTTGATCTTACTTTTTTTGATTTTTCCTACAGCAACTTTGTGAACCTGTTGTGTCTAGGTCAGTTCACCAAATTATAGCTTTAAGCCATTTGGTTTCAGGTGAATTAACCTGCTCATTAAAAAAAAAACTAATTTATGAAATAAAACAAGCATTTCCATAACATAGCATAATTTTTTAAAAAAAGATTGCACTGCGGGAAAAATATTGAAGCAACTTCTCTGGTGGACTCATGATAAAGAAGGCAAATCACCCCAGAGACAGAGCCATTGGAATCTGAACATAGATTGAAATACATTTTTTTTCTCTCTCTCTCACTATTCTTTAGGTTTCTCATCTTCTTGCAGGGGGGGAGGAGGGTTTATGTTTACTCATAACAAAATTATTGTAATAATATAAAATAAATAAACCAAAAATGATTGCATCTGCCCATTTTTACTAATGGCTATAAAATGTGGTATATATTAAATCTATCTATCTATCTATCTATCTATCTATCTATCTATCTATCTATCTATCTATCTATATTGAAGTTCTGGGCCTCTAAAGAAAGTTTTGCAAAGGGATCTTTAACCTAGTGGTCCCCAAATATCCACCTTTGTGGAATTTTCCCTCAACTACCAATACGATATTTTAAAGTTTGCTAGGATGCTAGCTTCATCTAAGAAAATTTTATTCTTTGCAAAGGTGGGAGAAGGAGTAAATCAAGGCTTTGAATGTAGAACAAATCCTGTTTTAGGCCTTTTAAAGCAAATAGTTATATTGATTCCATTTCTTCTATCCCACAGATACAAAAAGAATTTAGAAAAATTAGATATGATAGCACTCTGGAGAAAATTGAATAGGGATTTACCTTCTTCTATGTGGTACAGGCACCTATACAAAAATTGACTATGTTTTAGGGCATAAAAACATCTCACAAATGGACAGGAATACTAGATCTAAGATCCAAGAATACTTGGAGTAAGAAACTGGAAATCTGGAATAAAAGTGAACAGGTAGAAAGGTATCTGACCATTTATTGTGACCCTGAGCAAATTATTAAGCTCTTTTCAGCCTCAATTTCTTCAACTGAAAAACAGGGATAATAATCTATAGAATGCTTTATGGAAAGTCCTGCATAATTGTGAGGTAATATTATAACTCCTGACTAAGGAATAGTCCACTTGATAAAATGATGATTTGACCAGGTCAAGAAGACCTCCTCCTCCCCAACCCCTGAAGAGAAATGTGTCCTTGTTTTTTAGTAGAGCTTCTTATCTGAAAGAATGGTCCAATTTGAAAAGTTGAAAGATCTCATCATCTTTGCAGTTCAGACCTTCCATGAAAAGTATTCCCATGGGGCAGCTAGGTGGTGCAGTGGAGTCCGGGAGTCAGGGGTACCTGAGTTCAAATCCAGCCTCAGACACTTAGTAATTACCTAGCTGTGTGGTCTTGGGCAAGCCACTTAACCCCATTGCCTTGCAAAAACTAAAGCAAAACAAACAAAAAAAACCCCAAGAAAAGTATTCCCACAATTACTTACTGGACAAGTAGAGACCTTTTGATCTTTTCAGTGATTTTCAAACAGGGTCTTTTCAAAAAATGTTCTCTTCTACCTTGGAGGGATTTGTTATCTCATACCTTCGTGTATCTTGAGTTTTTTCATAAGTTAAAATTTTTTTATCCTTTATATTTCCTCCCCACGTTTTTTATCCTATGTACTGTCATTTCTAAGCACATAGTTTTCTCTCATTGCCTTGAGTTGGCAACATCAACAGAGAGGCCAGTGATGAAATGAAATTTCAATGAAAGAGGAAGGGTATAAGCATTTATGTAGGTCCTACAATGTGCGAGACACTATGTTAAGTCCTTTACAAATATTATCTCACAAATTACAAATATTTGAGACTCAAAATTATTGAAGGAACTGAGGCAAATAGGTTAAATGAATTATCCAGGGTCTCAAAACTAGGGAGTATCCAAGACAGATTTCAGCTTAAATCTTCCTGACTCCAGGTCCAATGTGCTATCCACTTTGCCTCCTAGTTGCTTAATAAAATGAAGAGCAGAATATCCTGGAGATGATCGATTTGATTCAGACATTTATTAAATGTCTACTATAGCATAGGTATTGTACTTATGGCTGGAGATTTTAATACTCACCATCACAGAATTTTCATCTTACTGGAATGATGAGGAGAACATACCATACATACAGATAAGTAAGTGCATATATTTACAGGAAGAAGAGAGTACTAGTCATCAGGGGAATTGGGAAAGGCTTTCAAACTGAGCTTTCAAGGAAGCTAAAAAGTCCAAAGTCAGGAGGTACTACATTTTAACCATGGGAGACAAGATAGGGTATGAAATTAGAGATGGGAAATGGAGTATCGCATCTGGGAAAAAGTTAGTAGCTCCAACAGTTTGGTTGAAATATAGAGCATATGAAGGAGTAGCATGGGAAATTAATCTATAAAGTATTAGTTGGGTTGTGGTGAGCTTTAATTTGGAGAGCTTTAAATATCTAGCTGAGGAGGTTGGGTTTTTTTTCCTATAAGCAAAAGGAAGAAACTCAAGATTTTTGAATGAGGCAATGATTAGTATATTAGTATATTAATTAGTATATTAATTTAGCAGCTATGTCTTCACATAGATTGAAAAAAGAGAGAGTCTGGAAGCAGGAGAATGTTACAATAGTACAGGTGAGAAAGAATAAAGGTTTGAATAGGTATCCATAAGAGTAGGCATCAATTTGGAGATATTTGACTAAATCAAGGGGAGGAAGAGTTAAAAAAATCAAGGATGATTGAGATTACAAATATGAGTGACTGAAAAGATGATTACTACTCTTAACAGAAATAGGAAAGTTCGGAAGAGAAGTGGGTTTGGAGGGAATGAAAAATAATGAATTTCATTGTGAGTATACTGAGTGAGACACCCAGATGGAGGTATCCACAATTCAGTGATTAATGTTGAATTAGGAGGATACCTGATTTAACCTCTCAGTATCATAGGATCCTAGATCATAGGGCCCTCAGAAGTCATCCAATTGAACCCAGTTATTTTAGAAATGAGGAAACTTAGGTCTAGGAAGATTAATAGAATGTTAACTCCTTGAGGGTAGGCATTGTTTCATTTTTGTCTTTCTATCCTCAGCAATGACACAGTATCTTTCACATATTAGATACCTAATAAATGTATAATTGAGGAAATTTAGAACTGGATATATAAATAAGGGAGTCACTGACACAGAAATGAACATTGAAACCATGGATGTTGATGAGTTGCCAAAAGACAGAGGAGAAAAGGGCTCAGGATAGTGCACTGAGGGACACTCATACTTAATGGGTGATCAGAAAGGTGATCATCTACCAGTTGGTGGGGACCTTCCCCTTGGGCTCCTTGGGCTCTTCTTGTTTTTTTTGTAAACTTTTTTTTTCTTTCTTTTCTTCTCTGTCTGGTGCCCTTCACTGGCATACAATTAATTAGACAACTTCCCTTCCTGCCTTTTTCTTTGACCTGCTTGCTTCCTTAGAAACATTTTATTCCCCTGCTACTAGGGGCTTTTTCAGCTAGCAGATGTGTGCCTACAGTAATTACCTGAGCTCACATACTGCTTCTCCTGGATAATGCCGGGGAAAGCTTTTTAATGACAAGTTGCTGATAAGCACAATACTCAGCCGCCCAACATTAAGCTTTGAGTGACACTCTTGCTTGGCTGATCCCATGAACTACAAATGCACCCGTGTCTAGCTTTCAAAGACATTAAGTCAACAAGGGAATTGTGGAACTAAATTTTTTTTCATGACTTTATGAAATGAGGTCTATCTGACTGTCATTTTTGGAAAAGAGCTTGCCTAATTTACTTTGCTCACAGCATTTTTTTCCTAGCCTGCCCTCCTTGCAGGAGGTATACAGATGGCAAAATAAATCTAGGCTCTTCTTGACTCCCAGTGACCTGCTCTGGTGATATTCTATCATTTACACCCTTGTACTTATGGTCATTATGTGGTTATGATTGCATTATATTTAATGCATATCATTCTGTTAATTATGACAGAGGCAACCTGGTGTAATGGATAATTGGTGGGCTTGGAGTCAGAGAGACCTGACTTTGAATCCTCTCCATGCTAATTGTAAGCTATGTTACCTGGGCAAATCACTTTATCTCTATATATCTCAGGTGTCACTCTAAGACTTTTTTTTTTTTTAACAAATTGTAGATGGAATGCCAGCTGTGTAGGTGGAATCACAGGTCTTTCTCTCATTCCTTATGACACTTAAGATAGGCAGTGCAGAAATGAACATGTTGCCCAGCCAATTCTCAGAAAACAGATTCCAATTTTCCAATCTATAGCATAGTCAAAACATTACTAATTTGATCTACTATATATATGTATTTGAATCAGATTTGTGATTTCATTGGTGAAGAGAAGTCCCAATGAAGAAACCCCCCTCTATCATGCAGGTTGGTACCTGTTCTATACCTCTTTGAGAACAAAGGATGAATTATAACAATAGTATAAGAGAGTTGTCTGGGGACACTGAGATGGAAACTGCAGCACCCAAGGTCACATGGCCAGTATGGGATTTGAACCTGGGTCTTCCTGAGCCAGGTCAGTTTTTTTAATCCCTAAGGACATGGACTCTCTTTTAAACCTACAGCATCCAGCATTTCCAGGTCATCTCCCATTCAAGTTCTAACCTGACTTGACTCTAGTAAATGTCAATTGTCTGAGGTCAAATTTGAGCTCAGGTCGTCCTGACTCCAGGGCCAGTGCTCTAGCTACTGCACCACTTGGCTGTCATTGAACCCTCATTGCCTTGCTTCCAAGACCTCGCATCCAAGTTCTGATCCATATCTGGTCACTGGACCCAGATGGTTCTGGAGGAGAAAGTAAGATTGGTGACTTAGCACAGTACCCCTTCACTCAAACCAAATTCATGTGGTTGTCGTGGTATCACCTCCCTGATGTTGTGGTCTTCAAGAATGGAGGACAAACAACAGATCTGACTCTATTTTGCTTGTGAGTGCAAACAAATTTGGGCCTATTAAGGGCCAAAGACCATATCACATCTATCTATTGAAAATAATCATAGCAATGATTATGATAAATGATAATAACATGTAGCATTTATGTAGGACTTTAATGACCATATTTGATCTTAGCAAAAACCAGGTGAGGCAAGTTCCAATATTAGAGGCATCTAGGTGGTTCTTAGGTAGATCACATGAGAATCTACCCTCAGGATTATTATAAGGACAAAATGAGATGATATTTGTAAATACTTTGAAAACCTGACAGTACTATATAATTGCTAATTATTGCAATTATCCCTATTTTACAGACGAGGGAGAAAAAAACTCAGAAAATTAAAGTAACTTTCTTAGGGACACACACAGCTAATAAAGGACTGAGGGAGGATTTGAATTCAGATCTTCCTGACTCCAGGAAGACTCCTGTCATCTGACTGCCTTATACATGTACCTCTCTACCTACATAGAAATGTCTACATTTCTACATATATAATATAATATATGTACAATAATACATATCAGTAAGCAATTTTACTTCAATGAAGCATAATGAATAGTGACTCCAAAAAAGCCTTAATATTTTGCCTCATGATGACTAGAGGATACCCTAGGGTTCTCAAAATAGTTGTAAATGGAATGTAAATTTTAACAGTCCCTGAAATGCTGGAATGACTTTGAATATAAGTTTCAGGAGTGCTTTTATCTATTAATGGTTGAAGGGAAGAACATCCTAACTAAGGGTTGATATGATGAAATTGCTCAGTGGTAAAGCATTAGATTTGGCATCAGGAAAACCTGAGTTCAAATCTTGCCTTAAATATTTACTGGTCCTGTGACAAGACACAAAACCTTTGCCTCAATTTCTCCAAGAGTAATAATCAATGACATTCATAATAACCATCCTTTCTGTCTTCTTTGACCTACCTACTTCTTGAGAAGCAAACACATCACTCCCCTACAGCTAGCTTGTCTTGTTGTTCAACCTTGTCTGACTCTCTCTGATGTCATTTGGCATCTTGGTAGAGATACTGGAGTGCTTTTGCTGAACCCAGGATGATGGGTCTCACTGATTTCAGGCCCAGCATACCACCCCTATGCCACCTAGTTACCCCTAGTGATCATCTGAGCTCATATGCTGTCTCTCTCTCTCACACACACACACACACACACACACACACACACACACACACAATTATTATTATTATTATCTCTCTCAAGAGTCTGGCTTGCTTCTAAGTAGCTAGGGCTAATGCTTTATGCTGAAACTCTCTCCCACATTCTTGGAAATTTTCACCTCGTGTTTTTAGTCAAAATCTTGACATTTTTCTCTCCCCGTTTTTCTACTGGATTTGGAGTGTTCAGAAAGTAGGTGGGGTTGGCAGGCCCCCCAGGCATGCTTCTTGAAGGCAGAAGATCCCCAACTTCCCAAGACAGGACATCCTATAGTCTTGAAGTGCCTTTTTTTTAAGGTTTTTGCAAGGCAAATGGGGTTAAGTGGCTTGCCCAAGGCCACACAGCTAGGTCATTATTAAGTGTCTGAGACTGGATTTGAACTCAGGTACTCCTGACTCTAGGGCTGGTGCTCTATCCACTGCACCACCTAGCTGCCCCCACCCCCGAAATGCCTTCTTAACAAAGAGGGACCAGAGGCGGCTAGGTGGTGCAGTGGATAAAGCACCGGCCCTGGAGTCAGAAGTACCTGGGTTCAAATTCGGTCTGAGACACTTAATAATGACCTAGCTGTGTGGCCTTGGGCAAGCCACTTAACCCCATTTGCCTTACCAAAAAAAAAAAACCCTTAAAAAAAAAAGAGGGACCAGAGACTATCAGGAGGGACATGGAAGGGAAGGACTCAGTTATTTGAGATGCAAATATAGTTAGAACAGAATAATATGATAGGAAACTCAGGGAGTGACACTACCTGACCAGGGGAGACTCATACCTCTTGCTCCCCCTCCTCGAAGTCCCCCAGGACTTGGTTTGAGGTATTCAGTGCTGACAAGTTTATATTATGACAATCATGCAGACCCCCCACCCCAACCTTTCTGAATCACACATACCGGGCTCTACATGATCCTGGACTGCCTGTCATGCCAATTCGCTTCCAATTTTGTTAATGTACATACATATGTTTTCACTTAGTTGCAAACAGGATCTCTCTCTCTCTCTCTCTCTCTCTCTCTCTCTCTCTCTCTCTCTCTCTCTCTCTCTCTCTCTCTCTCTCTCCTTGCCACAGGGACATTTACAATGAGAGGAGAGCAGCAAAGCAAACAGCACCAGGTCACTGGGCACTTAGAAATGACCTAAGATTCTCTTTGAAGATGCCTGTCAAAATCTTCTCAAAGATGTCTGTTTATTTTCCATGATTTCGTGAAAGTCTGCTTTTATCATTTTTTTATAGTTTAAATTAGACAGGAATATCAAAGAAACAGAATAAGAAATGTGTGCCTAAGTAAAATCTTCCCCACACGTGTGAATGTGACTAGAGTTTTAACTTCTCTGAGTCTCAGTTTCCCCAGTTGCAAAATGAAGATCATAATACCTGCAGAAATAACCTCAGCAGATTTGTTGTGATGCTTAAGAGATAATATAATATGAAGCACTTTATAAGTCTTTAAGCTCTAAGTAAATGTAAATTATTATTATAGATAGTAGTAGTCCAGTAGTACTTAAATTAAATAGGGCTTAATTTTAAGTCCTTTATAAATGTAAATCATCATCATTATTATTATTACAGATAGTAGTGCTTAAATTAAGTAGAATTTAATTTTAAGTTCTATATAAATGTGTTATTGTTTTTATTACTCCAGTAGTACTTAATAAATTTTAAGTTCTTTAAAATGCTATTATTATTGTAGACAATAAACTTAAATTAAATAGGACGATTTTAAGTCCTATATTAACATAAATAATTGTTATTTTTGGCACTCCTGGAGTATATAACCTTTCTGCTCATTTGTATTAATAATATCTGAACTCCTGACCTTATAGATTTATTGTGAGGAAAAAGCTTTGTAAGCCTAAAAGTGATTGTTTATTGTTGAAATGATGTTTACACACACACACACACACACACACACATACAAACACACAAAATCTCGATGTCATGAAGAATGAATACATACCATTTATATTTCATTAAAACAGTTGATTTAAAAATGATATTTATGATTATTTTGGGGGGAAATTGGGTACCAGACCTTTAATCAGGAACATAAAACCATATTACAGCATTATTTCCATAGGGAATTAAATATATGATGTATTATACATGCGTGCACATATATGTACATACATGTTTTGTGTACATGTGTGTATATGTAATCTCCTAGTACCCTTTCTCTGAAGTTTTGTTTTACATAAAAATTATCTTTTAAAAATGTTTACCTTTCCTTGTGTGCTATAAATTGTTGATAAGTAGCAAGCAGTCTGGCACACACACACACACACACACACACACACATTTTTTACCCTCAGGGGAGATGCTACCCTGTAGAATATATTTCTGGCTTGATTCCTGAAAGAACTGGCAGCTAGAGAATATGTGGGTTTATTTGTCTCAGATATAAAGGGCAAGAATGTTAGCTCCTGCAAATAGATCTATCAGGGCTCCTTTCCAGGGAGTGTGGTGAGACAATGGAGCTATAGATTAGTGAGGGCATTTTTAGAGAGACTTTTCAGAGGAGTTGAGCAATGGGAGAGTTTGGTAGCAGATACAACCAAGTAGCCTGAGATGAGAAAAGTGGAATGAAAATATCACTTTAAAATGACTATTTTTTTTCCATATGTAGTATTTATTTCTTTGTCCTTTATTGTCTCACCTCCTAACTCTCTCCATTTTTTTTTAGGTTTTTGCAAGGCCAATGGGATTAAGTGGCTTGCCACACAGCTAGGTAATTATTAAGTGTCTGAGACCAGATTTGAACCCAGGTACTCCTGACTCCAAGGCCGGTGCTTTATTCACTACATCACCTAGTGGCCCCAACTCTCTCTATTTTACCTCTTCCTGTCAGCCACTGGACTTCCCTGAGCAAATTGGATTGAGAGAAGAGAGTAGAAGGAAGGAAAAGAGGCAGGAGAGAAGGCAGGGTGATCCAGAAGAGGGTCAAAGCTGGGGTGAGGTCTGAATCTGTGATGTCTTTTTAGAATTTAGTGACTTGAGATGCTAAATACTCTTTTCTCCTGACTAGGGCAGGATATAGGATAACCTTCATTCTGGATTCTTTGCATGTTTTTGTTAGGCTAAGATCACATTAGTTTTTTTGATTACCTTATAACACCATTGACATATTACACTTGCTGTTCATTAAAGTCCATGGGTCCTATTTGCATGAACTGTTTTAGCCATATCTTTCCCCATCTTATACTTAGACTGTTGACTTTTTGAACCAAATGCTATATTTTCTATTTATCCCCATTAAGTTTTGGCATATTAGATTCAGCACATTGTCTCAGTCTGTCAAGATCTATTTGGATACCAATTCTGTCATCTAATACATTAGCCATCCTTCTCAGCTTCCTGTCTTTTCCATATTTGATAAGCATGCCATTTGTCTGCATCTTCTTAATGTCTGTCCTTAACAATGCTATCTTAGTCTGTAATAAACTCTAATGCTTTTTGAGGAATGAAAATTTTGTCTACCTACCTATCTTTCTTTGTTAACACTAAAAGGTAAGGAACAGTATTCTTCTGCATAGACACAGTAAGATGACTCTTGGTCACTCTCCCCCGAAATACCAGCAGGAGACCAATTAGCATACTCAGAAATACACTCAGCAGATGTACCTACCTGAATCTGTAGGCAGGTAGAATACCAGGCCAGTGAGGAAGGAGAAGAGAAGGCAGGGAATAATGACATTTACAATGAAGTAGAGAGGCAGACGCTGCATAACAAAATGGTAAGTGATATCCAGGTAGGGAGTGTCAGGGCAACAGGCATAAATAACCCGGTGTCTCCAGCCCCTTGATTCCTTAATCACCCATTCTCCACTCTCCATGAAGTTGCTCAGATCAGGTCGATCATTCTCCTGGGAAGGTGCAAAGGAAATGTGAAAATCATCTAAACAAAATAAGTATAAATAGAGGCAGGATGTCACAGTCAGTGACTCAGTGGAAGAAGCATGGTTTGACCAGCTAGATACCAAGGTTTTAATCCCAGCTCTGCCACTCACTCACTATGTAACTTTGAAGCAAGTCTCAATATCTCTGGACTTCAGGCTTTTCATAATAGCAGTTCACATTTCATATAATAATTTAAGATTTACAAAGTGCTTTCATGACAATAGTCCTGTGAAGTAGGTATTATTCTGAAAAAAAGTGTTTTATGGGGGCAGCTAGGTGGCACAGTGGATAGAGCACTGGCCCTGGAGTCAGGAGGACCTGGGTTCAAATCCGGCCTCAGAAACTTAGAAATTACCTAGCTGGGTGGCCTTGGGCAAGCCACTTAACGCCATTTGCCTTGCAAAACAAAAACACTAAAAAAAAAATAAGATAAAGTATTTCATAGATGAAGAAACTGAGACTTGAGATTCATGGCTAGAAAATGTCAGAAGCCAGAACTTGAAATCTGGTTGTTAAATGCAAAATTAGTATGATTATTTTTTAGCAATAATCTGTGGTTCAGTGAGATTATAAATTAAAAGACAGTTTTCTTGGGGGGGGGTGTAAACTTTGTGTTATATTGGGTCAGTGTGGACTTAGCCATTTTCATCCTCTATTTGGACATTAAAAAAAAATAATCCAAGGCACTTGCTGAACTTGGATAGCCTTTGGCACTTATGTCCTTAGAGATCCCTTCTTAATGTTTGTGGGAAGTACTACAGTTGGAGGAATAAGTGATGAGGATGCTCTAATGGCCACGATGTCACTGATTTCTGGAGACAAGTGCAGAGTTTTCTGAACCAGGGACTTAGAGAGGCTGATGAGAACTCTTCTAGGTTCCTGTATTTATTAAAGCAGAGCAGATTGTGGACAGGGGTGCAGTGGAGGATGGGAATGGATGACTATTTTGTGAAAGAGCCTAATGTTCCCCTTGAACCTAGCTAAAGGAGACATGGATCCTCAGCCCCTGTTTTTGATCTTGCCAGTTTCAACCACTGCTTACTGGATTAATGGCAACCACGGAGCCATCGTAGGTCCACGTGCCCAGCTTCATGCTGCAGTTCTGCTCATCAAAGGGAAAATGGGTAACTATGATTTCACAGTAGCTTTTAAAAATGGCTGGAGGTGTCCATGTGATGTGTCCAGTGTAGTCCAAGAGAACTTTGGTGAACTTGACAATGGCAAAGTCACCATTGGCACTAGGAATGAAAATGAAAAAAAAAGGAATAATGGTTGGAAATGAGCAAATGATTCTTTCTCAAAAATTCAGTTTAAGTGTGTGTGAATGGCAGAAATAGTCAATTTATTCAGTCTGTGGCCCTTTCCTTCTCTCTATGTTTCCAGGATTTGGGTCATTTTCCCCTTCCCCACCTCACCTTTCTTCTCATTAGCATTTAGCCTTTTGTGTATTTCATACAGCTAATCAAGAGTTAACTAGACAAAGACAAGAAATTTTACTTTGCAAAGGATCCATTATGCTCCAAATGATGGATTGCATGTTGTGAAATGATGCGGTTTCATTAGGTCTGGAGCTTTTAAGATAAAATATATGCTAAAAATGAATTCTCAAAAAATTTGCTTCATAGAATCTTTTTTTGGACATTGTAGAAGTCATATGAATTAGACTAGATGAGTTATGCATGAGATGACTCAAGAGATAGTGTTGGACTTGGTGTCAAGAAGTCTTGAGTTTAAATCCCTTTTTAGATACTTAATGATGTTTGATCCTGAACAAGTGACTTAATTTCTGTCAGTCTCAATGTCCTCATCTATAAATTGAAGACAATTACAATACCTTTCTCATAGGGTTGATGTGAGCCCAAATGAATTTTTATATAAGTATACATAACATATCTCATTCTGAAAATCTTAAGCATTATATAAATATTAGCTAGTATTGTTGTTGCTATTGTTATACTGAATAAGAATGGTAAATAATATATTTTTGCCTCCCAAATTTTGTCTCCCAAATTTCATGCTCACAAGCGAAAAGATTGTAATATTTTCTTCATAAAGCTCTCACTGTCATTTGTTCTTGAAAATACTCTGAATGTAGCTCACTTCTATACCCTCCTGAAGCAACACATGGAGAGATAGTGGATAAACTAAACTTCCCTTTCCTTGACTAAACATCAGTATTTTTTCTTCTTTGTAGTTTTCCAGAATTAGTTTATAGAGCTTGTCAAAAGCACCATGGGATTTTAATTGCTTTTCTGACTACTGCTGAAAAAAATAACTCTGCTTAAGATACTCCTGCTATCTCAGCATATTTGTTCCCAAAGGTTACACAAATGATTAGGTAATTTGGCTGAGCTTGGAACCTACAGATAATAAGCAAATATATGGTAGAGAGTTAGAGCTGGAGAGTGGCTGCTTCATCAAAGGGCATCTTTTCATTTGCTAGCATTTAGCACTTTCCCTTGGTAGGCATGATACAATGCATAGCCTGTTCTTCCTCAGCCCTTTGTGGGGTAATGACAGACTCTACATCCTTGAGCCCGACATTGAATGCTCCAGACTTTAAGGGATGTTCTCTGAAATGAGCATCTTGTGACAAATGAAGGGCATATGATAATGAATGTGTCATTATATCCAAATGTCTGGAATCACATTATCATTTCACAACATGAAGTCCATCGTTTGGAGCAGAATGGCTGCTTAGCTCAGACATCTTTTGCAATCAACAGCTCTAAGTGTCTTGGGATGATGTGTAGACTGTGATGAATAACAACCCTGGTTAAGGCCTATTTGGTAGAAAGGACATTTAATTCCAAGGAACTCAAAAATACAGAGCTTGGGTTCCTTGGACATTTGCCATATACTCGTCAGTGGCTCTTAGGGATTAAATGTCCCCCACCCTCCAACCCTGATTTAATTTGGCTCCAATCAGGGTTACTATTCATAACACAATGTACCATATGGCAACCAGCATGGTAACTTCATCCTTTCTTTTTAAGATTTATTTAATGCTAACATTGCCGAGCAGTCTAGCAGGTGCAAAGCCAAATGCAGACTTTGCATTTTGACTTTCTTTTGTAATTCCATGGAACAATCTCTGATCTGTCCATTTTGCTTACTTGTTATAGAGAACAAGGTCTGGACGCCAGATATTTTCAGATGGGATGTGAATTTTTTTCAAGCCACCATAATCTTCTGGATTCCATTTTAAATTGTAATCTATCCATTGCTAAAGAAGAAGAAATTTAGCCAGTTGAAACACTGCTCACAGTAGTATAAATGAATCTAATGCTAACAAGAGCTATGGATGGCCACTTTTCATTCAGATACTGTGCTTCTATAAGAAAGTTTGAATAAGAATTCAGTTTTCACTTTAAGAAGCTAGAATGACTATCATCTGAATTTTTCCTTCAAGCTAACAGCATTATGAATACTGAGTGATTACTTATCCTGTTGAAGATACAGCAGGTCCTGAAGACAAGCCTAGTAGCTATGACCAGTGGACTTAAATAACATGATAACAACATAAAAGAATGAATTTGAAGAAGGAAGACATTCCCTTTGAATCAGGGCCCTCTGGAAAACCCAAAATGGCCACTTGAGAGAGGACAGAGAATTTCTTTAATATAATCTATTAATTTATTCATAATAATTTCAGTTGATGGGAAGATGTCTCTCAAGAAAAACCAGAGAGGAGCTTAACATTTCTGAGCTACTTCTTAGAAGCCTCAAATATTACACCACGAGAACATCCACAAGAGTTATCCAACTCAGCAATTACATCTCATGTTGAAAAAATAAACTCACCTTTACAGTCTTAAAAAATAGGCATGATTTGAAGTATTAGTCCAGAGAAGATGTAGCAGTAGCTCCAAGGCTACTGTAACTATGCAGAGATCAGTGGAAAAATTCATTGTCTAGTGATGAAAATAGGTAACGTAAAAGTATGGGCCTGAAGTACTATTTTTTTTTAAACAACTGATCCTTTTCACTAAACTTTGAGCCCAAGTAGATTTGCTATACTGAATGAAAACACATATTCTTTCAGATTTACCTGCCTCAGACGAACATTGGTGGTTACAATTTGATTTACTTCATCCTAAAATTAAAATAAAGGAATAGCCATTATTTTAGAAGGGGGAAATAGAAGGGGGAAAAAGAGGTGAGCCAATTCTGATGATATGTTCAAAGCATGTAGAAGTGCTCCTATTATTGAGGCCTCCTACCACATTGATGAGCTGAATGAGCTGCAGGCCCACAGTGACCTCCACTGCTTGCCGGTGGTCCTCCACTGGCCTCACCACACTGTTATAGTTTTCAAATAACTTTGCGACCAGTCGGGTTTCATATTCAGAGGCCAGGACAAGACCAGCTGCAGAAAGCAAAAGACACACTATCAGATTCCTCTTGACCATGGTAGGACATGGTGACCCACAATGAGGCTATTTACTGTCTTTAAGTTTGCTGACTGACTACAGCTGCTGGGATAGTCACTTCCCAGGCAAAAGAAAGTAGAGTGGGAATTTAACATTTGTCTTTTGGGCAGGTGACATTCCTCAATAAGGGAGTCAAACAGAACTGACTTCCCAGCATGCAGGATGTTGATGAAAACAATAATAATACTGGTGAGGAAACATGCAAACAACTATTTAGTACCAATAGATATAAATATAATTATAAATATGTAATACTTTATTTAAATATAAAGAAAATATTTTATAAATTACATTTTTAAAATAATAATTTATAAATAAATATAATTATTAAATATAATCCTACATATACACTGAAGAAAGTTACTAGAATTAAAGAGTCTGGAATGACACTTAGGTTGTAAGCATGAGTGGTAGGAGGGTGGTGAGTCCCTCAAAAGTAAAGGGAAAGTGGGGGCAGCTAAATGGCCCAGAGGGTAAAGTACCAGCCCTGGAGTCAGGAGGATCAGAGTTCAAATCCAACTTCAGACAATTGATAACTTAGCTGTATGATCTTGGGCAAGTCACTTATCCCCATTGCTTTGCAAAAAAAGAGAAAGTAATAGGGAAGTGGGGCAGCTAGGTGACCCAGTAGACAGAGCACCCGCCCTGGAGTCAGGAGTTCAAATTCAGCCTCAAACACTTAATAATTACCTAATTGTGTGATCTAGGGCAAATCACTTAACTGCATTGCCTTGCCAAAAAAAAAAGTAATTGGAAAGTTTGGAAGAGGAGAGCATTTGAGGGGAAGACAAATTAACTGTGGACATGTTGACTTTAAGATCTCTACAGGACATCCAATTTGAGATATTTTACAGGCTGTTGGAGATGTAAAACTGAACATCAAGAGAGAAGCAAAGAGATCCGATTATCATCTACACAGAGATATAATTGAATCCATGGGAGATGATGACAAGTGAAGATAAGTGAAGACAAGATAAAGATAAGTGAAATAGTATAAGAGGGAGAAGAGAAGAGAGTCCAGAGGGTCTTTGGGGGAATACCCATGTTGGGCAGGTATAACTTGGATAAAGATCCAGCAAAAAGAAATGGAGGAGTAGAGGTCAAACATGTAGGAAGAGAACCAGGAGAATACAGTGTCTCAAAAAACCTAGAAGGAAGAAAGTTTTAAGGAGAAAAGGGTAATTGTTGAGTCAAAAGTTGCAGAGAGGTCAAGAATGATGAGGACTGAGAAAAGGCCATTCAGTTTTTCAGGTAAGATACCATTGGCAATTTTGGAGTGAGCAGTTTTAATGAAATGATGAGATCAGAAGATAAATTGTAGAGTTAAGAGAGTGAGAGGAAAGGAAGTAGAGGCAGGTGTATTAGACGAATTTTTTTCTCCAGGAAAGTAGCCTCCAAACATAGTTACATGAACATAAACAGACTAAGGGAGAAATTTTTAAGAATGGAAGAGACCTGAGTATTTATAGACAGCAATGGACAAGGAAAGATTGAAAATCAGTGAGAAAGGGGATAGTAGAGGCAGCAGTATTCTGGAGAAGAGGGGTTATAAGGGGATCACATGTGCTCGTTGACAGGTTTGTCTTCTTGCCTGTGAAAGGGATACCTGAGAGATATGAGACAGGTAGGAGAGTAGAGGAAGAAGCTCTTAAGAGATTGTGAAATCCTGAATATTGCTTCACTGTTCATTCTTGTGTCATTTCAAACTTTAAGGACTCTGTGGTTTCATCATGTGTTATGACCTCTATCAGTGTAAACTATTGTGTTTCAGATAAGCTCCGACTAAACAATTTCATCATGAAGTCACCAACTTTTCAGTAAAGACAGTCTGTTTTCCTCTAGCCTAGTCCACATTTGTATGTTGCATGATGCAGATCTAAAGCCTTTCCAATATGGTAGAAACCTTCAGAATTTACGCTCCACAGGAAGAGTCTTTAAGGTCCCAGAGTCACTTCTGGGTGGAAAGGTATTCCTTCATGGAAAGGCATAAAAATAGAAGTTTGATAGATGTTGTTCTTGGTCATTAGAATGAAAGTAAATACATGTATGTGTTATTGGCATTGGTTTCAGAACTCTTTTGAAACACAAATGAAGACAAAGGACCTTATTAGAGTTCAATTAGTTTTAGAGCTTCATCTTGTTTAGTTCTGAAAAATTCATCACTTTAATATTCAGGATCACATGTACTCTCTGGTCAGTGTGTCCTCATCTGTAAAATGGAGATAAAAATTCTTCAAATGATATAATGTAAGTAAAGTGCTTTGCAAATCCTAAATTACTATATAAATTTCATTGTTATTTTTTGTTAGCAGAAACAAAATGGGCATATCTTTTTTACTAAGGCCTTGATCTATCTGCAAAAACAGATGTACTTTTAATTTAGAAGACTGAATCTGGGTACTCAACAAGTTGTTGAGAGATTATCTGCATCAGGTCAGAGAATGCTTGCATCATTTGGGACAGACATCTGCTTTCTCCAACATGTTGAAAATGTTAACTTTTAATCTGCTTCTCTTGAGACAGAGTCTCTACTTTTCTTTTTAGCCTACTGTCCATTTCATCTTGTTATGTCTCCTTTATACTTGAACTGCTTCTTCAGACCATGGAGAGCTGAGACAGCTGCAGGCATGTAGACTCTTTTCTCACAGGGCACTAAGGAAAGGAGTTGAACTCTTATGGATGGGGCTGTATCCATTCTTTCCTTGCTGGTTTGTTTTGCTATGTAATTAAGTAAAGTTCATGGATATATTAACATATAGCATTTATATAGCTCTTACTACTATGGCATTATGCTCAGGTACATGCTAAGCACTATTACAAATGTTATCTCAATCGATCCTCACAACAACTCTACAAAGTAGATGATATTAGGGCAGTTAGGTGGTGCAGTGGATAGAGCACCAGTCCAAGAGTCATGGGGACCTGAGTTAAAATCTTGCCTCAGACAAGAATTACCTAGCTGTGTGACCTTGGGCAAGTCACTTAACCCCATTACCTTTCACTACCCCCCCAAGAAGATGATATTATTATTATTCCCTTTTTACAGATAAGGAAACTGAGGCAAATGGAGGTTAAGGGACTTGTTTAGGGTCACAAAGTGAATATCTAGATTTGAACTCAGGTCTTCCTGACTTCAGACCCCACAATCTATTCACTGTCCTTCCCCTAAGGCTAGGTCTGAGTGCCTCTCTGTTTTTATACTAAATAAAAATTGGTTTTTGCTTATTTTCAGGAAAAAAGGCAAAAATTCTGTGTCTAGGAACAATTCTCTAGCATTATGCCATCTATGTTCCTAAGTATGCTAATCTTCAAGACTTTAGGGATATTGAAAAGTGATCCCAGAGTGAAGTCTGAAGAGTTTTTGCATGTTCTCCTCATCCAACTGATTTCAATGGTACTTTGAGGGAGAATTCATTGAGGGTTTCCTAGTGCTCACTTTTTACAACTCTTTTCACAATTAAGACCAGAAAGAATGAGGAAATGCACCCTTCTCCTTAGTTTATTGGCCATCTAAGTCCCTGAACCATGGGAGAGGACTGGCAAACCATGGTAAGCATTTGTGCCAGCTCATTTTTTTTGCTAGGAGTGTTATTTGAAGAGGTTGTTGGTCCTCTGGTGTTGCTTCCAGGCAGCATGGGTTTAAGTGTCTACTTATTTTTAATAAATAGGGGGAGGAAGCATATGGTGAGAAGCAGAGAATCTTCTCTGTGTCACTGAGAATATGTAGAAATTGACTTCTTTGCCCTCCAAGGAGAAGAGTTGAATTCTGGAGACAGGGCAAAGAATAGTCCCGAAACAATCTTAACATCCTCTCCCCGCCCCCCCCCCCCCCCACTGCCTCTTTTAAGGTTTCTCCTCTAACAAATTGCAGACACATTCTGTTCTTTCTGGGCCAGTATTCCAGATGTGAATTTCTGAAGAGCCCACACTTGCTTAGATGCTAATTAGAAGCATTAAAATTTTCCCCATTCTTTGTGGCAGAGGACCTAAGAGTTCTAAAATCTTTGTTGCTACTGTTCACCATTGCAGTCATTTGGTCAATCTTTCCAACTACAAACCTATAAAATATTTTTATGAGTACAATTGTTCCTGGCTGAACAAGTAGTATAGACCCTTTGCTAAGTGATAGGGGATACAAAGGACAAAAATGTTATCTCTGTCCGCAAGACTTTTGCATTCCAATAGGAGAGAGAATATGCAAATAATTGTATACATATGAGATATATAAAGTACAAATATAAGATAAGTTCAGAAGGGAAAAGAACTAGAACTGGGAGGAGGACAGAAAGGAAGGGTTTCTACACAAGGTAGTATTTGAGCTGTATCTTTAAGGAATCCAGGGAAACAGAGGTAGAGGAGAGGAGGAGGAAGAACATTCTAGTCAAGGAGGGCAGTCAGTGAAAAATCACAGATTCGGGAGGTGGAGTACCCTTTATGAGGGAGAGCAAATGGACCAGGGTGGTTGGATCACAGAGTACATGGAAAGGAGTAAGTATAAGAAAATTGGAAAAGTAAGAAGGAAACCAGTAGAGAAGATTTTAAATTCCTGACAGATGACTGTCTATTTTATCCCCAAAGAGATTCATTGGGTAAAGGTGACATGATAAGTCCTGCATTTTAGGAAAATCATTTTGGTAGCTGAGTGGAAGATGAAGTGGGGAAAGACTTCGGATGGAGAGACCAATTTAAAGGTCAATAGAAAAGTACAGGCATGGGATGACAAGCACCTGCACCAGGATGATAGCTGTGTGATTAGAAAGAAGAGACTGTAAGAAGGAGATTTTTGTGAAGGTAGAAATGATGAGCTGACAACCAACAGGATAGATAAGTTCTCTGGACTTCAATTTGCTCATGTGCAAAATGAGTGGGTAGGACTAGATGATCTTTACAGGACTTTCCAGTGACAAATCTATGACTTACAACATCTATTTTATAAGCAGTATTGCTCCTGGTGGGCAAGTAGAGGGACCTCAATCAACATAGTAGTTTAGAAGATCAGAAAAGGGGTCAAGACTTAAGGATTCTGTTTCCACTCCTAGTTTCCTGGTTTGGGACAATATGTTATACAAAAGAGGATTTTCCCTTTTCTTGAAATAATAATGATCACCTCTTCCAAAATCAGATGAAGATAAAATATGGTACCCTGAAGTTACTGGAATCAAAGATGCTTTGTAAATAGAATAAGATTAATAGCTTCATATGATATTCTATGTTATTCACAACACAAGAACAAGTCTTCCTGAATGTATCCTCTAGAACGGGGAATGTAGCCATGAATCTGAGCCATTATTCCTGCTGATGGCATCTGATATGCAGCCTATGTGATAATATGGGGATAATTAGGAAAAAAGCATAATTTACTGTTGCAAGGTCACAATATACCTGAGTGGAAGCCTTTGACCCCTTTTTTAATAGCCATTTGTCAGTCTGTCTCCGGTCTATCCATGTCTCCAAGTTGATCACACATTATTGCTCTCTGCCATCCTCCTACCCCCTCCCTATCATGTTCCATTCCGGTCAAACTGCCCTACTTCCTGTTCCCCAATACAACATATCTCCTGCCTCTACACCTTTGTCCACTGACAAAGAATGACAAGAATGCTCTTTCTCCTGGGATCCTCACCTTTCTCCAAGGATCAACTCAAAGGTCATTTCCTCCAGGATCTTTCATAATTCTCCCAATTGTTAGTGGGATACTCCCTTAAAATATATTTTTAATTTTCTTTTTATCTGTGACTATATTTCCTTTCAATAGAATGCACATTCATTGAAGGCAGCACTTCATACTCCTTTCCACCCAGTAGGACTTAATAAAGGCTTGTTAAACCAAAGTGCATTGAACTGGATTGACTGAATAGGTTCCTGTCTCTGTGCATTTATCTGACTTGGATGTCCCTTTGTGCTTCTGACCACATTCCAAAGCTAAGTATAGACTATTTTTGCTTAAGCACTACCCATGTGAATTGTCTTCTAGCCAAATTTGATTCTGCCAGCATCTCTAAATATTGTTCATATACTTCAGCATTTTTAAACCTGGCCATAGAATTTAGGACATGCCCTCAGGATTCTAGATCTAGAGAGTTGGTGTTTTCTTTCCTTCTCAAAGCAGGGAATATTGAATGAAGAGTGAAAACATACCCCTACATGGCCCAGTTTTAGCAGGATCAATTTTGGATCTCCCACGATCTCACTCATTTTAGTTCAGGGCACCTCCTCCAGGTGTATCTTTTGCTATTGAAAAAATGAGGTACTATGTACTTTTTCACCAAAATGGCCTACTTTTGCCAAAGTAGCTTTGGAAAGGCTGAGATAAGGGGACATCTACAGTAAATTTTTATTTAAGGACTCAACAAACATCTGTTTCCCTTGACCGGAAGTTCAGGATTTCGGATACTGTTTCAGTTGCTATGTTGTGATACATTCCAGAGCTGAATATGGGTCAAGGGCTATACAAGGTTTTATAGTTTCAATTCAAACTTAAATCCTTGATGCAGTTAATGACCTGGAAAAGCAGCAGAATTTATTTGTTTTATGGAGGGGAGGGTGTTATTTACTAAATAGAGCTTTAGTATTGCGAGATATTTATCTTTATAGGGAAAGTTTAATTAGAATTATTAATAGATCTCTCGAGCACATGCATCTGTCAATCAATCTTTCCACCTTAGCCAAATTCCCCAAGAGTAAATAAAAGGACTTGTTAAAAAAGTATAGTCTTTGGGGAAATAAAAATATGCAAGAGCCTAAAAGACTCAAGTATTTGAAGAGGTCATTCAGTTGAGTTGAGGTGTGGTTAATAATTATTGGCAATCAGGGAAATAAAAAATTAAAGGGATGAAGTGGGAGTCATGCCAGGAGATTGTTAGAAAGAGACAGGATTCCACATCTTTTAATCTTATACCATTTTACTTCTCCTTTAATTAAGTAACAGAGACAAGCATTGTTTATCCAGAGAAAGGACAAGTGAATGCTGGGGAGGGTTTACTGGACTAGCTCCTGGCTTGGAAAGTTGACCATTCATATTTTGTTAGAGGGAAGGGGACACTGGTCCAGACTCCCTAAGACTCCCTTACATGCTCTAAGAGAATCCAAAGGGAAAGTTGCCCTCCCATCTTACCTGAGCAAAGACAGAGAAACAAGACGGCAGGAGTGGACTCCATGGGCTGGGAGCTCCTTGCAGGGTCTGTCTATCAGCCTTTAGGAGACAAAGTCTAAAGGACCCTCTGGATTTCAGTTGGCTTTGCTGTTGCTTCCTAAAGGACTTAGGAAGTGAGTCTGCAGAGGTATTGATTTATACCACCTGTTCCCAACAGTAACAGCTGAGACCTTTGGCAGCCCCATGTGTACAGAGACTGGCTCAGTCTATACAAGTATCTCCCATGCTACACTCACACAAAAGTCATTTTCCCCCTGAAAATTTCAGTCTAATCTCAATTTTATAAATTGAACTCTGATTTTTTTAAACTTTTATGTTTTATTAATGCATTTAAAAATATCACTGTCTAGGGGCAGCTAGGTGGCACAGTGGATAGAGCACCGGCCCTGGAGTCAGGAATACCTGAGTTTAAATCCAACCTCAGACACTTAATTACCTAGCTGTGTGGCCTTGGGCAAGCTACTTGACCCCATTTGCCTTGCAAAATCCTAAAAAAAAATATCACTCTCTCTTCCCAAATACATGGTCTCCACCATCATAGGATCCTCCCATCTAAAAATAAATATTCAAACAAAGCAAATCAATACATTGGCTAGGTTGAACAATGTAGGCCTCAGTCTACCCTACTCACCCAGCATATCTCCACCCAGAGAAAGGAGTATGTTTTGCTGTCAAATTTAATTGAATCTGTTTTAAGAGCTCTGGAAAGCCACTTAGCAACTTCTTTAAAATAATGAATCCTTTTAAAAATTCTTGGTATAAACTCCTTTGGGACAGGCATCCCTCTAATTTACATTTGAGAAATAAAAGAAATATATCATAGTGAAATGGAAAGCACATGAACTGGGTTTCAGATCCTAGCATTTGCTTCCCTTTCTTGATTGTTATTCCTCTGACAAATCACCAGATTTGTGTGAAATGAAAGCACCAATTGCCAAAGAGCCATGGGGATCACTTTATTTATTAGCTACCTCCTTAGACCCGGTCCATAAAGAAGATGGACTTTGGTAAAATACTCTTCTGTCTTACAGAAACTCTGGTGTCTGGTGTCCCTGATGCTAGTGAGAGCAGAAGAAGGGATGGGGGTGGAGTGGGCAAGAACATTCATGGAATAACTGCTGAGATACTTTGCCCTTACACACTTAAGAGTTTCACTTCAATAACAGAATATAATATAAGAAAGCAATTTACTCCAGATAATGGCCTGCCCAGGGGGAAAGTATTACAGCATACAGAGAGACAGGTTTGGAACAGCCACTCCAGGGGTCCATAAAGAGCAGCTTTGTAGAAGAGGTGGTCTTTGTTAAAGGTCACACCCAATCAAACCCCAGACTCCGCAGTGGTCTCCCAGCATGAGAGCTGAAAAGGGTCCACAGGCATCAGAGAGGAAGTTCCATATGGTTAGTATATATATATATATATATATATATATATATATATATATATATATATATATATATATATATATATACTAACCATATGGACCTTTGAGGTTTAGAATCTCCAGGACCTTGCAAATTCTGCTTCCTCTCTTCTAGTGAGAATCTGAACCCCATAGCCCTGGAAGAGAGAGATATACACCTCCCTTTAAGAGAATTCAATATATGAAATTCTGGATCAAAGGATCACAGATAGGGGCGGCTAGGTGGCACAGTGGATAAAGCACCGGCCCTGGAGTCAGGAGTACCTGGGTTCAAATCCGGTCTCAGACACTTAATAATTACCTAGCTGTGTGGCCTTGGGCAAGCCACTTAACCCCATTGCCTTGCAAAAACCTAAAAAAAAAAAAAAAAAAGGATCACAGATTTAGATCCAAAGTGAACATTACAGGTCATCTAGTTCAAACCTCTCACACTTTCCAGAGGAGGAAACTGAGGTCCAGAAAAATTAAATGACTTGCCTAGGGTCAAACAAGTAATAAGCAGAGCTGGTATTGAACCCAGACTCTCTCTTTCCAGGACCCGAGTTTGCTTACATCATGTGAATAAATCTTGGGATTTTAGAACTAGAACGAACCCTAGAAGTCATCTTGTCTGATTATTTCTTTTTATAGATTAGAAAATTGAGATACAGAAGACTTGATTTGAGTATTGTTTTATAAGGGGGAGGAGCTGGGACTTAGACTCTGATCTTCTGTCTCCAAGGTCGATGGTTTTTTCACTGTACCATGCTTTCCTATTATTCTGGGAGGGCAGTATCTCATGATTCCAGAATTGTGAACATCATTTCTTTTTTCTTTTTCTTTTGTTTGAAGCAATCGGATCACACAGGGTCACACAGCTAGTATGTGTCAAATGTTTTGAACTCAGGTCCTCCTGACTCCAGGACCAGTGCTCTATCCACTATGAGACCCAGATGCCCCAGTATAATTTCTTAAGAAGCTTGCTATCTGCTATGTTCCTTCCAGCTTTAGTAAAAGAAACAAATAAACAAATAAAAGGGCACTTGATATCACTACTACTCCTCCAAGCCTTGGAACAAATAACGTGACTGACCTGGGATGATCTGCCCTGAAGATCATTTATTTCCCTCTCTCTCTTTCTGCCTCTCTCTTTCTCTATCTCTGCCTCTTTCTTTTTCTTCCTCTCTGTCTCTCTCTGTCTCTGTCTGTCTGACTGTCTGTCCCTCCCCCTCTCTGTCTTTGATTTAGTAAACTGTTTATTTGATCAAGTGAGTTATTTACCCTCTCTAGGCCTCAGTTTCCCCACTTGCAAACTGAATAATACCTACACTATTTGTTTCCTGTTTATTGTGAGAATACTTCCCATGAAAGTATTTTGTTAATCCTAGAATGCTATATAAATAAATGGAAAGTATTATTGTTATTCTATTTTTGTCAGTCTTCACTTCCTTGCTCTACAAACTCTGGAAAGAAAAATGAAATCAATAAACAAAATAAAAATCAAGAGTTTTAATATTGCACATTTATCTGTCTGGAGACAAACTCCTGAGAGCTCTGTTTATTCCAGCCCTAGTTAAATGAACAAGTTTTTTATTTTAAAAGTTTTATTGATGAATTTTTTATATTAAAACATTATATTACCAGTATTTATGGATTATTTCTACTTCATAAGAGTGGAATATACCAAACATACCAAAAATGCCAATATATCAAAATAGTTGAGCAAAATTAATGATACAGTGACCTCGTTGGAAAGTGCATGCAACATTTGTAACAAATTGTCTCTGTGCAAGCATTTGTAGCATACCCCATTTCTCTAAAAACATTTTCATGTAAAGCCTGACAAATTGCTTTCTGTGGGGGTGGGGTGGGGGGAAGGAAGTAAAATTGGGGGGAAAATTGTAAAACTCAAAATAAATAAAATCTTTAATAAAAAAAGAAAAAACATTTTCAGAAGTCTATTTTCTCTCCCTTGTACCCTAATCTCATTAAAAAATGAAAACAAATTTCTTATAGAAAATAATGGATTGTCAAGTAAAACAAATTCCTTTGATGATGTATGTAGATATGTATGCTAAAAACACAAATACATACATATACATAAATACATCTAATTTGCATCCTAAATCTCTGTAATGGATAATTGGTTTCATTATCAGTCTTTTGGAATCATGAATGATCATTGCAATGATTATCATTCTAACAGTTTCCAAAATTGCTTTTACAATATTTTCATTGTATAAAATTGTTCTGCTCATTTCATTCTTTATCAGCTTATAAAGTCTTCAGAAGTGCTCATTTTTAATAAGATTGATTTTATAGTACAGATTATTCTTTTGGTTATGCTTACTTCACTCTGTTCATTTAGCCAGACAATCTGCCTCTCAGAACTGCCAGGAAAGATTCTTTTCTTTGAACTGGTATTTCTCTCCAGTTGTAGGAATTAGACGTTAGATTGGACTGAGGCTTCTACTTGGGTTTTTTCATGCTGCTTGTTGTCTTATTTCCCCTCCTACTCATTTGATTGTTTCTTCTCAGTCTCCCTGATAGGATGATTGCAAATGTTCCTGTCCCAGTGAGTGAGTACACCCCAGAGCTCTGTCCTGTGCCTTCTTCTCTTCTGACTAACTAGGAGGTCTTATTCTTTTTATATCAAAGATTCCTTTGGTAGCCTATGAACCCTTTTTTAAAAAAATATGTTAAAATGTTTGAAGAAAATGCCAAATTTTGGTTAAATATTAGTGAAAATTATATGTATTACTCCTCCCTCCCCACCCCCAGTACTAGTCTTTTGGCATTGAAGAGGACCACACCAACCAACCAATGATTGGAGGTATGAGTTGCATAAATTACGTTTAAGCTGTGCAAAGCAAACTTCTCATTTCCCTTTACCAAAATTCCACCCCAAGACCTGATTTAAAGGAAACAGAATTATTAGAGATGGTCTGGTTGTGGGGGACTATCTTGGCCTTAGATTGCTTTCTCTTCCTCCTATATCAGCAAAGCACCATGGTGCTTCTTCAATGCCAGGCAAACACTAGCCTGAGTGGCAATAGAAAGCAACAACCATGTTTATCTTAACCTGTCTCTTAATGAACTAATAGTCTGTTTGGTCGGCCTCTTCTCACATAACATTCTTGGTTTCTCTTTCTCCCTTTTCAGTGATATATGCTATACAAGGTGAATGCAGGGTAATTTGAAAAAGAAGTACACTGGTAGATGGTGGGGAGTGATCAGGAAATGTTTCATGGAGAAAGCAGCCCTTGAACTGGTCTTTTATTTGTATTTTTTTTAGGTTTTTGCAAGGTAAATGGGGTTAAGTGGCTTGCCCAAGGCCACACTGCTAGGTAATTATTAAGTGTCTGAGGTCGGATTTGAACTCAGGTACTCCTGACTCCAGGGCTGGTGCTCTATTCACTGAGCCACCTAGCTGCCCCTGAACTGGGTCTTGAAGGAAATTCTCTAAGGAAGTTCTCATTGTTTTTTTTTAATTAAAGATTTTTATTTATTTTGAGTTTTATAATTTTTCCCCCATCTTACTTCCATTCCCCCACCCCCACCCCCACAGAAAGCAATTTGTCAGTCTTTACATTGTTTCCATGTTGTACATTGATCCAAATTGAGTGTGATGAGAGAGAAATCATATCCTTAAGGAAGAAACATAAAGTATAAGAGATAGTAGGATCAGACAATAAAATATTAGGGTTTTTTTCCTAAATTAAAGGGAATAGTCCTTGAACTTTGTTCAAACTCCATGCTTCTTTATCTGGATATAGATGGTATTTTCCATTGCAGGCAGCCCAAAATTGTCCCTGATTGTTGCACTGATGGAATGAGTGACTCCATCAAGGTTGCCCCCATGTTGCTGTTAGGATATCCAGTGTTTTTCTGGTTCTGTTCATCTCACTCAGCATCAGTTCATGCAAATCCCTCCAGGCTTCCCTGAATTCCCATCCCTCCTGGTTTCTAGCAGAACAATAGTGTTCCATGACATACATATACCACAGTTTGCTAAGCCATTCCCCAACTCAAGGACATTTACTTGATTTCCAATTCTTTGCCACCGCAAACAGGGCTGCTATGAATATTTTTGTACAAGTGATGTTTTTACCCTTTTTCATCATCTCTTCAAGCTATAGACCCAGTAGTGGTATTGCTGGATCAAAGGGTATGCACATTTTTGTTGCCCTTTGGGTATAGTTCTAAACTGCTCTCCAGAAAGGTTGGATGAGTTCACAGTTCGACCAACAATTTCCAGATTTCCCACATCCTTTCCAACATTGATCATTGTCCTTTCTGGTCATATTGGCCTGGGTATTCTTTCTAACTCTCTCTAAAGCTATTCCACCTTGACTACTAATCTCCCTGACTTCCATTAAGTCCCAACTAAAATCTCATCTTCTACAAGAAACATTCCCTAACTCTCCTAATTCCAATGCTTTCCCTCTTTTAATTATTTTCTTATTTATCCTATATATAACTTGCTTTGCATATATTCATTTGTATGTTGTTTCACCTCTTAGATTGAAAGCTCCTTGAGGGCAAGGACTATCTCTTGCCTCTTTTGGTATCCCCCAAAGTTTAGCACAGGGTTAATAGTGGCTCATAGTATAGGCTCTTGAGAAATGTTTATTGAGTGAAATCCTCAGACTCTGAGCACTTACCATAAGTTCACAGTTAATACACTATTAGGTTCATATCCATCCAATAACCAACCCTTTCTGGACACAGTTGTTCAAGCAACTACAAACTCAACTATTCTCTATGCCATGCTCTAACTCACTTCTTTCCATATTTTCCATTGGGATATTGTTCATGAAAGACACAGTCAAATGACCCATGTAAGTAAAGATCCATACTGCCCTTGGATTACTTTCAGAATCTTTGTTGTGTGCATTAAAGTTATATTTCCTCTTTGATGTTTTCACATCATTGTCATAAGACAGAAGCAAAATAAACAAATGGAGCAACCATTTTCTGGTAGGATATATGACATCCCACCACTGGAATTGCCCATCTTTTTACCAAAGGGATAGTACAGGTTTTTAAATGCATAGTCTAGAATGAAAATTAGTTATTACTGAAAGGCGCCTTTTACTGTGTGTATACTGATACTATTACAGTAATTGTTCATATTGTCCACTTGACTTTGCATCAACAAACCTCTCCTCTAGTGAGGGAATGTTGTTACTCTGTGTTCAGATTCCAGTTATGTTCCTCACCAGGGAGTGCTCTGATCAATACATTTGAATTCTTCATATTAATTAGTATTTTGATAGCTATATGGCATAGCAGATGGGGTGATACAGTCATGGAAACCTGAATTCAAGTCCTGCCTTAGGTATTATTAGTCAATTGACCTGTCACTTAAATGTAAGTCACTTAATTTCTCTCAACCCTGTTTTTCTTATCTGTAAAATAATAATAATAATAGAACCTATATCACACTATTGTTGTGGAGACCCAAAAAGGTAATATGTGAAATGTGCTTTGCAACCTTAAAACACTATATTAATGTGAATATAATCCTATTTCATCTCCAAGCCTTCATTGGTTTCCAGGGACAGCCTTTGATTCCAATGTCAAGTAAAGATGTACCTTCTGATTGGCTGAGAGACTGCTGATTCTGTGAAGCTATATTCTTGTGTCAATGAAAAAGAAACTTCAGATTTGGAAATACCAGTGTGAGAAGCAGTGAGCTAATCCAAGAGAAACAGGAACTAGATGATGGAATTTTTGAATAGCAGAAGAGAAGAATCTTCCTGGAACTGCAGACAACTGGGGAAGCTGAGGCTCTAGCATAGACCCTTGACTTTAAAATGTCTGGCATGCTAAAGACTGTTAAGAGCAGACATTATTGTGATAGCAGTCATATTTAAGGAAGATTATCTTCTCTGGTATGAGGGCTTGCTGAGCCCTTTTCAGGGCTGCTCATTTTGTGTTCACCTGTGACTCCTAAAAGCTGAACATGAGCAGTGGTCATGTCCTGAAATCCCTCCTTGGTTCAGTTGAAATATTACTATTAAATCAAAGAGTTCATTTATTCTGGTATAATCTATTATCTAACCCACCATTTGGGTCACATTACAACCGCAACACTCCCTAGCAAACCCAAATTATAATTAAAATTAAAATTTAATTGGTAAACATTTAATAAAATAAAAATATCATAGAACAAAGATAATATTACTATGTGATTTTTCTAACTCAGTATGACATCTTTAGAGATTCTTTTGTTTGATTTAGAGAATCCATTTCTATTTGAGTTTAATACCACTGACCTCTCCTAATATATAATATCTCCCTGATTATTGTTTATGATTTAGTTTGATGAAGATATTTATTACTAGCTGCTATTGGATCATCTAACCAATGTTTGGGCAATCCAATAACAGGTGACTAAATGGATGGAGTACCAGGGCTGGAGTCCAGAAGACTAGAGTTCAAATTTGACCTTAGACATTTATTTGACCCTGGTCAAATCACTTCACTTTGTTTTGTCTCACGTTTCCTTAACCATAAAATGAAATGGAAAACTAGGCCAAGAAAACCTCAAGTGAGGTCACAGAGTCAAACACAACTGAAATGACTGAGCAATAACACCCACCAATGTTTGGAGGGAAACCATGAAGTTGGTCAAGTGTTAACCTTTCTTTCAGTAACAACCAGGGAAAATGACTAAGAAAACAGTATACATCTAGGCTAATAATATTTGGGGTCTGATAGCTATGTAATTCTATTTCTCTTTGGTATAGGAGAATAAAGAATGGATCACCCAATCACAGACAATGCTGACTGGATCCTGCCTGTCCTTCATTCTTTAGGTTAACAGCAGATAAAGCCCTCCTCTTACTCTCTACAAAGGTAGAAATCACAGTGTCCTTCTAGAGATGCAGATTGGGGCTTTCCAGATTCCACATTTAATATATATCTATGCAAGATACATATAGACCAATCATTTTGTAATATAACCATTCACATCTATATTCCAGGTGAATTGGGAGATTAAGTCCAGAACCTGATTATATGAGCATTACAAAATAATTTATTCAGATATTCTCCAAGAGATGGGCACCCACTTGTTTCTAGTTTTTTTCTTACATGCTTTTAAAAATCCTTTGTGGTGGAAAATATAAGGTTGTTTGGGCCCAATTCTTATTCATAAGATGGGTGTATGGCATATTTAAGAAAAATTATCCTCTCTGGTATGAGGGCTTGCTGAGTCCTTTTCAGGGCTGCTCATTTTGTGTTCACCTTTGGCTCCTAAAAGCTGAACATGAGCAGTGGTCATGTCCTGCAAAACCATTTCAATATACAGGCTAAATAAATACAGGTTGAGGGTAAGTGACAGACCTCAAACCTTTCAGTATGTTTGGCTGATGTAAACATGTAAAAATACTTCTCCTGACAAAATGGGTGAATAAAAATAATTTGTTCCAATGGTTATGTAGACATCTGAAGCAGGTGCTGTGGAGCACTTAGAACTTGATCAGATATTGAAGATGCTGAAGTCATCTGCTGCATCCCAGGGCCAGTTCTTCTGACTTTTGTCGTCAGGGATCTCCAATGCCTCTGAAAGAGAAGTGAGGCTAATGACTGTTTGCAAATCTTCCTCACTTAAATCCAATACATGCATGAGACAAGACATCATTCTGTGATGTCATTGATCCTATTAGACTTTATTTTCCTGTGTGCTTTGTAAAGTGGTTCTATAGGTAATTAATTTTCTAAGATGAGCATTAAGGCATTTCAAAGAATAATTGTGTTATTACAGTAGCATATTGCCTCTCTGGGATAATAGTCTTTTATATGTAAAAGTTGTCTTTTTAAAGTCCTATTAATAGAGAAGTGTAGAGTTGGAAGGGACCTCAGAAACCACTGATCTAAAGCTTCCATCTACAGATGCAGAAACTGAGACCCAGAGAGTTTAAAATAACTTGCCCAAGATTGCCTATCAATAAGTTAAAGTCAGGATTTTAATAAAGGTCTTCTGACTGAACCAGGATATGATGGCTAGCTCTAATCACTTGAAAGCTCCTTGCTAAAATTTCATTATAAGCATTAATACTTTGGAAGTATAAATGTTACAAATCATGGCTTATTTTGTTTCTTGTTTAGTTTTAAGAGAGTGATGGAGAAAATAGTACTGTTGTTGATTGGTTATTTCAGTTGTATCTGACTCTTCAAGACACCATTTGGTGTTTTCTTGGAAAAATTATTGGAATGGTTTGCCGCTACCTTCTACAGCTCATTTTGCAAATGAAGAAATTGAGGCAAGTAGTGTTATGTAACTTGCCCAGGATCACACAGTTAGTAAGTCTGAGGCTGGATTTGAATTCAGGTCTTCCAGATTTCAGACCTGACACTCTCCTCTGTGCCCTCTAACTGAAGATTAAGCCCTTCCCCCCCCCTTTTTCTCCCCTCCAGAGAACTGGTTGTTAAACATTCACCAATACATCCTTAAAGAATCCCAATCCAGTGTTCTTTGCATCAAGGTTGCTTCTACCACTCTATAACTACAGGGTATATTATATCATTTCAGTATGTGATTTCTGCAAATACTATTTCAAAACTAGGTTACCATTCAAGCAGAGTATCACAGGTGGAAAGCCCATGGGAAATTCCAGAGGTTAGTCAGGTAATGATAAAGTTCCATAGCAGAGCTTTTCCTGCATCACCCAAAGAGAAACCAGATTGAACAGCCTAGTTCTGACAGCAGCAGTTTATGTCCCACTCACAGTCTGTCCAGTTTGCCTGAGCAGCATCTCCAATTCACAGTCAACAGAAAGATCCATTTAGACTGGCAGATGGTACCAATTGAATACCAATTCTGTCCCAAGTTCTTTCCCATTGTCCTCTGTCAAGTTACTTGGCTAAATAGAATTCTGCTACTCTCCCAGAGCACAGAGGGCCACAGCCTGTTCCTTGATCCCCAAGTGATGATGCAGTGACATGTTTACTCTAACATATTTGTCCAAGATGAAAGACAAGCACTTCCCCAGGCCCAATTCCCACAACTGAAATAGTCAGGACAGTATTGCTTTACATATACAGGAAGAAGTCATAGGGTCCAGGAGGCAATAAACCAAAGAGCAATGATCTGGCCTAACTGGGTCATTCTTGTAAACTTATCCTGATGGTGAAGAAATTCTCTTCCTCCTGAAATGCCTACACAAGTTTATTCACTCTTCTTATTGCTCTAGGAGTCATGTCATGTCCCGTATAATTAAGAGGACTCCTTGGGGATTGTCTCCTAAATATTTCCACTTCTCACTGGATTATTTGCAGCTCCTCTTTGCCTATTCTGAGCATCAAAGGACTTTTAGGTGGAAGAGATGTTATGCTATCAACTTGTTCAACTCAATAATTTTTACAAATGACATCTAGAGAAACCAGAACACAGAAAAAGTCACAGACCTGAGATTTGAAAGGAGGGCTCCTGATATGAAATCTTTCTCATTAAGATATCCACAGGAGGTTCTATTGAGCTCTTTCAGACTTTGCCTTATATTACATAATGCTTTCTAGCATACTGAGACTTTTGAAGTATAGGCACAAAAAATCTGAAATATCAAAAAATAGATGCATAGTTTAAATTTTGTGACCCAAAGAAAAATTTTGCAAAACATTGTACACCCAAATACCTTTACTTTGGGGATTCCTGTACTTTATTTTGGGGGAGAGGAGAGGAAATGAGACCAGTCCCTTTCTGGGGCTGCTTGGGCAGAAGCCATCTTTCGAGAAAAAAGACAGCTAACAAAGATGTTTCTACTTATAACCCCTGTCCCAATATGCCCATTAGTATGATATTCTCTCCTTATTGGTGGAGATGAAGACCCTTCCTACAGAAAGGGCAAGACAGAATTGGTGAGAGATGGGAGAGCTCCAATCTTGTCCAGTCCCTTATAACTTTGATTCCCAAAAGGCATCAGTTCCCCTTCAGGATTTTTAGAGCCAGTACTGTCTTGGAACTACTTAAGCTCTAGTCTTTGAGTCTTCAAGCTCTGGATGAGTTGTTTCCATATTCAAGGGGAAAGATGGAAGGCTGCTGAAGTAAAAGACTAGGGGAAGATATGGAAGGAGCTACAACCTCTATTATGTCCCTATATTCAACTTGCCACTCCAAAGACATCAAGGAACTTTGACCTTGGGTGAGATCTAGGATACTCTTGGTTGAACTGAGTTACTTTGCTATGAATAGAAGAGTTCCTTCACATTGTATTGATTCCTATACATGCCTTCTCTGATTTTTGTTTTGCTATGATTTAGCTACATGGATTTCTTTAGATTTTTGCTATATGTGATCATGGGGAACTAGTATTAGGTACTGTTTGTTCTTCATTTTCTAAGAGTGTTAATGACAACACAGGATGATGACTTGTGCACAAATCGGATTTAAGTGAGGCAGAGTGGCACAAAGTTCTCAGCCTCACTCTGTATTCCTGAATCATCAAAGTCCAGAGGCAAGACAAAAATCAAGATGACTGGTGATGGACTAGAATCCACTGGATGACTTTGGCATCTTTGACATATGACCAAACTCCAAGTGCTCCAAAGAGCTTGCTTCAGCTGCCTTCTTGGCTGTTGGAACAAATTGTCCTTACCTGTCCATTCTACCATGGACTGATTTTCCATGGTTTGCAGTAGACTTCCCCCTAACTCATTAACAGGTCTGAGGTCTGTTGGTTACCATCAACTTGTTTTAACCCATTTGCTGAGAAGATTTTCCCAGGATGTGGTACATGCTACCCTTTCTTGCTTCTTGGAGTCACATGTGAGAGTCAGATGCCAGGTGAACAACAAAAGTGAATGAACAGCCCTGAAAAGGGGTTGGCAAGTTCTCATCCAAGAGGTGCTAAACCTCTCTGAATACCCCATTCACCACTATTATTAGGTAGGAGAAAGGTCAAGCCTTGGATATAGAGGCTGAGGGGGGGTTCTACTTCTCCCCCAAATAACAAAGAGATCAGAAGTTAAATGGAGCCCAATCATATCTCCTAGATGAACAATATTTAAAGAAGCAAATAGATATACTTCTAGTTATACTCCCTCTCTCTGAGAGCAGTGTGACCTCTGACTCCAACCTCTTGCATCCCCTCCTGGAAATAATGAAAGTCTCACCTGGAAAAGGATGGGAGGAGAAGAGGCTATTCAGCCTTCCTTTGAGCCACACAAGAATGCCATATGTGGGCCTCTCTAAACACATGGAGCCCACTTCTTTCATTACATACTAAAGCAACATCTATTCCATGAGAAACAACCATCTATCTATTTGCCTTCTCTTGCCTCTCTATTCCCCATTCAAGATGTTAAGAGAATTTGAAGAATTACTATTCCAGGACTAGAAAACATATGCAGGAAGAATTCAATTTTCCCTCTCCAGATGTGCACCATGTGGCATAGTTATAGAGGCAATAGGGAATGCAACCTTACATTTCCTTCAATGCAGTTAAGCCCCAAATTATTATGCTGTAGTAATAACATTTCTGCATTTCATTTCCTTGTAAATTAAAAAGAAAAAAGGCCACAACCTGACCACATTCAGATGCATTCAATAACCAGTGGACAATATTGCAGTGAAATAAGCCCAGCTTGCTTAGCATTTAAATACAGTGCAATCTCTAGTTCAGCAGAATCTTTTGAAGCAAAGCATTCAGTGGAGGATAATGTTTTTTCCTGTCCTTGTCTGGAAACATTTCATTAAAGATAGGTCTACAACTTCAAGGAGAGTAGCTATTTCTCCAGGTCATTGATAGGGAAGTCCCTTCCCATGATGTTCCAGGAAGAAATAAATAATTAATTTAAAAATACCTTTTTATAGGATATCTCTGCCAGATATAATACAAATTAGTAACAAAGCTTAACTCAGAGACAAACTCAGAACATAGAAACACTTCATATTTCTCAAGCACTCCTTTGTAATAACTATACATCTGGATGTAATCTTGAGGGGTAGAGTTTCTTGGTAATTTCCAAAGGTTGGGGATTTTTATAACTACTGCTCTTCATACCTACAAACAGAGCATCTCTGCAGATGAACCACTCAGACCCCAAAAGGTATTAAACTATCAGAAATCAGCTTCTGTCTCTTGAATTGGAGGCCCCAGACTTTTTGGTCCTTTTATTCTAACTCAGGTATCCAGGAATTAATACAAAAAAGACTCTCCATCTCAATCCCAACTCTCAGGACCTGCATTGCTTTACTAAGCTCTGTTGTTGCTACTAGACTCATCTTGCAAGGTCTAATGAGTCACAGCCTTTAGTGTTAATGTCAGCAGATTCAAACAAGTTTACTTTAGGACCTAGAAGTTTAGTCTTGGGTCTAGTGCCCCAACTAAACATGTTCACCTTGCTAGGTTGTTGCAAAAGCCACTTCTGAGCCAATCCATGCCAAGAAATCTAAACTCATCAGTCACTAGATTTTTTATAGTTATTAATTAATTCTAATGGGTATTAAAATAATCTATTTGTTATTGATGCTATTAGTAATAGAATCATAATTACTTTGTAATGATGCTGAGGAAGGCATCCTGGGCTCTGCACTGATTGATTTAATACAGATTCTGCTTAGAAATATGCTGGTAACTAAATCAAGCAAGAAGTTTCAGAAATTCAAGGCTAACAGTGGATGAAGATAAAGCAGTTCAGCATATCTTGTTTTATTATACTTTCTTTTAATGTTCTTTGCAGATGCAGTATTTTTCTTTAGCCAACTGAAGGTTTGTGGCAATCCTGTGTTGAGCGTCTATTGGCACCATTTTTCTAACAGCATATACTCACATCATTTCTGTGTCACTCTGATAATTATCACGTTTCAAATTTTTTCATTACTATTATATCTGTTAAGTTGATCTGTGATCAGTGATCTTTGTTGTTAGTGTTGTCATTGTTTTGGTGCACCACAAGCCAAGACCATAGAAGATGACAAATTTGATCAATAAATGTTGTGCATGTTCTGAATGCTCCGCCAACTGGTTGGTACCTATTTTTTTCCCTTTCCTCTTACCTTCCTATTCTTTGAGATACAACAATATTGAAATTAGATCAGTTAATCATCCTACAATGGCTGTTACATGTTCAAGTGATGGGAAGTGTCAATATATATGGTAAACTTCCTTGTTGTCTCATTTTAAGAACTTTCCAGTCAACCCAACCTATAACACTGAGCAGTCAACAGCCATCAACACTGAGCAAGACTTTCCACCAACAAAAAGATTATGATTTGTTGAAGGTTCAGATGATGGTTATCATTTTTTACCAATAAAATATTTTAATTAATTTTCAAAAGACAATTCTGTTGCCTACTTAATAGACTAAAGAATACTATAAATTAATTTTTATATGTAGTAGGAAATCAAAATATGTGTGTGACTCACTTTATTGTGATATTCATTTTTTTGTGGTGATCTGGAACTGAATCTGCAATATCTCTGAATTAGGTCTGTACAGAATTTGGAGTCAGAGGCCCTAGCTAGATCTGGCACCTAGCTCCATTATTTTTATCTTAAATGTCCTTGGATAAGTGAACTGGATGATTTTTGAGGTGTCTTCTTGCTCTAATATTATGATCCAAAGATTCAGAGAAAAGCTAGATTTGACTCAGATGGGCCTCAAAAATCTTGTCAGAGTCTGATGATAATGTTTTCTCAGTTTCCTAAGCTATGATATTCAACTTGGGCTGTTTGCTGGGTCTTTGTTTCTTTGATTTTAAAATATTTGTTCCTTTGATTAAAAGATATGATTAGGGTGCGGAGCCAAGATGACAACAGGAGGAAGAGCCTCTCTTAGGTGCTTTCTCTCTCTAATATTTCAAAGCTTATAAAATAAGGACTCTAACTAAATTTTCAAGAAACAGAACTCACAGAGGGATCCAGTGAGGCAATTCTCCAGCCCATGGTAACCTGGAAAATAGTGGAAAGGCTCTGCTCCACAGGGTTAGAGGGGCAGCCCACCAGACTGAAGAAACTTCAGCCTCCTAGAGACAGCCTCAGGGTGCCTGGGAGCCTTGGCTCATGGCAGCAGGAGCAGTTTCCTGATCTACACCCAATGGAGCACCAGGCACAACTTGGAAGATCAGCTGGGTGGGGAGGGGTAGGCCTCTGCCAGAGCAAGCACTCAGCAAGCAGTTTGGACATAGCAGCCCAGATTCAGGAAAGGGAAGCAGGCAGAGCTGGTAAGCAGGAACCCCCAGGCAACTGAGTCTTGAGTGCTCAGCCTAGGTAGGGGAGTGGAGAGTTACTTTCAAGATATCCTCTGTACCTGGAACAGGACTCTGGGGCTCTGACCACATTCAGATCCTGATCAGTCTAGGCCCTCCCATTTAAAAGCAGGGCCCTCCCACCTCAGCCCCATGGCAGGGGGGTACACTTGTGATCATTTACAGACCAGGAGGGAAGACAGAGCCTCACACACACTGAGATTGGGGGTATCCCAATAATGTTCAAAAGCTCAGGAAGCACCCCAAAACCAAGTACAGACTGGGGAAATGAGTAAACAGAGAAAAAAGAGGAACACCATTGAGAAATACATTGTCTATGATCCCAAGAAAGATCAAAATACTCAATCTGAAGATGAGGAAGTATAAGCTCCTGCATCTAAAGACTCCAAGAAAAACAGAAATTGGGTTCAGGCTATGACAGAGCTCAAAGAAGATTTTGAAAATCAAGTGAGGGAGATAGAAGAAAAATTGGGAAAATAAATGAGAGAGATGCAGGAAAAACATGAAAAAAGAGGTCAGCAGTTTAGTCAAGGAGATCCAAAAGAATGCTGAAGAAAATAACATGTTAAAAACCAGCATAGGTCAAATGGATAAAACAGTTCAAAAAGTTATTGAGGAGAAGAATGCTTTAAAAAGCAGAATTGGCCGGATGGAAAAGGAGATAAGAAAGCTCTCTGAGGAAAACAAATCCTTCAGATCTAGAATGGAATTGAAGGAAGCTGCTGACTTTATGAGAAGTCAGGACACAATATTTCAAAACCAAAACAATGAAAAATTAGAAGAAAATGTGAAACATCTCATTGAAAAAACAACTGATCTGGAAAACAGATTCAGGAAAGATAATTTAAAAATTATTGAGATACCTGAAAGTCAAGATCAGGAAAAGAGCCTTGACATCATTTTTAAGGAATTCCTATAGGAAAGTTGACCAGATATCCTAGAAGCAGAGGGCAAAATGGAAATTAAGAGAATTCACCAATCTCCCCAAGAAAGAGATCCAAAAAAAAACCCAACCCCAAGGAATATTATAGCTAAGTTCCAGAACTCCCAAGTCAAAGAGAAAATATTACAAGCACCCAGAAGGACACAATTCAAATATCGTGGAGCTGCAGTCAGGATCACACAGGACTTAGCAGCAACTACATTAAAGGCTCGTAGGGCATGGAATATAATATTCCAGAAGACAAAAGAGCTCAGAATGCAACTGAGAATCAACTACCCAGCAAAACTGAATGTCCTCTTCCAGGGGAAATGATGGACTTTCATTGAACCAGGGGAATTTCAAATGTTCTTGTTAAAATGGCCAGAGCTAAATAGAAAGTTTGATCTTCAAATACAGGACTCAGGTGAAGCATAGAGAGTGGAGGAGAAGGGTAAAATTTGAGGGACTTAATGATGATGAACTACATGTATTCTTGCATAGAAAAATGATACTTATAATACTCATAAGAAACTTCTCATTTAATAGAGCAGGTATAAGGAGCTTTTATAGATGAAGCACAGGAGAGAGCTGAATTTGAAGATATATTGTAAAAATGGACTTAATGGCTGAAAGGGAAATGTAATGGGAGTAAGAGAAAGGAGAGGTGGAATGGGCTAAGATATTTCATATAATAAGTTTTTTTATTACAATGAGTTATTGCAATGATATGGAAGAGGGAAAGGTGAGGGGGGATGAGGGAACCTTCACTCTCATCAGAGGTGGCTTAGAGAGGAAACAGCATATATACTCAATGGGGTATAGACATCTAGAGTAAGAAGGAGAGAAGGAGGATGGGAGAAGGGGGGGATGTGAGTCATGGAGAAGAGGGTAGACTGTGGGGGAGAGTGGTCAGATAGATCACATTTTCTTTTTTACTTGTTGCAAGAGGCTGGGATTGGATGGTCTGTCCAGGACCACAGGGTCAAGTGGTTGCTGGGCCTTAGGGGTGGCATGTGAGCTCGGGGCCTCTGGTCCCAGGGCTGGTGATCAGTCTGCTGTGCCACTCAGCTACCCTACAGCACATTTAAGAAGAGGGACAGAGTGAAAGGAGAGAGAAAATATAGTGTATGGTAGTGGGGAAGTATGAATGGTGGGAGTTACGATCAGCAATGGCAACAGTGGAAAAATATGGAAGTAGCTTTTGTGATGGACTTATCATAAAGAATGTGATCCACCCCCAACAGAGCTGGTGGTGTTGGAACACAAATTGAAGCACCACCTAGCCTCCCCCCAGATACTGGTTTTAATGGAAGGTCTGACTTTTTTTTAATCCCTTGTATCATACCCCTTCCATAATTAACCTTATCTACTGGTAGCCAATTCACTATCTTTCTTGTAAACTCAACTATCTTGTTTATATGGTTAAAAATGGGAGCTCCTCATGAAAGGTTAGGAGACATTTCTTAGTTCTGAGAGATTATATCTCTGTATTTCAGATAAATTGGGAGGATGGGGCCTTTGGTTCTTTGGAACCCCCTTCTAACCAATTAGCTTTATTCAGGGCCTGATTAAAGACTTGACATATCGTGGTCCTTTACTTTTTCCTATCCTCCAGTTGCCAATTTCTTGGTTATTCCCCTCATTATTAACTGGTTCAACAAAGGATAGTGGAAGGGATGGGGTGGGGGAAGATAAAGATTTGCACATTTCATAACATTAACAATAGCCTACATTATACTGTGCTTTAATGATTAAAAGGTGCTTTACATAAGCACCTTTCATCTGATCCTTACATCAACCCTCTGAGGTTCTATTCCTCTTTTACTAATGAGAAAAAAGAAGCTTTAAAAAGTTGTGACTTATCCCTGATCACACAAGTAGCAAGTGTGAAGTAAAACCTCTCTTGATTCTGAATCTAGAGTTGACAAAATCTCAAGTTATTAAAATGAGAAAGAATTTCTTTTATGTTATTGAAATTTTATTTAATTTTTTTCAATTATATGCAAAGGTAGTTTTCAACATTCATCCACTTGCAAGTTTATGAGTTTCACAATTTTCTATCACCCTCCTTTCCTTTCCCCTTCCCCATGGCAGTGAACAATCTGGTAAAAGTTAAACATCTATAATTGTGTTTAACATATTTCCATAGTAATCATGCTGCAAAAGAGTTATTAGAACTAAGGGAAAAAATAAGGGAAAGAAAAAGGGAAAAAATAAAAGAAGTTTTTAAAAAGTGAACATAATATGCTGTGCTCTGCATTCAGAATACTTTATATTTTTCTCTGGATGTGGTTGGCAATTTCAATATTGTCCTTCATCACTGAACAGCCCTTCAATTTCCAATTCTTTGCCACAACAAAAAGAGCTGCTATAAATATCTTTGAATATGTGAGACTTTTCCCATTTATTATGATTTCTTTGAGATATGGACTTAATTTTGGTATTGCTAGATAATAATGTATGAACAGTTTTATTGGTCTTTGGGCATAGTTCCAAATTGTTCTCCAGAATGGCTGGATTGGTTCACAGCGCCACTAGCAGAGCATTAGTGTCCCAATTTTTCCATATTCTCTCCAACATTGATCATTCCTTTTTTGTCATCATAGCCATAGCCATTGATAGGTGTGAGGTGGTACTTCAGAGTTGTTTTAATTTGTATTTCTCTTATCAATAATGATTTGGAACATTTTTTTCATATGACTATAAATAGCTTTTATTTCCTCAACTGAAAACTGCCTGTTTATATCCTTTAATCATTTATCAATTGGATAATAACTTGTAATCTTATAAATTTGATTCAGTTCTCTATATATTTTAGAAACGAGTCCTTTATCAAAAACACTAACTGTGAAAGTTGTTTCCCAGATTTCTGCATTTCTTTTGTTCCTTTAATTTTAAAATTTTTTATTAATTAATTTATTTTTCCAAACTACATACAAGGAGAGTTTTCAGCAGTTGTCTTTCATAAGATTTTTAGTTTCACATTTTTCTCCCTCTTTTTTTCCCTCCTCCCTCCTCCTGACAGAGAACAACCTAATATAGATTATACATATCAATCATGTTGTTAAAAAAAAGAATCAGAAAAAAAGGGGAAAAGCCATGAGAGGGTAAAAACCAGAAAACAGAAAACAAATTGAAAAAATTGAAAAAAAGTAAGCTTTTCCCTGCATTCAGATTACATGGTTCTGTCTTTGAATGTGGATATAATTTCCAGTACAGGTCCTTTAGAATTGTCTTTGATTATTGAACTGCTGAGATGAGCAAGTCCATCCGAGTTGATCATCACACAATGTTGCTATTAATGTGTACAATGTTTTCTGGTTCTGCTCACTTCATTCAGCATCAACTCATGCAAGTCTTTCCAGACATTTCTGAAGTCCCATTTCTCATGATTTCTTATAGAACAATAGTACTCCATTACATTCAAATACCACAAGATGCTCTCAGTAAAGAGTAAAGACTTGTCCAGTCATTCCCCAATTGATGGGTATCCCCTCAATTTTAAATTCTCTGCCACTACAAAAAGAGCTGCCATAAATATTTTTGTTTTTATGCGTTTTTTACCCTTTTTTTTAATACTTACTACATTCCTTTTAATCTTGGTTGCAAAACCTTTTCAATTTAATATTATCAACATTATCCATTGTATAATGTTCTCTATCTCAGATCTCATAAATCTGACAGATAAACTATTCCATATTCTCCTAAATAGCTTATGGTATCACCTTTTATGTCTAAATCCTGTGTTCATTTCGATATTATTGTAGCATAGGATGTGGATCTTGGTCTATGTCTCATTCCTGCCATACTATTTTCCAGTTTTCCCAGCAGTTTTTGTTCAAGAGTGAGTTCTTATCCCAGAAGCTGGAATCTTTGTATTCCTCAAACAGTAGATTACTATAGACTCTTACTACTGTTTCTTTTTTTTGCCTAATCTATTCCACTGATCTACGACTCTATCTTTTTTTAATACAATTAAAATTTCATTTTATTTTATTTTCCTTGATTACATGCAAAAATAAGTTTTATCATTCACTTTTAAAACTTTGAGTTCTGAATTCTCTCCCTCCTACCCCAATTCCCTTCATTGAGAAAGCAAGTTATTTGATAGAGATTAGAAATGTGTAGTCACGAAAAACATTTCCACAGTAATAATGTAAGAATAAACACACCTGGGGCAGCTAGGTGGAGCAGTGGATAAAGCACCAACCCTGGAGTCAGGAGTACCTGGGTTCAAATCTGATCTCAGACACTTAATAATTACCTAGCTGTGTGGCCTTGGGCAAGCCACTTAACCCCGTTTACCTTAAAAAAAAAATCAGTTGGACAGCAAGGAGATCAAATTAGTCAATACTTAGAGAAATTAATTGACTATTTACTGAAAGGTCAAATACTTTGATCACATAATGAAAAGATAGAATTCAATGAACACCCCAGTCTATCCTCATTATGCTATCAAAGGATTCTTCCTAAAGCACAGGAACTCCAATTCACTGAATTTCAGTAGCTCTTCATCACCCTTAGGTTCAAATATAAGATTCTATTTGGCATTCAAATTCCTGTCCAATCTGAACTCCACCTACCATTCCAGTATTCTCACACCTTATGATCATTCCATATACTCTGAAATCTAGTAACACTGATCTCCTTATCGTTCTTAGAACAAGACATTGTATCTCCAGACTCAGGACATTTTTATCGGCTGTCCCCCATGCTTGATTACTCTTCCTCTTCTCCTGGCTTCCCTGAGTTTAGGTCCCAGTTAATATCCCAAGGAAGAAATCTTTCCTGTTTCTCTTTAATTCTAATACCTTTTCTCTACTGATTGTCTCCAGTTTATCATTTATATACATGTATCATGTATGATATTGTTTGTATATAGTTGTTTTCATGTCAATTCTATTGGACTGTGAATCTTTTGAGAGTCCCTTGGATAGCAAGGGATCAAAACAGTCAACATGGAAAGAAATTAATTCAGATTACTCATTGTAAGGACAAATACTGAAGCTAAAGGTTTTCTTTGTAACCCTTATCACAGTGCTAGCATAAATTAGGTGCTTCATAAATTCTTGTTGTTTGAATAACTATCCTCTTCCCTTTACTTATGTAATACTCTAGTATTGACTTTTGTGTGTTATTACTTCCTGCCTAGAATATGTTCCTGACCTCTCTTAATCCATATTCTTCTCTTTTCCTCTTCAATCTATCCTTTTAACAGCTGTCAAACTGTTATTACTAAAACACAGATCTGATCATGTTACTTCTCCTCATTGCCTTTAGCAAATAAACTCCTGTGTCTGGCATTTAAAGATCTTTATATTTCATCTCTAACCTATCCTTCCAATTTAACCCCCCCTTATATATTTTGTGCTCTGGCCAAAATGGCCTATTTGTTATTACTTTGTACTCTTTAGTTTGTTTCTCATCTCTTTTTGTTAGTTTAAAAAGAGTATAAACTCTTTAAAGAATCCCTTCCTGATTCTCCAAACCCTTAGTGTCCACCCCAATTACTGTATTTTGTATGTATGTATGTATGTATGTATGTATGTATATATATATATGATATATAATATATATACTGAATATATCTTGTATATATGCTATTTTTACTGATCTAACATTTTACTGATTTAACACGTTGCCTCCCCTTAATAAAAATGTACAATCCTTAAAGGCAGGGAATGCCCCATTTTTGTGTTTGTTTTCCCACCAACTTGTTCAGAATCTGGCACACAGTAGGGACTTAAATACTTTCTGAATGAGCAACATTAATTGACTTTATCCTTAATTATATCCTGTACTAATATGCCTCTTTTTTTTCCTCTTTTTTTTTTTTTTGACCATTAGGGCAAATTTAGTCCATTTTCTGACCTGTAAAACTCTATCTTTCTCCAGAATCTTTCAAAGTTAATGGGCAACTGCTCAGCAGTCACAATAGCAGTTATTTCAATTCCTTCAGATGTAGTTCATCTGAGTTTGTTGATTTGAACTAGCTGTTCTCTCATTGTCTCCCTGTTCATTTAGTTTACCCTTTCCAGTTCAATGATCATTTCTTTTGGCAGAGAAAACAGAAGCCATAGAGAATTGGATCTCTGTTTTATCACTGCCTTTAGTTAACTCTATCCCATTTATTCCTTCTTTGAGTCTTTTTTTTCCACAGTGGCTTTAAAAATTAACTTTCTTCTTCAGTTTTCGTTCATTTTGAGCTTTAGTGCTGCAGAAACCATGAACAAGGGATTGGGTTTCATTTTCTCAACTTTTGTCTTTTGCCCTTGCTTCCATCTTCTATATATGATTTTTAAAAATTTAAACTGGGTGGTGAGTGCTCTGTGGCATAATATTGATTTTTCATTCTTGAAAACTTCCTGTCTAGAAAATTAATCCATAGAATTCTATCTTTGATTTTTGGATCCTTCTTCTTTGAAACATGATCTCCCCAGATCTAAGGTACATTTTGAACTATCTCTGATTTTTCCTCTCTTCTTTCACAAAATAAGAAGAATAGTTATTTTTCTCAAGCTTCCCATCATTTCCACTCCAGTAATAAGTTCCTTCTTGTAAGTGAGAATTGTATTGAAAATAGAACTGAACTTTGCAGGCTCCTTCACATTTTGAAGGATGAAATTATAATTAAATCAGGCCAAGAAATTATTAAGTGTTCTGTTTTGGCAAGAACACAGATCTCCAAATATCTAAATAAAACCCAAGCTCTCCTATGGTATTTCTCTATGCCAGGCTTGTGAGCCATTTTTCAAGTCCTTCCACTGTTTTCTCTTTCTGTTCAGTTGGTCAATAAACTATTCCAAAACAAAATGTTTTCTTAACTTGCTCCCTTTGATCTTCATCCAAATACTCTTAACCAAACTGCCTCCTTCTCTGTTTCCTGGATTTGCTTGCAAGTAGAATTTACTCATTTCCCAAAGACAGTTATACTCTAATCTCATCTCTTCCTTCTGCTTAATTATGGGCTCAGCTTATGATCCATACACCATATCTGACCATCTATTGAGACTGTCTATCTATCTGCATATCACAATCCTAATTTCTAAATTATTGGACTAAGATTGGGGGGGAGGATTTTGTTTGAAGTCATGAGATGTCCCCCAGGAGAATGGGTAGAAGAGAGTAATTTGAAAGCAGATGAAGCAGGCAGTAGAGCCCTTAGAACTATCTCACGTGGGAAGTTAGGCTGACTCATTTGCTTATGGATTTGTTTTTGGAAACTCTGCAATTTAATTTTAGGATTGATGTAATTGGTACAATATTTTAGAAAAATCGTGAGCATTTAGTGGACCTCAGCATCCCTAGGCAATCCTACCTTCATTTAGATTCCCTGTTGAATATCTACTAAGACACTGGTAAAAACCTCTGGCAAGCAAAGTTTGATATAATTTCTATAATCAAAGGATGGTTGAATAAAATTATCTCTCTTGCAATCTCTTTTAAGAAATTTTGTGTGATTTTGACATATATAAGGGAGATAATTCGCTGAAGGAGAACCTTCAAGATAGAATTGTGCTCTATGGATTCAAGTGATTTTTCATAATAAATAAATTATAAACAGCATGACCTAGTGGCAAGATGAAAAATTATAGAGTCTGTTGGGGATCAAGTGCTTTTTCCTAATATTAGCTATATGGTCCAGGGAAAATCACAGCTCCTCGGTGCACAGGCAATTCTCTAAGATGCAATGCAGAGTAGGTGTTGTTAGGGATTGATAGAGAGAATTTTCCTGTGGTATTTCACTATAATCATGAATATGATTTCATTATTCATCACCCACAATCAGCATAGTCTGATTTTGTATCTCTGTACCTTTCAGGCAATTGAATGATTATAAAGATGGGCTCTGTGGCAGAATATTGCTTATAATAGTCTATTTATCTCTTCTCTTTTCACTCTTGTATTAAATATGCCCTCAATTTGAATGTAGATTATTCTCAAAAAGAGATTTAATAAATGGGAATGTGGGCATATGGATTCATAATTAATAATGTTTTCCCAATTGACTCCCCCCATTTGGTTGATAATAATAAGGTACATGAAACTCCCAAATGTTTGAGGGAAAGATGCTCCCCTTCCCCCCAGACATTTGATCTTTCAGCTGTCTTGAGAACCAATTCTACAATATCCTAATAATTATGTTTCCTCCAACACAAGCCTCTTAGTTTAACTGCTCTTCTCATGCAAGTGTCATTCAGTTATGTTGGTCATGGCCAAATCTCTGTACACCATAGGGGGTTTTTCTTGCAGAGTTTTGTCATTTTCTTCTCTGACTCATTTAACAAATGAGAAAACTGAAGCCAACAGGGTTAAGCAACTTAGCCAGGGTCACAAGTCTGAGGCTAGATTTGAAGTCATGAAGATGAGTCTTCTTGACTTCATGACCATCCACTGTGCCACCAGTTGCCCCCCCCCACCTTGTAAATAACAAGAACTTTAAATGTTTTATTGTGGGTTTTTATTTTGCTTCACATAGTTCTCCTCTCCCTTCTGCCTATGGATAGCACAGTGTCACATTGGATGGAGCTCTGGACTGGTAATCTCACCTCACACAGTTATGTGACCACGAATGAGTAATATAACCTCTCTATGATTTTATAAAATGAGAATGTTGACACCCTTTTCCTTTTTTACATAGATAGAAATCAATCATCCTATAATACTTATAACTGGAATCTATAAAGAGGAAGATATGTGTATGGGGGGGTAATACAAGAAAAAGGAGTCAGTTAACTTTTTGGTCCATGGACTAGCAGTGGTAAAACTTTGCTTTGAGATGTTGAAATGTCAGAGAAGCAAGGTGGTTAGACCTCCCCCATCACTTTCCACCCCCTCACCCTAGGCAAAGATAAAACATCATTGGCTGAAGAGCAGTGGAAGACTTTTGGAACTATGGTGACAAATCCTTTTTTTCCTTCCTGGATTCCACAGCCCATCTGCAATCAGGTCTCAGAGTAAATTAGATAAATTTAGCACAGGAGAAAAAGGCAGCAATCCTTCCTCCTCTTTGCTCCCATTTATAGGTGAGGAGGAGGAGGTAGCGTGGGGACTAGTGAAGGATCTGGTAAGCTCACCAGCTGGCATTCCAAATGGAAGAAAACTCATGTTAAGAAATATTAATCTGCCTGCATGCAGAGGGGCAATGGGGAGCAGAGATGGGCTTCTTGGAACATCAGGTTTTAGAGAGATCATCTCCTTCTCCCTGTCCCCCACTTCTTCCTGTACTTATTCCATGGACAGACTAAGTAGCCACATTTGCTGGCTGGTGTTAAAGGGGCCAAAATCCCTAACTTCCTTTGCCTCCAGGTATTACCCACTGAAGTCTTCACAGAAAATGAAACCTCCATTGATGGAGGCACTCCTTATTCCTTAAAGGACCTTATTAAAATATTGCATAAAATAAAATATATGGTAACATATTTACAATTAATACTATTTAATTCAATTAATATTTCTTTGGTTTCTTCTGTATTCAAGACCCATAGGAGAGGCAGCAATGCATAGTTGATCAGAGTCTAGCCTTGGAATCATGGAAGACTTGGGATTAAGGACTGATTGCCTTTGACTGCTGGTTTTGTGACTATGGGCAAGCCACTTTACTTTTCAGTGCCGTCATCTCTAAGGTTCTGTGTTATAGACAAATTATGATACTTAGTGATGAAAGGAATTTCCACATTGGGAGTTCCCTACCTTCATTAAATACATCTATCTGGGATAAATGTGTATACATATATACATACATACATACATAAAGCCTTTGGAGGTCACTATTCTTGGTGTTGTGGGGTGTACAAAGATAAATAAGTCCTTACCTTAATATAAATCACTGTCTAATAATAGTAATAACTAGAACTTTAAATTTTTCCAAGTATTTTAATAATAATTACAGATGACATTTATACAGTACCTACCTTGCAACAGGCACTGTGCTAAGCACTTTACAAATATTATTTCATTTGATACTCACAACAATCCTGGGAGGCAGGTACTATTGTTATTCCCATTTTACAGATAAGGATACTGAGGTAAACAGGTGAAATAACCTGCCCAGGACCATACAGGTAGTATCTGAGACCAGATTTGAATCCAAGTCTTCCTGACTACAACTTCCAATATCACCTATCCATATATCCACAATTAATTTGAAGTGATAAGTATATAGGAGATATAAATATAAAGCAGTGCAAATTCAGAGGAAAAAGAAATGTTTTGTGGGAAGGAACAATTCACTAAAGGTCTATAGAAAGCAGCATCTGGGTCGAATTTATGAAGGAAAAAGGCCAGCAATCAGGAGGACCTAAGTTCAACTTGGACCTGAGACATATACTAGCTGTGTGACACCTGGGCAAGTAACAACTTTGCCTACAGAGGAAAAAAAAAAGGGAAGGATCAATGGAGAGACAAAAGTTATTAGCACTGATACCAATAGGAATGTAGCTACCTAAAAAGGCCAGTGGTGGAATTCAAATAAATTCTCAACCCTAATGATGATTTTAAGAATACAAAAAGATATACCGAAAGGTAGTTTAATGTTTTATGCATTTAATACTCATATTAAAATAATAAAAGAGGTACACAAAACTAGATTGTTATATTACTCACAGTAAGCAAACTATCCTTATAGAGTGAAAGCAGCCATGGGACCCCAGCAGCTAATGTTGGAACATATGCAGAAACCAAACTCATTCTACCTGTTCCAACTCTTTTTCTTCTACTTACGTGGTTTCCAAAATGGATGATAAGATAACCCTTGAAATTTATCTTTCTTTTGGTTCATTGTGTCCCAGATTCCTATTAGTTTCACTATTCAGGGAACAGCAGCACTCTCATAATATCTCAGAGGAATTTGTAATAAAAATCGGAAACAAATCAGTTTGTCACCCCTTGGTTCTTTGGCACTTTTCCCTCTTTATGTTATATGTTTATTTACTGAAGTAACAAAAATGAAAGGTATAGTTTTAAAAAATGAATAAATAAATATTACAATCATAGTTATATCAATTTTTTCTACCTATGGATGGAATGACTATTACTATGGATGCTTAGAAAATGCTGTTAAGCAGATGAACATTAAAAAAGAGTAAGGAATGTAAATTTGTGATTTCCACACTGGATAGCTTACAGAGATCCCTGATTTCAAGTGCCATTTTAACAACTAGTTCTCAGAACTCAACATAACATTAGGGCAATTCTCCTAAACTGATGAGAACCCACTGAATCCCACCACTGGGGAAAAAAACATGATGTAGTAAGAGAAAGAGAGCTAAGACTATAGTTTTGGTAAAGGACATGCATGGAGTTGGACTTAAGGAAAGAAGAGTAAACAAAGTCAAGATGTCCAAAAGAAACTCTGGGTTTTCTGGGAGCAACATGAAGGTACTAAGAACATGGGGAAAAGTCAACATACAAAGAAGAAAAATGTGCAAAATGAAAGGTTATGGGCAAGAGATACATTCCTTTAATTTTATCCTTCAGTAAACAAGGATAAGAAATGAGGGACCAAGAAATGATAAGAATTGTGGAAATAATTTGGATCAAATTTACTCAAGCATGAAGCCACATGATTACAAATTTAGAACTGGGAAAGAACTGAGAGTCCATGAAGTCTTTCTTCTCCAATTTATCAAAGGGAAACCAAGGACCAGAGAGGGGAACTAAATGGATCAAGGTCAAAGAGCTAATAAGTGGCAGAACCAGGATTTGGATCTAGGACCTCTTACTAGCTTTTTCCATTGTCCCAAAGCTCAGGATCACTTCAGAGTCAAACATCTTTACCAGTATGCTTGGTGATGGTGATGATATGATGGAAATTAGAAGGAGAAAACATTCTTAATTGAAACTTTCTCAATCCAAAAATCTAAGATTTTACAAATGTGCAAACTTTATTCTGGTTTTTTGAAGGAGCTTTTTTCCTGAGCTTTGATTTCCTCATCAGTAAAAATAAGAAAGATAATAACCCCCATTTTATATATTTCATTTGATGGTTGTGAAATAATGAATATGATAAAATAATGTCACCAAGGGAACTTCCATACACATCAGAAGCAGCATAAGGAATGTTATCAAAGTGCAGAAAAGGACATGGGCTAGTTATGTAATACAGTCTATGTATACAATTGGCATTCTTGTGATATCATGAGTTCTTGAGGAAAGTCCCTGGCTCACTGAGTGGACCATCTGTGTGGTATCTATGGGAGGAGACAGACAAGAGTCACTCAGGATGAGAGGGAGCAGATGAATTGCTATCAATGATCATCATATTATTGTTTCAATTGACTTTTTCCCCGCTTTGGGCCACTGGGATTTCTAGGAATGGTTGGTGGAGAAAGCAAAAGGTTTGAAGTGAGAGGACCCAAGTTGGAATCCTGGTTCTGCTGATTCTCACCACTGTAATTCTGAGCAAGCCTTCCAGTTTTAATTTGGTGGTGCTGCTTTGGATTTGACTCTTAGTTTTGCCACCCACTAGTCATATGACCTTGGGTAAATCAATTAACCTCTCTGGGTTCCCATTTTCTCATATTGAAGGTGGGGTCTGGGACTAAATTTACAATGTCCTTTCCGGGACACTTCTGCCATATACTGGCTCTATAGCCAAGTCACATAACCTCTTTTGCCCCAGATAACTCTCTAAAGATTTTAAATTTGAAGAACCATGACCAATCTGTATTGAGGGAATTTATTCAGTAGGAATTCTGGCAACCAATGAAATCACAGATCTTGGCAAAAAATACAAAATAAAATAAAAAACCCATAATTCTGGAGATAGTTGTGAGAAGAGTGCTTTGTAAATTATAAAGACCCAGAATGCATCCCTTCTTCCTCCTAAATCTGGACTCACATGGACTGGATCCAATCTTGGGACTGACTCAAAATGTCATTCTCAGTTGACTCATCATAATGAGTTTCAATCCAGAGTTTACTTGTAAGAAATCTCTAAATGTTCCTCTCTTGTTTCCTCAAATGTGGACACTAGGTAAAGTCCTCAGATCCTGTTTAAGTACTCAAAGTAACAAATGAAGATTTTTATTATACCCTATAGGAAACTGCAGAAGATGCAAAGCACTCACAAGAGTCCAGAAAGAGATAAAAGAAATATATAAAGTATATAACTTCCTAATGAAATTGAATTTCATGTTGCAAATGAAGCAACATAGACATTCTTGTGAGATTTCTTCCTTGCATCACTCCCACAGCATGCCTTCTCAGTATCCCCTGCCACAAAGTCAGATACCTTGGGGTGGGGTGGGGGGGACTGCTGAATAGACAACCTTCTTATACCATAAGACTTGTGTTGTCTGAATAACTCACAGTAATAAAGAGGTAGAAAGTAAAATATTTTGCTCCTTGACATTGAAGTGTATTCCGCACCCCCTTTCAATTCCTTTTTATGCATGGTTTTCCTCATTACATTATAAACTCCTTGAGGACAGGGAGTATGCTTCTTTTCACTTGTATTTGTTGACCAGTTACCTATGTACAGTAGCTGCATAACAAACACTTGATAATTTTACACCATTTGACTTATTGCTCTTCTAGTTGAGAAACCATACGGGCAATCTTTTCTATCTCTAAGAAATCTGCTATTTAAGAATTCTCTTTTTGGGACTTAGGTCCTTTTGACCTAAGTCCCAGAAAATACCCCCTTCTTGGAATAATTTTAAATGAATTAAAAAAAAGCACATTATTTTTAATATACATTTTAAAAATAGAAAATATTATTTATTTAAAAATACACATTACTTTAGGATTGTAAAGGAAGCCAATGATATTAAAATATAACTATCAAAGTATTTAAAAAACAAGTCACATATGTCAGGGTAAGAACCCATGAGCTAGAAAGACAGATCTCCAAACTTTAGAAGTTAGGGATAATCCTGAGGAAAACCCCCAAGACTGAGACTACCTAAAAAATATCTCTGTGATCCTGGTGACTAGGAAGATCTTTTCCTTTAACTTAGAGGGGTAGAAATATTTTTAATATTAATGTGGTGCTTTAGTAGCATAGTCCATAGAGAGCTAGGCCTGAAATCAGAAAGACTCATCTTCTTGAATTCAAATCTGGCCTCAGATACTTTCTAGTTGTGTGACTCTGGGCAAGTCACTTAATCCTGTTTGCCTCAGTTTCCACATATTTAAAATGAGTCGGAGAAGAAAATAAAATGACAAGCCAATCCAGTATCTATGCCAAGAAAAGCCCAAATGGGGTCATGAAGAGGCAGACATAAATGAATAATAGCATTCCTCTCAGGTGATTTGGGGAGTATGTGAATGTTTTTTGCCCTGCATATCTGCCATAAATCAAAGTATCTCTTCCTGCATTACCACTAATTCAGGGGCTGAGTAATTCCCTTCTTGCAAACAATCTTTGACTTGTTCTCAGAAAGTTATGGTCAAGGTCTTGTATCTCCTGGTCCTCTGATTCAAAGTGGCCATCGATGATTCCTGAGGAGGATTTAGGGGAAATCCTATATAAGGTAAGGAGAGATACAGAACCTATAGTCCCAGAACCTAGGTTCAATCTGTTAACTCTGCTCTGTTCACTGAATAAGTAAAAGGTAAAAAAGGGATGGGCATAGACTGCCAGCTCTATCATAGGTCACCACCAAGAGTGCTTCCTTTGATAAGAGTCTGTCCTCCTTAGAGATTCTAGCCAAGCAAATCATTCCAGGGGCAGTCCTAGTCCTTGCAACTTATCCCCTGGGAAGTACCAAGGAGAAGATCCAAACCACCAATTCATCTTAGGGACAACCTATATTTAGGGCTTAAACAAGGAATTGTCTCTGTCCTCTTCACAAGATGTCAATGAGAGCATGTGGACTCTATAGGGAGATGGACTTTCAAAGGTCCTATAGCATCACAAGCCTATAATTGCATCATGGTAACTGAGGAATTCCCTTAATTGCTCTTTTCTCCTTCCTCTTAGCTACAGAAAATCCTTTGTGCATTCATTCTCACAACATCCTAACAGCAATTCTCTTTCCCAAGCACAGGTCACCTTCCCAATTCCAGGGGATTTTTGCCATGTGGCACAAGGGACATTTTACAGCTGGCAGGGGATAACTGTTCCAAGCAACTCCTCGGGGAGCAGGGAAGGGATCTGCTAGCACCATCCCTCAGATGGAGAGAAGACAACCTGGCACTTTGATGTATATTTTATGTTTGGCAGACCGCTAGGCTCCAGGAAACTCTAGGCTTTGCCTTTCTCTCTTCTAGGGCCATGTTGAAGCCAACAGAAAGTTAGAATAGAAGAGAGACTGCCAAGCTTGGATTCCAGCACAGTGGCTCTAGCCTGTACACAGTAGCTTCTGTCCCAAAACCCTGGCTAATGGAGTTAGCTGATATAGCTTTAGTCATGTGGTTAAAAAGGAAAGGAAGTCATTATATGGGAACGATCAGGAAATTAATAGGAACAAGCAACCATAGCATAAAGATTCATTATCTAATATTCCTTTAGTATAGAGTAGGGATTTTGTTAAAGGATCCCTGAGACCAGGAATGCATTTCTTTCTCACTTTTAGCTCTTAGAATTTCTTCCAAGGTTAATTTTAATCTTACATTCTACATCAGGGACAGGGATTGTCCAGTACCCGGGCCATATAAGGCCTATGAAATCGGTCAGTCTGGTGTTGCCAAGGTAACCACAGGGACATGCAATTCAATAAATCAAGAGCTTTTTAAGGGTAGAGTAATTAAATATTTAGCCCACAATCGTGGTCTTTGGCTGGAAAAAATGTTCCCACCTCTGTTCTACATTAATAAGAGTATCATGACCTTACAGGTGTCAATGCCTTTCTTTCCAAGACCCCCTCCAACCAAAGATTTAATTTTTGCATTCTTAGAGGCAAGTAGGAGGCACAGTGGATAGAGTGCTGGACCTGGAACCAGAAAGACAGGACTTGAAATCCAGACTCAGACACACTTATTGTGGTGTGACCCTAGGTAGGTCACTTTGCCCTATGTTTGCCTACATTTCCTTATCTGAAAATGGAAACCTTGATAGTACCTACCTCCTAAGGTTTTTAGTGAAGAATATTTGGCAAATTTAGAAATATTTCATAAATGCTAACTATTATTTGCATCTACAGCTTGTATTTATCTGTCTATGTATTTGTTATTTTCCTCCAACAGAATATAAATCCACTGAGGGCAGGGATTATTTGTTGAATAAATAATTCTCTTAAATGGGAATCTACCCCTCCCCCAACTCCTCCACCCTGCCCTCTAGCATCTGTTTAACTCCAATTAACCTTTTTTTTTCACTCAAGGGTCAAGTGCAAAAAGATACTTATTCAATAGTTGAAGTCAGTTGAACATCTGGGAAGCACCATAGTCCACAATGCAAGGCTGCATTTCAGATTTTGTGGGGGTGAATTATGTGATGTATCCTCTTTGCTTGGTTTCACTATTTATCAAGGAGGGTTAATAATATGCATCATGAAGATGCTGATGCAGATACACTATAGAAAACATATGGCCAGCAAGTAAAGTAAGCTAAGTTTTGATTCTGACTTTAGTGAAAAGAGAAAAGGTTTGTGAGACAGGGATCCTGTTGATACTTTCAAGCATTGTGGCTGTGGACCTCAGTTGCCTCATTTGTAACATGGGAATAATAATTCTTGGATTGTTTTGAGGAAAGAATTTTGAAAATAATACATTATAGAAAATTGAGGTAACATTATCTAAGCAAAATTTAATAGAAGAGGCCCCTCCTGCTCACAACCTCAAGAGACCATTTTAGCATCTTTCCTTCTTTCATGGGCTTCAAGATGTAACTAGAAGTTAGTCTTATTGAGGTCTTCAGGAGAAAATAATTGATAACCTACTTCTTGTGCTGCAGAGGAGAAAGAAAAACCTATGAGACCTTGCCTTATAGGAAATTATACCCTACTGGGGAGAAAAAAAAATCCCATATAGCAAAAATAAGAAAGATATTAATTTCATGAAGGGATTAAGGGATTAAAAGAATAAACACCTATAGGAAATAAAAGTAAAAAACCACATAAAATTAAATGCTATATGGTTTAATCTATGAGTGCCAAAGAATTTCAGACAAGAGGTAGAGACCAATGAAGAAGGCTGATGTCATTATAGGAGATTTGGTTGAGGAGATGGGATTTGGGTTGGGCTTTCCAGGATGAATATGATTTAAAAATATGGAAAAAAGTGACTTCCTGGGCAAGGGATTCCATTTAAATAAAGACCCAGAAGTGGGAATGAAGATGGCATCTTTATAGTGAGAATGCTAGCCTGATGAAAAGTGGAAGGTGCATCTTGGGGAACAAGTGTGATTAGACAGTTGAACACCAGGTTGATGGATGGTGGTCTCCTTGACATAGGTCAGTTCCCACTAGTGATGTTCACAGCACCCCTTCAATGTCTATCCCTCCTGTGAGACTCTTGTCCCTGTTCTCCCATAAGTTTTGTTACCATTGAAAAGCCAACAAAGCCCTTCCTTCACTTTCTCTTGACATTGCAGAGTTATGGGGAGAACCAAGAATTTCCTACTGATTATCTTTTGCTAAATGACTGGTCTTTCCAGTGATATAACTGAGATTAGAATATCAAATGCAAGGATGCATGAAAAGTCAGAAGAAAAATGAATTTGGAAACTTTGATAAACCCATTTGAGAAAAAAAAAGAAATGTATGGGGAAGAATTAACAAATCAAAAAAAGTTGATTTCCTACTTCTTGGAAGCAGATTACCATCTGCCCCAGGAAATTCATCTTTCAAAGGTCCATAGAGCACAAGAACCATTTGTTCCCATATGTAGAGGGAAAGGAGATGGTTCAGAGCCATAAAATGATTCATAGGTGACAAGCAAGATAGGAAAAAGGATTAAATTATCCTGGTTTGAGGTAATCTGAAGAGGAGGAATGCAGTTTTTTTTTAAAAGGCAGGCCCATAGAACCAGGAGTTGTCTTATCCCCATGCTCCCTCTCCAGGGTTGAATTAAGATCCAGAGAATGCAGAAATAATTTGATTATGGTAGAAATATTGACAAATAGAAATGAAATCTAGTTCTCTCTCTCTCTCTCTCTCTCTCTCTCTCTCTCTCTCTCTCTCTCTCTCTCTCCCTGCCCCCCTCATTCAGAATCCTGGAAACTCCAGAGGACCCTCCTTAAAGAGTTACTCTGTTGGGAAATGACCAACTACCACAAATGCTACCAGAGAAGAAGGAAATAAAACCCTGGGACTGAAATTTGTTTGCATCTGCATGATGGAAAATTTACCCCTCTCACACTAAAGCTGGAAAATCTTACATTCCCATAGCAACAAAGTCCCACTGGAAATCATGTGTCCCTGGTAGGTCACCCACCCATTTGGAAGCAGGGTATGTGCTACAGCTTTTCAGCCACCCCCTAGCAAATGCATGCAGTGTAAAGCATAGAATCTGCAGTTAGATTGCCAAACACACTTTATTTTTATACTTGGAAGCAGCTGAGGTGAGTGGATTATACCTGGGCATCCCTGATGGGCTATGAAACCTTGAAATTGTGACCTCTTTACTTTCTCCCTCAATTTTCTCATTTGGAAATGAACAAGACATCTGCCCCTGCTTAGTTAATCAGGGCATTATGGTAATATACTAGAAAAAATAGTAACATTCCGTAGTATCTTGGGTTGTTGAAGACAAATGAATTGGCAATATAACCCATGTTAGAGAGACCCCTAAGGACTCTGGATTTGCATTCTGTTTGGGTCCTGGGGTCTAGATTCTTAAGAAGGTTGGTTTGAGTTAATTCAGGAAAATCTCCAAGATAAAGTTAGCTAAAGCATATAAGGAAGTTTTCTCAAATGTGGGTAGCAAGATCCCCAACACTGTTAGAGGAACTCAATGAACTAAATGCTTGCTGAGTATAAAACATTTATTTCATTCCAAGGGAAATACTTAAGATATTAAGGACTCGGGCGGCTAGGTGGCGTAGTGGATAGAGCACTGTCCTTGGAGTCAGGAGTACCTGAGTTCAAATCCGACCTCAGACACTTAATAATTACCTAGCCGTGTGGCCTTGGGCAAGCCACTTAACCCCATTGCCTTGCAAAAACTAGAAAAAAAAGATATTAAGGACTCACAGGAACCCAAGAATAAATACAAAGATATTAAGTCCGGGGCGGCTAGGTGGCGCAGTGGATAAAGCACCGGCCCTGGAGTCAGGAGTACCTGGGTTCAAATCCGGTCTCAGACACTTAATAATTACCTAGCTGTGTGGCCTTGGGCAAGCCACTTAACCCCATTTGCCTTGCAAAAAAACAAACAAAAAAACCCCAAAGATATTAAGTCCTTTTCATCTCCCTTGAAGGCGACCTGAACTTGGGGGATCATTACTGAGGCAACCCACTGACAATCCAGTGAACTCCTCTTTCCTATAAAGCTCCCAAGACCAATGGTATCACTCTATGGTTTAGATATCTCTTGGAATCAGTTGTGTAGCAATTAAATTCTTCATCAGACCTTTGCTGTCCTAGTAACTTATTGAATTTTCTCTTCAAATCAACCAACATTTATTAATTGAATATAGATCAGGGATAGTGCTAAGATAAGCACTGGGGAGACAATACAAACAAAAATAAAGACCCCTGCCCTCAAGAAACTTACATTCTAATAGGAAAAGGACATAAAATAGAGTTGAATGGTTGGTATGGGGCAGGTAACACAGGAAGGGACCCATATGGGAGGATGGTGACAAAGTCTAGAAAGTGAGAAGACAAGAGAGGAATGAAGAATAAATGGCCTGCATCCTTCCTTAAAATGGAACTTCTGCAAGATGCTTATCAATATGGCCCCAGAAGGTTGGGTGAGAAGACCATTGATTGTTGAAGGAAGTTCTGTGATGACTGGCAAAGTCTGGAAGCAGAGACACAAGGAATGATGTAACATGTTTTGTAGGAAGTTTCTAGATGATCCTTTCCTCAAAGAATGCTGCCTCAGAAAATTCTTTCATGAGTTGGAGTTCATGAACCTTGTCTAGAGACTAATCAGGTCATATGAAAGTGCATCTTCCAATGTCATGTGTTTTTGATTTAACTCTTTATCACTGTTCCTGAAGGATGGGGGTACTGAAGATCAAGAGAGAGTGAAGAAAAAAGAGGAGGTAGGGCTAACCTTAGAGAGAACTTTTATGAAACCACAAGGATGGGAAGCTGATTTTTTTTCATCCAGCTAATCAACAACAGGCAATCCCAATCAGTACAAAGACCTTTGCATGTGCTCACAACCCATAAAGGAGTACCTTTCAGTTGCTTCTCAATAATGGACTGTACTTTATAATAGCATCAGGTTTTGTCACAAATGTCTCAGATTGCAAGGTAATTCCTAACTACCACCTTCTTCCAGTAACATAATATGGAATAGAATAAAATTTTTGAATTAGAGGGACTTTATGGATTTTATGATTCAAACTCTTCTTTTTACAGATGAGGAAATTATGGCTCCACAAAATAGCTATAATTGGCAGCTGGGTACAATGGAAAATACATTAGCTTTTTTTTGAGTTGGAGGACTTGAGTTCAATGCCCATTTCTGCCCCTAACTTGTATGGCCTTGGGGAAAATCACTTATTTCTCTGTTATTTATTTTCCTCACCCAAATAATACAGGCATTCAGCCAGATGAATGACCAGTAAGGTCCCTTTTGGGTCCAAATCTAATACCTAAAACCTTGGTCCCTTGACTCTTTATTTAGTGTGCTTTCCATCACAACATGATTATCACTTTAGAGGATTTTTATCTTTGGTTGGGATTGTACTTCTGGATACTCAGATACCATCCTCTCTAAGAAGCAATCTGGTTGGGTGGGAGTGGATGAGATCTAATTATCTTCTCATTAGTCTTAATGATGTTTTCCCCCTAGCACAGACTTGGCCTCAGAGATGAAACAGTGGCATGCCTTGTTTGTGGTATGGGTCTGGTGATAACCGGGCAGTGAACCAATTTTAGCAAATGTAAGATGAGTATTGGATGTGGAATGGATTTCACAGGTTGGGAAAGTGTGGCCTTGCATTACAGACTGATTAGGAGTTAGAAGCCTCAGCACCAAACCATAAAATAGCACGTGGGAAAAGAAAGCTGACCCAGTGATGGGAACTGTTAACTTTCTACTCAGAAAAAATGGATCAATGCCCCCCAAGAGAGCTCTCTGAGCTGAGGCTGAGGATTTTCAAAAGCCTCCTGTATTTTTTTCTTTATTGTTCACTAAGTGATGTGTTACAGGTTCCTCCCTTGGGTGCCTGTATTTTATCTGGCCATGAAAAGCTATGGTTGAAAAGGAACCATCTTCACAGATGTTTTACTTTAATTGCTGTAATTAATATTAATGTCAATTAATATTTAATGACAATGTTAAGAAGCACAATGGCAAAATACTGGTTAGTAATGTGACTTGGAGAAGGGGAGAAGGGGAGAAGTCTTTCAGTTCTTTCATCTGTTCAGCAGGCAAAATTTTAGGTTCTAGAAGCTTCTCATGGTTTATTATTAGATCCTTTTCCATGTCTTTAAGCAAAAGTAGACTATTTACTGACTGTACATCAGTGGGATAGTGGATATGGTACTGGACTTAGAGGCAAGGAGATGAGTTCAAATCCCCCTTTAGACATGTACTGACCTAGGCAAATCACTTGTGCCTCAGTTTCTTCCTCTGTAAAATTAGTATGTTGAACTTGATAGCATCCAGGTTTAAATCTATGAATGTTCCTTATGAACAAAGCCCTACCATGCTATAAGTTTTGAATAGGATGTAGGATATAGACCTTGAAATGAATATAGGATAGAAATGAAACCATGCCTTAGGAGTTTGTTTGCTTTTTTGTAGAAATAATACACACACACATAAAATTAGATTTTTTTAAAAAGACAGAGAAGTTCATTGTAATTTATATTACTATTATAAATTTACTTTTTTAAAGAAGGGGGTATCCTGGAAGGAAAAACCTTTACTGATTTAGTAGTAAGACTACTACAATTTGACCTTGAAATGAGGATATCTGGATTTAAATCTGTTTTGATATTAATAATAAACTTAGGAAAATGGAGAAATTACTGAACTCCTTTGAACCTCCATTCCCTTATCTATGTAGCAATATTAAGGAAGGTGGTGTTGTAATTGGGGTTGTTGAATCATTCCTTTGTGACCTTCACTCCACTACTGACTCATTGCCCCATGGATTTTCTGGTATTTCTCTAATATGGAAAGTAGCATGAAAGTGTCGGGAAATTTCTTGATATTTTTTGCTAGTTTCACAGTCCTAATCAGAGACAGGCTCTGCCAAAATATCCATGAAAGATCTATCTCTTTATCTTTACTGGAGATGTTTCCCTTTTAATTGCCTCCTCCCATCTGTATTCCCAATAAGTACATTGCAAATGCTGTTGTTTAATTCTATTTTATAAAGGGGAAAAACCTTTTAAAACAAAGAAAAGTAAACTGATTTTCCACTTTCCAGAGAGGAAAGGCTCAGCTCTTGTGAAGGAGCTTAGAGGGATAAGGAGAAACTAGATTCCTATCTTGGGGGTCTGTGCTTAGGGGAGCCCCAACTTCTGTTTTTTCTTTCTTTCTTCCTTTCTTTCTTTTTCTTTCTTTCTTTCTTTCTTTCTTTCTTTCTTTCTTTCTTTCTTTCTTTCTTTCTTTCTTTTTCTTTCTTCTTATTTTGTACAAATAATGTTTCTTATACATTACTAAAATATTCTTATTTAAGAGTAAACATAATACCCCCTCCCCCAAGAAAATATAGACCCACAAAAGTGAGAAAGTAAAGGGGAGAGAAAAAAATAAAAATAAAAAAAATATTAATAATAACAATAATAGTAGGTATGGCCAGGTGGTACAATGGATGGAGCACCGGCCCTGGAGCCATGAGTACCTGAGCCCAAATCTGGCCCCAGACACCCCACAATCACCCAGCTATGTGACCCCATGCAAGCCACCCCAACCACATTACCCTACAAAAACCAAAAAAAGAAAGGCCCAAAATAAAATAAAATAGTAATAATAATAGTAGGGGCAGCTGGGTGGCAGAGAGATCACTGTCCCTTGAGCCAGGAGCACCCAGGTCCAAATCCAGCCTCAGAAATCCAACAATCACCCAGCTGTGCAGCTCCAGGCAGGCCACCCAGTCCCATTTGCCCTGCAACACCCCCCAGAAAATAATAATAATAAAAAATGTGTTTTAATCTGTGTTCCAACACCACCAGCTCTGTTGCGGGTAGATCACATTCTTTAGGATAAGTCTATCACAAAAGTTATTTCCATATTTTTCCACTGTTGCCATTGCTGATCGCAACTCCTTCCATTCATACTTCTCTACTACCATGAACTATATTTTCTCTCTCCTTTCACTCTGTCTCTGCTGTAGGGTAGTTTAATGGCACAGCAGACAGATCCCCAGCCCTGGGGCCAAGAGGCCCCTTACCCAGCATCCATCCAGGCCTATGGTCCCAGAAAAGCCATCCAATCTCAGCCCCTTGGAAGAAGTAAAAAAGAAAATGTGTTATAGCTGACCACACTCCCCCCCATGGTTCATCCTCTCCTCCATCACTCACATACCCCTCCTTCCCCCTGTCCCCCTTCTCTCCTTCTTACTACAGATGTCTATAGCCCATTGAATACATATATATCTATATCTATCTATCTATCTATCTATCTATCTATCTATCTATCTATATATATATATATATATATATATATATATATATATATATACTGTTTCCTCTCCTAGCCACCTCTGGTGAAGGCAAAGATTCCCTCATTCCCCCTTGCCTTCCCCCTTTCCATATCATTGCAATAGCTCATTGTAATAAAGAAAAATCTTATTATATGAAATATCTTAGCCTATTCCTCCTCTCCTTTGTCTTTCTCCTATACATTTCCCTTTTATCTATTGACTCCATTTTTATACCACAATGTATCTTCAAATTCAGTTTTCTCCTGTGCTTCATCTATAAAAGCTCCTTCTACCTGCTCTATTAAATGAGAAGGTTCATATGAGTATTATCAGTATCATTTTTCTATACAGGAATACATGTAGTTCATCATCATTAAGTCCCTCATATTTTCCCCTTCTCCTCCACTCTCTATGATTCACCTGAGTCCTGTATCTGAAGATCAAACCTTCTGTTCAGCTCTGGCCATTCCAACAGGAACATTTGAAATTCCCCTGGTTCATTGAAAGTCCATTTTTTCCCCTGGAAGAGGACATTCAGTTTTGCTGGGTAGTTAATTCTCAGTTGCATTCTAAGCTCTTTTGCCTTTGGGTATATTATATTCCAAGCCCTATGAGCTTTTAATGTAGTTGCTGCTAAGTCTTGTGTGATCCTGACTGCAACTTCATGATATTTGAGTTGTGTCCTTCTGGCTGCTTGTAATATTTTCTCTTTGACTTGGGAGTTCTGGAACTTGGCTATAATATTCCTAGGGGTTGTTTTTTTTGGATCTCTTTCTTGGGGAGATTGGTGGATTCTCTCAATTTCTATTTTGCCCTCTGCTTCTAGGATATCAGGGCAATTTTCCTGTAATAACTCTTTGAAAATGTCAAGGCTCTTTTCCTGGTCATGACTTTCAAGTATTCCAATAATTTTTAAATTATCTTTCCTAAATCTGTTTTCCATATCAGTTGTCTTTTCAATGAGATGTTTCACATTTTCTTCTAATTTATCATTCTTTTGGTTTTGAAGTATTGAGTCCTGATTTCTGGTAAATTCATCAATCTCCCTGAATTCTATTCTTTGTCTGAAGGATTTGTTCTCCTCAGAGTCTTCTTATCTCTTTTTCCATCTGGCCAATTTTGCTTTTTAAAGCATTCTTCTCCTCAATAACTTTTTGACCTGTTTTATCCATTTGACCTAAGCTGGTTTTTAGCATGCTATTTTCTTCAGCATTTTTTTGGATTTCCTTGACTAAGTTGCTGACTTCATTTTCATGTTTTTCCTGCATCTCTCTCATTTCTTTTCCCAATTTTTCCTCTATTTCCCTCACTTGATTTTCAAAGTCTTTTTTGAGCTCTGTCATGGCCTGAGCCCAATTTCTGTTTTTCTTGGAGTCTTTAGATGCAGGAGCTTGTACCTCCTTATCTTCAGATTGAGTATTTTGATCCTTCTTGGGGTCACAGGCAAAGTATTTTTCAATAGTGTTCCTCTTTTTTCTCTGCTTACTCATTTTTCCAGCTTGAGCCTGGTTTTGGGGTGCTTCCTGAGCTTTTGAGACACCTCCACAAAGATCTCAGTGTGTGAGGCTCTGTCCTCCCTCCTTGTCTGTGAATGATCATAAGTGTCCCCCCTCTGCCACGGGGCTGAGGTGGGGGGGGGCTCCGCTGTTCTATGGGGGGGCCTGGACTACGATCAGGATCTGAATGTGGTCAGAACCCCAGAGTCCTGTTCCAGGAACAGAGGACAGAGCTCTGTAGTCTCTCTCTTCACTCCCCCACCTTGGCTCAATGGGCTCATGCCTGGGGGGCTCCTGCTTGCCAGCTCTGCCTGCTTCTGTTTCCTGGATCTGGGCTGCCTTGGTCACGCTGCTCACTGTGTGCCCTGAGGGCCGGGCTTCACGTGCTCACTCTGGCAGAGGTTCCCCCTTGATGTTCCCCTAAGTTGTGCTTGCTGCTCCCTGGGGTGTAGCTCAGGAAATTGCCCCTGCTGCTGCTGTGAGCCGTGGCTCCCAGAGCCCTGGGGCTGCCTCCAGGAGGCTGAAGTTCCTTTACTCTGGCAGGCCACCCCTCTGGTGGGCCGCCCCTCCGATCCCATGGAGCCAAGTCTTTCTGCTCTTTTCAGGTTACCTTGGGTTGGAGAATTGCCTCACTGGATCCCTCTGTGGATTCTGTCTCTCAAAAATGGAGAGTCTTTAGTTTATAAGTTTTGCTCCAGAGCAACTGAGAGAAGGTCCTCTCCTGTTGCCATCTTGGCTCCACCCCCCACCTGTTCTTATACACCTTGTCCTCAAGTAAGCAGCCTTGCTCCCAGAGCCCTAGATTCTCTTTTGGAGGGCAGCTAAATGAGGTAGTGGATAGAGTGCCAGGGTTGGATTCATCTTTGTGAATTCTGTCTTAGGGACAATTAATAGCTGTGTGGCCCTGGGCAAGTTACTTAATCCTATTTGCCTCAGTTTCCTCATTTGGAAAAAGAAATGGTAAACCAATCCAGTTTCTTTGCCAAGAAAAGCCCTACGGGGTTACTGAGAATTAGATATGTTTGGAATAACTGATCATCTATCTGTGCCCCTGCTTGTGAATCTGTTTTCCCAGAACTAGCTTATAGCTTCCCTTTCCCCAATGCCATGTGTCTTCTAAAGATCATCAGGAAGTGAGTTCCTCTTTGAGGCCATTTCCTTGACTCAAGTGAATTGACTTTATAGGTCACTAGAGTGTGCTTTATCTTTCTTTGTTCTATATTGCTCACTTTCTCATACACTCAAAAAACTAATTAATACTTGATAAGGAGCTCAATTTGCCACATTTTACAATCAGTTTAACATCTTTCAAGACCTTTTCTCTGAGTAGGTCTGTATAAACCAACTCCCTCATATCTACAAAATGACCTAGAAATCACCTTTCACATGTTCCTCTCATTCATCTCCAAGTTGAATAAATTGACAGTTTTTATTGATTCTGCCCCTAGAACATCCCTTGCATTTCTCTCCTTTTTTCTATTCACATGGCTGTCATCATGGCCTCCCAATTACAATACCCTCTCCCTTCTCCAATTTATTCTTCAGTTACCAATCAATTGTGTCATTCCCTTGCTCAAGAAATTTCTGCAGCTCCCTATGGCTTTCATGATAAGCTATAGCTTTGTAACTCAGTGGAAAGAACTGGTTCTGGATTTAGAGATCCTAGTTCAAATCTTCCCTCTGATAGCTAATATCTATGATTTAGAGCTCTAAGGAAAAGTAGCTGGTAAAGATTGTTATTTTTTCTTTGTATTTCCATCACTCAACATATAGAAGGTGTTCAATAAATGTTTCCCATTGGGTTTCTTTTTTTGGCCCAGACTTGTAATTTAATTTAATTTAATTTAATTTAATTTAAGGAGGAAACTTCTAGCAATGAAGATGTGTCCCTCTTTTGCAATTTATATTGTTAAAGATGCTTTGTTCTCTAGGGTTTGATTCACTTGGGATTCTATTGCCATTGAGATGGAATATGAACCTGAGTCTTCCTCTTCTTTTTTTTTCTTTTTTTTTGCTAGGCAAATGAGGTTAAGTTGCCCAAGACAACACAGCTAGGTAAGGTAATTATTATCTGAGGCTGGATTTGACCTCAGGTACTCCTGATTCCAGGACTAGTGCTCTATCCACTGTGCCACCTAGCCACCCCAACCTGAGTCTTCCTGACTCCAAATCCATCTCTCTACTCAAGTATTGCTAAGTTGGAGATAATTTATGCACCACACATCTTAGCCTGGAAACATAGCTAGAATTTATTTCACCTGAGGAAAATGTAATTGGCAGGAAGGCATGAAGGATTGTGACTTAGAGGACCATTCAACCAGTGGTGGCCCTCCTCAAGAGCAGTGGTGGCAAATTCAAATAAAAATGGAATCCACTAAAGCTTACAAAAGAATTCTCACATATTGACCAAGTAATAATATTTATCTATATTCAATTATATTTTTATTTCTTATATTAACTAGTACATCATTAATCTGGTTCAGGTGGCACTCCGAAGTATTACAGGTAGCTTGACTCTAATACATTTGTTTTCTGGCTTGGTGTCAGAGAAAAGGTGGAGGAAACAGTGGGGAAATGAGCCTTGGAAGAAGATGATAGCATGCCTGTGCTGTTCCAGAAAAGGGGTATTGCAGGGTTGATGGAGAAACATGAGCAAAGTGAAGGGATGATATGGACCCCTCTTCTCTACTAGCAGCTCCAAGGCAAAGTCATATTGTTTTCATAGACTAATAGTGAAGGAAGTGCTTACTTCCTACTGTAAATGTTAATCCTATAATTTTAGCTCCAGGTTTGTCACTAATTAGCTTTCTGACCTCAGAGAAGTCACTTTTCTGGACATTAGTTTCTGAGCTATGAAAAGAGAGCTATGGACAATATGTTCTGTGTAGTCTCAATGGTAGCTTAGTTCTGAATCTCCAATCCTATGATCCTATGTTTTGGGTATTTAACACAGGGTCCCTTGCAGTTATAAGAAAAAAAATAAATTCTTTGGTCTTTCAACATCACAATGCAGTTACCAGCAGGAAGAGAATTATGGAAGTGTTTCAATTAGCTGGGCAAAAGAAACAGCATTCCACTGGAAAGAATAGAATAACAATCTTTTCCAGATTCTCTTAGGGGGTCACAGTAGGAACTCATGAATTAAGAATATAAGAAATGTTATACTAGATCAGAAATGTGACCCTTTCAGAACAATATTGTCCTCTAATAAAGGACGTGAGTGTGTGTGTGTGTGTGTGTGTGTGTGTGTGTGTGTGTGTGTGTGTGTGTGTGAAGGGCAGCATTTACTCACTTTGGCTTCACAGGGATGTGGATGCTCTATCTCTTTTTTTCTTCCTCAAGTTACTTCCTTTAATAACTCTTTAGAGATTTTCTATTGAGAAATTTATTGAAAACATTCTTGATTTATATTTTTAGGCTATATCAACTTGAGGATGGAATGAGAGAGGAGAATGTGTACAATAAATTTATTAGCTAGGGTAGCTGGGTAGATAGAGGATGTCTACCTAGGATGACTAGGTAGACAGTAAATAGAGTGCCAGACCTAGAGTCAGGAAGCCCCAAATTCAACCCAGCCTCACACACTAACTGTGCAACCCTAGGCAAGTCACTTCATCCTGCTTGCCTCAGTTTCCTCATCTGTAAAATGATCTGGAGAAGGAATTGGCAAACCATTCCAGTGGGTATCTCTGCCAAAAAAAACCCCAAATGGGATCACAAAGAATTGGACACTACTGAAACAACCAAATAACAACAAAACTTACTGGCCAATGTGTGAAATACTCCCATACTTGTCTGAATATAGATTGCACTCTCTGTCCCTGGAAACCATTTCCTTTCTAGGTTTTTATGATTTTTTATGCTCTTTCCTGGTTCACTTCGTACCACGAGGACCACTCCTCAGGTTCCTTGGTGCAGTCTTTTTCTAGCTCAAGTCCACAAACTTAGGGTGTCCCTCATAATAGTTCTCTTTTGGAACCTTCTTTTCTTAGTGATCCCACCCGTTTTCATGAGTTCTATTATATCTTTATTCAGATGATTCCCATATCTCTATATCTGACTTAATTTCTCTCTTGAGTTCCAATTCTATATCACCAACTATCTTTTGAATATCTTGAATTGGGAATCTTTTGGCATTTTAAATTCTATATGTCTAAAATAGAACCCATTATCTTTCCTCCAAAATCCCCCCCTTCTTCTCAACTTTCCTTAGAGTCAATCATCTAGGCCAATTTGTGCTAGTGCAATCTTGAGGAATCTTTCCAGTTTTTAATTTGATAATATTATGGATTTGAATCTTAACTCTTCCATCAATCAACTGTATAACCAAGTAGAGAGGCCTGACCTTGTCACCATCTCCCATCCTTACTTTCAACACATTAAATTCTGTTGTTGTTCAGTTGTTTTTTCAGTTGTACTTGACTCTTTGTGACCCCATTTGGGGTTTTCTTGGCAAAGATACTAGAGTGGTTTGCCATTTCCTTTTCCAGCCCTGGGTTACAAAGTTAATAAATTTCTGAGACTGGACTTAAATTCATTCTGATTCCAATCCTAGCACTCTATCTGCTTCTCTACCTGGCTGCCCTCAATAAACTACAGTATCCTTCTATTAATGCCAGCATCAACTATAAAATCCATTCTTTGGCTTTTAAAGTCCTTCACAACCTGGCCTCTTCCTCCATTTCTGGGTTTCCCACACTTTAATTAGCTCCCATGCATTTTATGATCCAGTTTTGTTGTTGTTCAATCATTTCAGTCAAATCCAACTCTTTATGACCCTATTTGGGGTTTTCATGGAAGAGAAACTAGAGTGATTTCCTATTCCCTCTTCAGCTCATTTTACAGATGAGAAAACTGAAGCAAATAGGATTAAGTGACTTGCCCAGGGTCATACAGCCAGCAAGCATGTGAAGTCAAATTTGAACTCAGTCTTTTTTGACTCCAAGTGCTGTGCTCCATCCACTGTGCCAGCTACCTGGTTGTTTATTCTTGACCATGATCCAATCATACTGGTCTATTTTTCTGTTCCTCATATTAGACTCTTCACCTTTGGATTTTGTGATATTTTTAACTGGTTGTTCTTCATATGTGGGAATTCCCTCTCTTCTCACTCTGACTCCTTTAAGATCAGTTTAAATCTTACCTTCTTCAGAATGTTTTTCCAGGTTCTTTTTTTTCCCCCAAGTCCCCCCCTCCTTTGAGAATTTTACATGGAAGTTACCTTGTGTGTGTGTGTGCCGTTGCCCTGCCATTAGGATATGAGACCTTTGAGGGCCTTTTTTTGTATCTTATCCCATCTGGCACATAGTAAATATTTAATCATTTCTTGATTTGACTTCCCTCTCCCCCCCAAATTTGCTTGTATCAAACCTGAGTGTGGTCTATATTCATGCAAAAAGTACTGAGTACAATGAAGCAAAGATGAAGAAATACCTGATAATAAAAATGAATAAAATGACTCATTTAAATGGAAGAAAATATAAATAATCCCTAGGAAACACATGTAATACCATCATTTTGTGATATTATTGCTAATATTTGCCTATGCATTTCTCCTTTCTAAAGACAACGTATTTTAGGGATCTGTTCTATATATAGGAGACATCTATATTCATAGCAATACAGCACTTGTCTTTATGGATCCTAAAATGATTTCCCTCCACTTTGAAGGCTCTTTCCTACTTTTGGTATTCCTGGACTTAGTGACCCCTTAGCATGAGGTTTACCCAATTTTTATAGAATTTGATTGCTCCCCTCCTCACTTTCTAAAGAGACTCATTTGGACTTGGGAGAGGAAAAGTCATTGGAATTAAAGCAATAGTAGGGATGGGTCACCAATAAAGGGTTGGAAGGATGTGGGAGAAGTTGGTGCAGCAATCAGGGAATTGAATCAGAAATTAGGGGAGCAGAATCAGGCTCATTGGCTTGAACAAGGCTAGAGAAACAGCTCACCAACAGAGTGGATGGCCATCACTTGGGGTTCTTCAATAACTATAACTAGTCCAGCCTCTTCTCCCTACAAAAGCCTAGTTGGAAGATGAATATCTCTGTGGCCAGCCTCTCTGCTATCCACAGGATCTTGGCAGGCATGATAAGAAACCAATTCCTGAAAAACTGATGACTCATTATCTTCTCTACTCCTCAAAGTAGAAAGTGCCTCAAGGGAAGATTACTGTCTTGGGAATCATTTCCTAACTTGCACTGGGAGGCAAAAGGCAGCCTTCTGAGGAGCAGCAGCCAGAAGCTGGTCTAATGCAACTGGAATAACCATCAGATTTTTTGTCTTTGAAGCTTGTTCCTAGATTTGTCATTTTATCTCCCAAAGGTTCCATTTGTCCTTCTCCCCCCCCCCCTCTCTGAGTCACTTCAATCAATAACACATCAGTTCCATGACTTTTCCATGACTTACAGGAGTACCACATTTGGGCTGGTAGCTAAGCTGTAACAGCGATGGTCAAGAATAAACAACCTCAAGATTGCTAGCTTCACATGCTGCTATTTCCTGCGACAATATAATTGCAGCAGTATTATAAAAACATTTCCAAGTGTTCACCAGAGCTTGAAAAACTAGGTCAGCACTACGGACCTGACTCCTCCTGACCTTGCTTTACTCTCTTCAGTTGAATAACTAATAAAAGAAAAAGTTTATAATACGAAAAACATACAAAAGCTCAAAGATTGAACAAAAGGTTAATCTCCCTAGCAGAAATTAACAAACTGCATAAATCAAGGTTTTCCTTACAGTCTTCTGTGAAGGATAATAGTTTGGCAGTTTAGGACAGACACTAGTTCTTCCTTTCAGGCTATGGGATCTGAAAGTCATGACCAAGTGTACATCCCTGCTATGAAATGTATAATCTGTAAAATATAAATGCACTTTAAAAATTCAGGTTCTTTGGCATTTCCTGATGGTAGTAATGATATAAATGGAGGCAGAAGCTTAAAATTAAAATAAACAAATGCAAGTTATTAGGGCAGAATTCAAATTAATGAATTTGCTAATTCATTTTGTCTGTTGCATATATTAGCCAGGCTTAGTGACATGATCTTGGGCAAATCACTTATCCTTTCTACTATAGATCTCAGTTTCCTCACCTCTAAAATGTAGGCATTAGGATAGATGATCTTTCTCAGATTCTTTACAGCTCTAGCAATTTTTTTTTATTTTCTGAATTTTAGTCTATGTGGAGTTCTCTAGTTCCAACAAAAATCATATTAGCTGGATAATTGGAAACTGTTTGGTTTTAATATGAAGATATCCTTAACATGGGATAATTTAGATGCTAATTGGCAAAGTGACTTATCGCATTGCATAGGAGTCAATCACCTCCATGCATGAGAGAGATCTGTGGCAAAGAAGAGCTGCATTATTCTTTGCAATTGGCTAATTGGCAGGAGCCCAATTGCATAAAGCCACATAGATGGTTAAACTACATTGAAGTTCCCAATTATATAAGTTTCAGGGTCTGTGTGAAATCATATGTTTTTCATTGCATAGCCTTCTCTTGTTGATGATTCAATGTTCAGTTGTTTTCAGTCCTATCTGACTCTTCATGACTCCATTTGGGATTTTCTTGACAAAGATATTGCAATAGTTAACCTTTACTTTTCCAACTCATTTTACAAATGAGAACACTGATGCTAGCAGAGATTCATATAGTTGGTACATTTGAATTCACAAAGATGAGTCTTCCCAATTCCATTCTTCTATTCACTGTACCCCCCTAGCTGCCCCTGTTGATTTAATAAGAATTTACAATTCAATAAAGATTAATTTGGGAGTCACCAAGTGATATCATAAGTGTATAGATATTGAATTATATTTGAAGGAAAGAATGATGTTTCAGAATGCTCTGGGGTTGGGTTTGACCTAGGGAGGATAGATATTCTTCAGGAATGAGTTTGAACAACTCATATTACCTTTGAGTGCAAAGTTAACCTCAGTGGGATTGAAAGAACATGAATTAGTGAGTGTGGCTACTAAAAAACTTATGAGAAGGGGGGAATCTGGATCTAAAGAGAAAAACAGTCGACCATTACCTGACAGCCCTGTCCTATATTTTTTCAGATGACCTACTCTTTCATCAGTAAGGTAAGAATTGGTTTCTGGCAAGAGGATACAATCTGAAATGTGGAAGATCACTTATATAACTAATAAAACAAACAATATAATGGAATGGGCATTATACTTATAAATAAAAGCATGTATCAATTAAAAAATAAATTCCACTGAAGATTAGATTTACCATCATTATAAATCAATTTATGTAGTTATACAAAAAAAAGCATTGAGAGTTCCTGAGCACATACTTACTCTGAGATTGTATTTAGTTTTGATTTTTGAATGAAAGGATCTGCTACTCTTCTCAAATTAGATATCAAGGGAGTAACTAAAACATTTAGTTAAAAATAAGACCTTTCACAGGCTTGTTTCTCTTGCCTGTGGACTACCATCTGAGACCACTTAGACTTTTACTTGACTTGAACTTAAAAACATGACTATAAATGGGAGACAGAATATTTATTCAAGTGTCCGATTATTACTTCCTCTGGTCAGGCTGTTAAACTAGTTCACATTCATGGTAGAGAAACATCTAGAAAAGAGATACTTGATTACTCATTTAATCCTTTGAAAGCTTCGTTGATTTTACCTAGTTGCTATAACCCCCAGTTGCTTTCTCCAAACTGAAATTTGTTTATGTATATAATATATAATATATATATATATATATACTTACACACATATGTATACATTTCCCCAATAGTATATAAATTCCTAGAGGATGACTTTAATTTTAGTCTTTATGTGCCCAGAGACAGACATTATAACTTTCCATAGTTAGTACTTAATAAATATTTTTTGAATTGATTTGAAAGTTCTAATTTTAGGGTAGGAGAAAGCTAAGGGAGAGTTAAGTCCCTTTCAAAGAGACTTATAATTCACCCAACAACTGCTCAGGGAGACTCAGCATCGGTGCTGCCAAACCTGTGGGCTTTCTATGATCATGAGTAGGTTGTTTTAAATTTCTTTTCTCCTTGTATGCATGTGTTATTGTGAATCCCTCAAAAAAAAAACAAGATTACCATGCACTTCAACTCCTTTTATAGCTGCCCACATCTTTCCGGGTTTTTGCTGATGACAGTGTATGAGCCTGTGGCACAAAATCTGTAGGCAGCAGTATCCTTGGGGCATTGCAAGAGGCCTTTGTTTCCAGCAGGATTAGCAGAATATGAGACTTTTCTTATTGCGTAGTCTAAAGGCAGGGACCACACAGCTATCTGTTTTAAAAGTTACCAAGTTTATTTCTTTACACAGAAAGGGATGAAAAGAAAACACTTTACTCTGAAGAGACCCTGGTTTGTGGAGGTGTTGGTTATACCTAACATCTGCTTCCTTGCCTTATCATCATAGGTCTAACATTTTAATAGTCCTTGGCCCAGCTGTCAGATGTCTCCTCTGTAGATATGAAATCCTTTTTCATATCTGTCCTTATAAATGGAGCTATATTTTGATGGCAGAACTGAGTGATTCCTACTTATCCACTCAAGATTTAGACTATTTCTTTTTGCTCAATAAACATGGGATTACTAAAATTTCCTCAAGTGCATTTACATGATTACAAAAAAGGCTTTATACAAAATGGGTTTAATCAAGACAGACATAACAGTTCAGCTTGATGGAACCCAGGAAAAGATCCATTTGGTTGGATTTCTCTCAAAATGACAAGCATTACTGCATGCAGTTCTTTCTTAATTGGAAGATTCCGATCACTTCCCATGGAAAGAATGGGGCATCTCAGTAGCTCAGTGGACAGGGTGACAGGTCAGGAGTCAGGAAGACCTGGGTTCAAGTCTAACCTCAGACACTTGCTGGTTGTGTGATCCTGGGCAAGTCACTTAACCTTGCTTGTCTCAATTTCTTCATCTATAAAATGAACTGGAGAAGGAAATGGCAAATCATTCTAGTATCTTTTCTAAGAAAACCACAAATAGAATCATGAAGAGTTGAACTTGCTTGAAATGACTGAACAACAAATGTGGAGAGAACATCTTAAGTGGATTTAAATTTGGGAAAAATTCTTTCCTGCATCACATAAAAATGATTTTTAACATCCTCTATGCTCCTACCTTAGTATGTGACTTTGGGCAAATGACAACCTTGTGACAAATGACAACTAAAGATCTTGGACACGTGAAACAACATAATGTGGTTGTTCAATCACCTGGGTAGTGTCTCATTTTTCAGTGGCCCTGTGATGTCACTCAGGTGGAAATTTTCTTTATTGATGTAGAATATCCCCCATCCATGCCTGCTTATTCTGTACAACTCTCATCCATATTCTCCCATGAATTTTTCAGGGGAAGTCCTCTTTACCCAATGGGGGCAATCCTCAGATTCACCTGATGTTGCAGTTACATGAATACCAATGAACTACCATGGTCTGTCCGCTGGTGTTCCTTTGACTTCAGTATGTGACTGGCACAATTATTTTTTGGTCATATATTTCTCTGGTGATATCTTTTATACTCCTTCTCTCTCTTTTTGTGGGAGGTAGGGCAATGGAGTTAAGTGACTTGCCCAATAAGTATCAAGTGTCTGAGGTCAAATTTGAATTCAGATCCGGTCAGATTTGAATTCAGATCCTTCTGACTCCAAGGCTGGTACTCTACCCACTGAGGCACCTAGCTGCCCCCTTTATACCACACTTCTCCATCAAATTCCTTGCTTGTGATATATATTTTCTAAATCAAACATTAACAAGTTTCAGCTCCTCTATTCTTTAAAAATTACATAGTATTTATTATGTAATATATAAATTTATTATGTAATTATGAAGTATTATAGTATTTTATTATGTAACTCTACTAAGACATTTGTGCTAAGCACTTAAAAGCCCCCAAATATTATCTTGTTTGATCCTTACAATGACCCTGGGAACTAAGTGCTATTATAAGCCTCCTTTTACATACAGATGAGGAAACTGAGGCAATCAGAGGTTAAATGACTTGCCTAGGGTCATACACCCAATAAGTGACTGAGACTATATTTGATCTCAGGTTTTTCCAACTCTGACTGAATTTTATCCACTGTACCACCTTCAATCTTAGTTTCATAAAATTAAAATTTGGTGTCTTTTGCTGAGGTATTCTTGAAGTTTCAGAATGTCAATTTAAGTGATATTATAAATACCAAAAATTCAATCTTGATAATATGCATCAATCTTCTCTACTTTTTCCTCTAATGGTCAAAAAAGTTATTTTGCTACTTTGTATTCTGTTTTGTAGTATCAACAGTAATTTTTCCAAATTTCAGGAAGAGCTACATTTAGTGCTGTCTTAGAGGGACTGGTTATATGACATTGGGCAAACTTCTTGGTGCCCCAGCAGCCTCTAAGGTTATAAGTTGTTGAGCAATTTTTGCACTTGTAGAGGGAGCTTTCTCCCTTGTACTTTTCTGAATCAATTAAATAAGAAGTAAGTGGTTTAAAAAATATTCTTGGTAAGGTTTTTAATGATAATAACTACATAAAACAGTACAAAATACTAAGTTATCAATAAAAATGATTCATATTTTTCACTTAATTTTCCTTTTGGATTCCACTTTCTATAAGAACTTCTAGAAAAGATGAGATGCAATATTTTATGATGAATGAGTAAGTTGAGAAATAACATTTCTGAATGCTCTCATTAATTAAAAAAATAAAGCTGTCAATATTTTTTGGATTTCTAAAAGCAAAATTTAATAAATTAATATAAGCATGCCAGATAAAAATACAAAATTACAACAGAAAACCAATAATAATAATAATAATAATATAAAAGAAAATGCTCGGTGTTGTACATTTTATTGGCATGAATAACTGCTTAAAGAAACAATCAGAAAACACATTTTGTTCTTGTAGAAACAAAGTACTACATGATAGAAGAGCTGAGAGAAACCAGAAATAAACCACCCAATAAAAGTTGGCAAATGATAATAGAGAATGGCAATGCGTGAGCCCAAAGTACTGTTTCACACATTTTTTTTTGTAAGTATCAGAAACTAATGACCTAGAACATAAAAGCAAAATTACAATAGGTTTACGTTGAGAAACATGCTGAATTACAACCACAGACTATCCAGGATGAAGAAGCTGCATTATTTTGTTGTTTCTTTAGTAAAGAGATCTCTAGCCCAAAGGGGAGCCAATCATGCAATAGCTTGAGTTTCCTTTAACATGATAAACACCCAGGATTACTAGTACTGGAGCTTAGGCATTAATTGTTGGATGAGGACAGCTGAGTGGCACTACACAAATAACATAAAATTCCTTCATTTTTATCCGGTGCATACCCAAAGCTCTAATCAAGAAATAATTCAGCTAGAATAGCCAATTAAATTACTATAAAACATTCCTTCATCTGTCGAACATAGCTTTCTTCTCTTTATGCAAAAGGGAAAATTCAAAATAAAATGTCTTCATTTTTGATAAGCATCTCCACCACCAGTCTCTGATACCGTATATCATTCAGGGCCGCCATTGCATCTAATTCTGGGGATCTCATGAGGGTGGGTCCAAAGACAATCCCAAGATTCTCAGCATTCATGAGGTTCTCCTTTTCATGAAGAGTTACCCTAAATACACACACACACACACACACACACACACACACACACACACACACACAGAAAAATGCTTTCATTAATGAGCAACATTGTTTCCTCAGATCCAACAGTCAGAATGGACAAAAATATAAAATTTAAATTTTATGCTTGCTCCTAATTGAGTATGCTAAATGCCGTGCCCTGCCAATTTAATTCAAATCAGTTCCACGAGTATTTATTAGATATGTTCTGTGCTAGGAACTGGAATACAACTCTCAACATATTCATTTCTCTTGAAGTCAATTTATTTAATGATTGACATGGAAAGTTCACACAATTCACTCAAGTCTGAACTAAGGTGTTGGATTAAGTGGGTTCCACCCTCTCTTTATTTTTCCTAAGGAAATTAATAATAATAATAACAATAACAACAACAACAATAATAATAACAATAATAATAATAATGTCTATTAGGTAGGTGGTTACCCACATCATCTGGATGAGGAAATTCATAGAACTTAAGTGACTTGCCTAGAATCATGTAACTGTCTTCATTTTCCTATGCTTTAATGTTACAGGAACCCAAAAGATGGAAATGATGGAAAGGAGCCCATGAACTTCATTTTGAAAGGGCATTTTCAGTATGGAATATTGCATTATTCTCAGTCCTAAAGCTGGAAGACTCTGGAGACTGAATTGTTTTTGAAGGTGAATTTTGTAATGAGCCAAAATGAATGAGTAATTTCACTTTCCCTTGGCATAACATCACAGATCTAGGATTGGAAAGGATCACAAAGGTCGTCTGGCTCACCCTCATTATTTTACAGATGACAAATTTGAGAGCCAGGGTAATTAAATGACTTAGCCAAGGTAGTAAGCAGACACACAGAAAAACTTTAGAGTTGGGATTTGAATGCAGGCCCTCTGACTTCATTTAGTACTTTTTGCATTTTCCATCACCAAAGTAGATAAATTTACTGCCTATACTACAGTCCTTCATTTCAAACAGATCATAACTAAGAGACTCAGCGAGAAACATAAACTTTTTTAATTTTACTTTTTTTTAAGGAAGAGGACTGGCCATTGGAGTAACATGAAAGCAGGAAGTAAACTTTGACTTGTATCTGAGATTACACACATTATGTAAAGACTAAAATAAAGTAGAAGAAACATTTGGTCTTCTGTAAAAAGTACTAAGTATTCATTTTTGGGAAGCTCATAAGTTATGAAAATATTTAACTGTTTTTGCTTCAGGGCAATTTAATCTCTTATTCCTGGAAGATTCTTTTTTAAATTTACAAAGTGGTCGATACCATCTGTCTGGCACAATGCTCTGCACCTAGAAGGCATTTGTCAAATTTGTTTTTATTCTAACTTTGCTGCTTTTCTATTTTTCTTTTTGACTGGTTATGTGATTTTCAAACCACTAAAATTCCATCTGAAAAGTCTCTCAGCTTGGAGAGAAAGTAGTGGCTGAGAAACTACATACAGCTATTCCCATTGTTTTAGAATATAAAACAGCAATAAAAAGTGTATTCACCTTACCCTTCTCCTACCCTTCCAACTCTAACCTTTTCACACTAAGTCATCTGACTCTAGCACCAGTACCATCAACACTCATTCAAAAAATTGAAAACCTGAGCAGATATTTTAACATTTAAGCAGGAAGAATAAAAAAAGTCAGCCTCTCAAATCTCAGCAGTGGTTTGTTGCTTCGACTTTTCCAGGCTAGAATCTGTGAAGTTCCATTCTTTGTACTCTCTGTTGAGAAGACTTTGTGTATTTGGCAGAACATGAATATTTCTGGCACAGTCACCACAAATAGATACTGCTTTGTCAAACTAGTTTCTGCCCTAATCAAGTCTGCATTCTCTTTGGTTGTGCAGAATGTTGTTGATGCTCTTTCAGCGATTCTTTCCCAGTTCTTGCAACATTCATTTCCATGTGTCCTATTGTAATTTCTCGTGTCATGGATTTCTCTGAAAACTGCTTGCCTAATTCACAATATAAAGGTCAGACAGACTTGTACTTCAACTACCTTCTACTTTGATCTGAGGAAGAGCTGTCCTAGGACATAGGTACTCTCATTGCTAGATGGTTCAGAATTTGAAATGTTTCATGGATTGACCCTCACAAGTCTCATCTAACAAAGAACCTGTTTGTAGGTGAGGATAATTATTCTATACAAGTGTGATGCTTTAAAAAGTAAAACAGAGGTCTTTGTAAATTCACCTGTTATAAATTGATTCATATTTTAAGGGCTATAAGGGGCTGTGATGTATTATGAACAATATGATTAACCCTTTAGACAGGTACATAATCATTTTGCAATATAGGTTTTGTCGATATGAATTTTTATACATACTGGATTTGTTTTAAATGTGGCATTTTAATACAGAAACTTTGTTTTCTATCTAATAAAGACACAAATATATGCAGGAGCCAGGACCACCAATTCATTTTCCTACATCAACAAATAAAACAAATTACGCCCCCTCCCTAGAATTAGGATAAGCAACACAGCTATGAAAGGATCACATCTATCCCCTCTGTTACCCATCCTATGCGAGTCCATAGTTTTAGCAATCAAGCTATCAAACATTTGTTTGCCCTACTATGTTATATGACAGATTCTTGCTAGGAATGAGGGGGCACAAATGCAAAAATGGCACATTTCCTTCTTACAAGGAACTGACAATTCTCTTATCATGTATTGAAAATCTATTCCCTCATTTCTATGAAACTTCCCTCTTAGGATTATTAAGACAATAAAGGTCCTGTCGAGATTTCTATGTTGGATGATGGAATGAATTCCCGAATACCACCTTGCGAGTGAGGCTATGCTATTTATTTATTTTTATTGTCTGGCAACAAGTCAAGCTCAAAATGGAAGATAAATCACTTACCTCTTTAAATGTGCCATGAGATACCGAAGCGTTTCACAGTGCGCAGGCGGCAGTAGTTTCAACGCTTCATGAAGGGTTTCCAGCTGTTCATCAGGATCCAATGTCTCTGAAAAAGTAAGTCATATATTACAGGGAATAATCTTGGTAGATGACTAATGTGGATGACCAATATAATCCAACTCAACATTTAATTTTTATCAATATTGAACAATGCTTTCTCTTACAAATCCATGCTTTTGATGTTTCCTTCCTAATTTCTAATGCTCAAATTGAAGATTCCCAAAGGCAGGAATTTCAACTTGTGAATGCTGTTTACTTGAATTTTGGGGCTGAATCCAGTTTCCTCAAAGATGTCTTGTTGGAATCTGATACTTCTGTCACAAATCTGCTGAAGAAAATTGACCATGACTAGGAAAACAACATTGCTATATAAATGATGTGGCAAAAAGGCAGTGAAAAAACAAACATACTAGAATCTATTCTCAGAAATAAGAGTTGTCCTTTCGACAAGTCACCTTGTGGGGGCTGACATATTCTAACAGGGCTACTATTGCTCAAAACCCTTTTGGAACACTGCAAGAATCACCTTCAGAGTCAATTTATGAACCACACAAAATGCATTTTCTTAGAGCTGCTTTTTGACTAAAAATGGCCTTACCCACCTAGATCATCTAGGGTATAAGACTATCAGTTTAAATGATTTTTGGCTCTTTCCAGAAATGAAATTCTATCTCCAAAATGGTACCATTAAGGAGATTCAGAAGAGCCTATAGACTCTCAGGTACTTCCAAAGGACTTCTAAAAATATTTTTAAATTGGTAGAATCTTGAAGTAGCTATATACTTTCCTTAAAAGGCTATTTTAAGGGGTAAATACTAATATTTATGCCTAAGTTCTGGTATTAAAAAAAAACATAGTTTGTAGTTAGTCATATCTTTTACTTCTAATTATCCAGCATTTCCTTCTAATTTGAGCTGATTTAATTTGAATTCTTTTCAGGTAATCAAGGAGAAACTACAATACATTCTTTTTTTTTTTTTTAGGATTTTGCAAAGCAAATGGGGTTAAGTGGCTTGCCCAAGGCCACACAGCTAGGTAATTATTAAGTGTCTGAGACCAGATTTGAACCCAGGTACTCCTGACTCCAAGGCCAGTGCTTTATCCACTGCGCCACCTAGCCACCCCACTACAATACATTCTTAATTCTATCCCCAAATTCCTTAATTGGATCAAGGCCACATAAGACTTAAAATTCAGGCTTCTGGTTTGAGAGTCTACTCTACTTCATCCCAATTCTGAAGAAAACAACCAAATGATAATGAATTTGTCAAGCTGAAAAAATTTTATTACAAGGTATCATCATATGTAAACAAATGGGTAGATTTCTTGGTTTATAAGTGAAAAAAAGGGGATAGATTTGAAAGCAGTTTCAGAGAGGGAATAACAAATGAAGCCTGTTATTCCAAGGAACCATGACTCTGTACAATTCCTGCCCAAAATTACACAATCCTCAGTTCATGTCTTTGCAATAGAGAAAATACATTGTTTGACTCCTCCAGGACAGTTCCAAGACAATTGTCACCATGAGGCAACAATTTATAGAAAAGGGATGTCATGTGATAGCTCATTTGATGAAAATCAGTCACTGGAGGGTTTCAAGATCAACTGCTAAAATTTCAAAAATAAAATCTTATTTTTATGTACTTTTTTTCTGCAACAAACTTAACTAGTCTCAAGTTTCACTAGATGAAGAATGTCAAAATGAATTAAAGATCCTGGAATCTTTCAACTCTCAAAGTTAAAATTATATCAAGAAGCCACCAGATGGTGCTATTTTAAGAAACTGTTTTTGGAGATTTTTATCCTTCATATGTAAATCAGTGATCTTAGGATGGTAGATTTAGAGCTGGAAAGGCAGCTAGAGGAAACCCCTCATTTTGAAGTTGAGGAAAGAAAGGTAAATGGATTATCCCCAAACACCAAGAAACAGATCTAGAATCTGAATCAGGAATTCTCTTGCTCTGAATCTAATGTTCTTTCTGTTGTTCCATTATCAAGTTAGCTAACTAGCATTCTGTATATGATATGTTTCTACTGTTACTACTAGGAAAATCAGTAGACAACATCAGTATTCTTTATTGCTTAGATTTCTGAATGATAATAATAATAAGTTGTTATTATTATTATTATGTAGAATAGTAGCAGAATAAAATGAAGTAAGAAAAAAGTAGTAGAATAAAGATGTGTAACTTTGCTAAGATCTTCCAAGAAATCTAAAATATTCCTGAATTTTATTTTGTGCTAATAATCACAAGTAGAAGACCCCCAAATCATATATGATTTATTAAATAAGATGAGTACAATAAGTCAGAAATATCTACTTTATTCAGATTAATAGTCACTTGTCAATTGCTAAAAGAGCTGAGAACATTGAACCCCCTTGGCATCTCCTTCATCAGTCGGGAGAGTGCTATTAAATGTTCAGCAACTATACCTCTGAAAAAAATTAATATGTCATTTTAACATTTCTCTCCTCTACTTTAAGTATAGACAATAAACAAAATTTTAAAAATCAAGTCTTGATTTATAGTTTTTGCTGATTCCTAAATGCAAATGGTCATACCAGAAATAGAACAAACTCTGGTTTAAGGTGGATACAATATATTCCTGGTCCTAGAATTAAGCTATTAACAGATTTTAAGAGGAGCATAGATTGAAGATGATTGGCATGATATGGAGATCTGGAAATCATACAATCTGAAGAATCGTTGAAAACATTGGAGATGTTTAGGCAGAAGAAGAGAAGAACACATCTTAAATGATAGTATCCCATTACTGAGGGATTAGCATTTGGATGAGGAAATGGACTTTTTCTGTACAGCCCCAGATCTCAGAATAAGGATCAATTCAACATAAAGAATAAAATCTCCACTGACTTCCCATTGCCTACAGAAAAGAGTTCAGTTTCCTTAGCCTGGCCAAGTCAAGGTCTTCCACTCTCCATGCCCAAGTTACTTTTTTACCTTAATTTCATACTACTTTCCTTCATATGCTCTTTGCTCAACCTTTACAAGTCTGTTTATAATTACCCGAACACATTCCACCTCTTTCTAGATGTAAGCTTTTCTTTATATTGTCTTCTATGCCTAGAATGCACCCCCATCCCTCCAAATCTTGGCCAACTGAAAGTTGATCTATCCTTCTCAAGTCTTGGCTCAGCAACTCCTTCCACTTATTCTTTCTTGATTCCCCTGACCCCAAGTGATATCTCCCCTCCTCTGAAATATTATCATAATGTAATTTGTATTCTTTGACTCAGTGGGTAGAGCGCCAACCCTGGACTAAGGAGGACCTGAATTCACATCTGACTTCAGATATACATGTACTAGCTGTGCAACCTTGGGCAAGTCACTTAACCCTAATTGCCTCGCATCCAGGGTCATCTCTAATCATCCTGATTCATATTTGGCCACTGGACCAAATGTCTCTGAAGGAGAAAGTGAGGCTGGTGACTTTGCACAGCATCTCTTCACTCATATGTGGATGTCACGTGGATGTCACCGCATCACCTCCTTGATGTTTTGGTCTTCTTCAAGACAGTAGGACAAATCAACAATAATCCAATTATCTCCTATACCAGATTTTAAATCCCAATCTTTTTTTAATAGCTGTGTCGTATCTTAAATATAGCAGATACCCAATACATTTTTGTTAAACAAGTCAAGAAATAGGTTGCCTGAGGAATCAGGGAGCTTTGGAATATTTGAATGCAGAAAGAATTCAAGCATCAGATGGTGACCTCTAGATTCCATACTACTTAGAGCTTCCAATACTCTAAAATTCCACATATTCTTTAAAGTGGTGAGATAGAAGAAGCATTCACTTAGGAGTCAGAAAATTTATCTTGAAGTCTTTGTTCTGACACTAGCTGGGTGATTTTGGACAAGTCACAACTTTTTCTGAGATTCAAATTTCTTATCCATAAAGCAAGATGACAGTACTTCCTGTCTTAGAGATTTCTGTAAGTCTCTAAGTGATATATGAATATAAGCTAAAAAGAAGTAATAGCAAACACTTTAGATCATGGAGAGGCTTTAACATAAGTGTCTATAATTATAAGTTTTTAAATATTTATCATCATTTTCTTATAAGGGAATAAGAATATGTGAAAATTTAGTGATTGCTGTATAATCAAAGGATGTCATTAAAGTTAAGAGAAAAAAATAGAGACTTATATTCAGACTTTTGTTCTCTTTGGGAAAGTATAGATTGAATGGAAGGTTTCTAGAGATTCCCTTTTTCCCCTTTCATTTGATGACAATTCCAGAAGGGCTCCCAGATTCTCCAGAGAAAATTACTAAGGGCATTAGTATTTTTTATATTAGTATATTATTCCTTTAAATTTCAGTATAACCTAACTGAAAAACATCCATGTATAGTGAAATGAGAGGGAAACTTTCTGATCCCTCTAGATGACTGGCATCTCTCCCTCCAGTTTCTAGAAGCTGTTGGTAGACTCTTGCTCTAGGGGCAACTGTTGTTCATTACTATTGTTAGAGAGTTTGAATCCTGACTCACTATTGAATGACTTTAGGAAAAGCCTCTTAAACTCCCTTAGCCTCAATTTCTTTATTTGTAAAATAGGGATAAGACTAGCACCTACCTCACAGGGTTTTGTGAGGACCAAATGAGATAATCTATGATTACTTTATAAACCTTCAAGTGATATATAACTATTATTCTCTCTTATTATAAAGCTCTTTCAGTCTTCAAAGGCCTGCTCAGACCCATGGAAAGATTGGCCCAATAGAACCTAGAACAGCTCTTCAAGGAGAAACCTTAAAGTTGAACTGCCTAGTCTACTTTAGGGAGGGTAGGCAAAGAAGGATGAAAACACTTGAAAGTCAATGAATTTGAAGTTTGTTGAACACTGTTTTTAAACAGCTCTTACATCTCTTCCCAACCTTTCCTCTTTTCCTTTAAGAAATAATCATGCACTGGCAGGTTGTGTCTCATCTGAGTTTTTAGGAGGAAAAGGCTCTAAATAAAATCTATAAATAAAAAACCCATAAATGATGGTACCAACAAAAACAACTTGTAAATTGAATGTTTACACTATGTTCAGGCATTTGGGTTCAGCAGACTTGGACTAACTCTAAGTAAGTGCCTAATCATATCCCATAGCACTACCCTTTTTCCCCCAAAGTATGATATGAAAGGGAAGTTAATATAGAAACAAAAGTGCATGTTTGAATATCTCTATCATCCATCCATCCATCCATCCATCCATCCATCCATCCATCCATCCATCCATCCATCTATCCATCTATACATCCATCTTTCATCTGTCTGTCTGTCTATCTATTTGTTGAGAGAGAAAGGAGGAGGGAGTGGAAGAAGTCCAACTACAATGCCTCATTGTTCCATGGAGGTGAGTGACATCTGAAGATTACAGCAGTGAAATTCAGTCACTGACAAAGTTCTTTAAAAAGCTAGAAAGACTCTAAAAATGGGCCCAGAACAGAATGTGTTACTGCTGTCTTAAGACCAGCCTTGTTAAACTCAAAAAGATGTATCCACCAGAGAACTGGAGATCAAGGCAATGGATTTTTTTTGATGGGGGAGGGGAGACACATCTCCTTTTCTGGTCTGTCTTGGTAAAAAGCTGTAGCCATAGGGATGAAATAATCTTTTAGAACTGCTTTCCATAGTTCATTCCTATTCTTTTTTTTATCATTTAAAAGAGCATAATGTGTAAATTTCCAAAGGACTGGGTAACCTTAGAAATTCCCAAAGAAAAGAAACCAATGAACACAAAATATCCATTTCAACAATGGGCAAAACATGCAATTAAAAACTAATATTTCAACTGAAACCTAGACTTTTCAATTGGCCTATGTATATACAAAATAGCTTTAAATGAAGGTATTCTAATAATTCTTCTCTCAGAGCACATAGAAACATAACAGTAAAAGACATGGTTTATCCATCATTAGCTGGAGGAAGCCCCACACCATGTACTGTCTATTTAATACACATCTGAAACTTGTTCGAGACCTTTTTGAGAACAATGATACTGATGTTGTCAAATAAGATACAAAGGTTAATGATTTCGATGCCTTGACCACAATCCCTTCATATACATCCATGTCAGCCCAATCCCTCTGGTGTCCTGATCCTACCCCTACTTACATCAATCATTCCACTTCCCCCAAATTTCTTTGTATTTATCTATATGTGTATAACGTCTTGTTGCCCTCCCCATAACAACTCTTTGACAACAGAGATGATTTCATTTTTTAAAATTCTTTATATCCATAGTATCTAGCATTTTAGCTGATACAATGGGTGCTTAATAAATGTGTTGAACTATATTGACGAATTAAAAAATCTTTTTTTAAAAAATTTCTCTGGTAAGGCCTTGCTATCCAAGAAATCTATATAACAAACAGACAAATATATATGATGTATATCACCCCCCTACACACACACACAGACACACATACACACACACACACACACACACACACACACACACACACACACACAAAGCACAGAGAGAGAGAGAGAGAGAGAGAGAGAGAGATTTTTTTTCTTTTAGTGTTGCTACCTACATCCCATTCCTGGTATTTTAAAGTTGTAAAAATAACTTGTCTTGTGAGCATTTTGTTATCATTAAACTAAAAATGAGCTGCCATATTGCTTCTACATTAGGAAAAGGCAACTGAATCTTATTTTAGATGAATGTATGGTTTAGGCCCTGGAGTCATAATTTCTTCCCCCCACCCCACCAAGTAATTTGATAATTTTTTTTTGGTTTTTAGAAACCACAAACCGTAAATTTAGAGTGCACATAAATTCAGTTCTGTTACCTAGGCTCCAAATTGGTGACATGAAAATTACCCATCAGAAGAGAAGGTAGTTCAGGGCTAAATTTCTCACAGAGCAGTTTTATTTGGGAGGGTTTCACTAAGAAAGAGAAGTTTCATGAGGTTAAGGAACAAGAAAGGAAGGGAGGGAGTTTGATGATCTGAGTTTTGGGAAGACATTGTTATAGAGAATCTAGAATAAGGAAAAGATTCATGAGGGAAGGGCAGCAGTCCATCAAGGAGGAGATGAATTCATTAAGCATTATTGATCACAGCTTGAACTGTGGAAGACTCTGAGCTTCCAAAAACCAAAAAGTTCTGGCTCTTGAAGAGCTTACATTCTCCAAGGGTGAAACAACATGTACACAGATAAGTAAATACAAAATGAGGTTCTCTTCTATTCCCATGGGTTATAGTATCATCTGTGTATGTAATTCCCAAATACACAATGCATGTATGCATATACATATAAAACAGACAAATATGCATGTGTGTGTGTGTGTGTATATGCTAATATGTCAAATCAACAAATATTTATTAAGTGCTTATTAAGATCCAGGCACTATACTAAGCACTAGGAATACAAATTCAAGCAAAGACAATACCTGCCCTCAGGGAGTTTACATTCTATGTAAAAGGGAGTGGAAAGGGGGAGGATAGAGATGAAGGGGCAAAGTAGCATAAGGACTCCATAGAAAAGACCAAGGAGAGAATGGGGAATGTGACCCAGAGAGGAATGAAGGCACAGGTAGTCTGGACATCCTTCTTAAAATGGAGGTTCTCGGAAGAACCAGTCAATCAGAGGAAGGCTCTACAGAGATGGAAAATATTTTCATCCATCATGTGAAGTTCAGAGCTGAAATGAGCTTCTAGGATGAAGGGGTTTCTAGGGCATTGTGGAAAAAAGTATAGGAGGAGAGTCAGGTGTATAAACTACATTACCCACACATATACACACATACATATTGGTATAAGAATTTTACATATATCCAACCTCAGTCAGTCCCTCTCCTGAGCTTGAGCTCTGAATCACAATTGCCCCTAGGTATTTCAAATTGGATGTACCAGATTCAACATGTCCCAAACTGACTTCATTTCCCCTAAATTCTCCCCTCTTCCAAATGTCCCTATTTATGTTAAAGAAATTATCATCTTTCCTGATTTTTAAAAAGATCAGTCTCATGAAAGGCATAATAATAATTATACATAGATCCCACTCAACCTTAAAAGGAATTTAATCTACAATGGGGAAGTCCACTGTTTTCTACTCAAGCTTGGGGGAGACATTTCCTTTCCTCTAGATAGTCCTAGGCTGTTGGTGATCTGAATAGACATAATTTCTCCATCCACAGGTCATTCTCATTCCCTCACTGACCAACTATTCTATTGAAGGGTATAAAAAACTATGAGTCCACTGCCATGATTGTTTCTAGTCTAAAAGAGACAGCCAAATGACAATCCTTGTATTAATAACCTGCTGGCCTTATTAATAAAATGATTAAATTACCCAGAAAAAATAAAAGAAATTGTTATCTCCAGGTTTGTAACCTTGGTATTATTGGAGATGCCTTACTCTCCTTCACTCTACATATTTAATCAGTTGCCAAATCTTTCCATTTCTACATCCTCTCTCATATCCAGCCCCTTCTCTTCACTCACCCGTCATCCCCCTTAGTTTGAGCCCCTATCACCATTAGAGTAATTATGGCAATCTTCTAATTAGTGACCCCACCCCAAGTCTCTCTCTTCACTCTAATTCATCCTTCACACTGCTACTAAATTAATTTTCTTTATGCTAAGATATGACCATGTGACCCCTTAATCAACTCTAGCAATTTTCTATTGCCTTTAGGATAAAATATAAATGCCTTTCTTTAACATGGCCTCAACCTATCTTTCAAGTCTCACCCTACATTATATTTCCCCCTCCTATATTTCATAATACAGCCAAATTGATCTTCTCTTTCTTCATAAAAAAAACACTCTCCCTATTACTTTATTCTGACCCTTATATATGTCTTTATGTACTCTCTTAGCTCAGTTTCCCCCTCTTACTATAAGATACAGTTCTTTTTCCCTCTTTTCCTCTAGGCCACAGCTCTGAAACCATCTTCTATATTAAACTCATGCTTATCTTATCTCTCTCTCTCTTTCTCTCTCTCTCTCTCTCTCTCTCTCTCTCTCTCTATATATATATATATATATATATATATATATGCAGATATGTGCATGTGAATATATGTGTATATGATCTATTTGTATTTGTTTTTTATTTATGCCATATATGTATATGTACATGGTTATATGTATATTTCTCTTACAGTTTCTTGGAATGTAAACTTTTTGCTATTGGTGACTATTTCATTCTTTGTACTTAAATCTCCAGAGCCTCACACAGGGCTTGGCATCTAGTAGACACTTAATGATTGGTGGGTGGAGATTGGATAACTTTGTCTCAGGGGTGGTACTTAAATTGTCAGGGAAGCTAAAGTCCAAGAAGGGGAGTTAGGAAAGAACACTTAGGGGTGGTCAGAATCTGTACAAAGGTATGAAAGTGGGAGATGGAGTACTGTAGGCTAGGAATAGCAAGCCAGTCAGATTACATGTGCATGAGAAAATGAAAATCATTCTAGAAAGATAAATAAATTGAAGTCACATTGTGAAAGGGATTTAAGTGCCAGAGAATAATAGGCTAATGAATATTTTTCCCGTAGTGCTGTGGGGTGGGTGGAGGGAATGAAGGCAAGTTAAGTCATCTGAGACAGCGTGGTGAAGGGTAATGTGGCAAGGGAAACACTACTGACATCGTCACCGACGCAATACAAAGGTTATCCTCTTTACACACAGAAAGCCTGTGCTGCAGAGCTTTCTTTCAAGGCCACTCTCCAAAGTTGATTCTTGTTCTTTTTTCAGTCATGAAAGAAAAGAGCATAATGGGAGAAGTTCTGAAGAACTGGGATTTGGCCTCATAACCTAGGAAATTCCCAGGGGAGGAAACCAACACAAAAGAAAACAAGAAGACAGGGTCATTCCCACCCTCTTCCCCAGCTCTCCCAGAGTCTGCTCTGTGTCAGTTCTCTGATATAAAAGAAGCCAGCGTCCTAGGGTAGAAACTCAGAATTGTTCATGCATACCAAAATGGAGGTCACTGCAAAGGAAGCCTCCAACTTCAAATTTCTCTTCTAGACATAGAAATGCTAGTTCAATAGCAGGAATTCAGCCCTACATGGGACCAAACCACAAAAATCCTCAACAAAAGCTACATATGGGAAACTACAGACTCAAACAAAGAAAGTTTGTTCTCTGGTTCCCAAGTCAGAAAGCAAATCAGGGTTGCTAAGGAAATGATGTTATTATTTAAGGATCAAGGCAACATTTGGTTTGGGGCTGAGAAAAAAAAAAACAGCCGAAATAACCTGTCTTTTCTGAGTAATAGTGATGCCAGTATTTAAGATGAACAACATGGGGTTGTGGGTTTTTTTTAAGAGGTCTGAATTACAAGTATGATTTCTACAACATAAATAAAGTTTGGCAAATGAACCTTGAAACATGCCTCTGAGAAAGAGCTTCTCTGAAAAACCTCCTTTGAAAAAATTCCTAGAATATTAAAAAGAATATTATTATATTTGAAAAATGAATAATTCCTATTAAATCTGAATCTGAAAAAAAACACTAAGTTAATACAACAATCCTGAAGAGTCACAGAAAGATGCAAGATACTTCTCACTCATAAGCTATGTGAGGTACAGTTAAGATAATTACAAGAAAGAGGTAAACTCAAAAGCAAGTATATGCAATAATTCTGAATATAGATACTCATACTTACTTGCAGAGTCTATAAATTTGGGGTAGGCATCATATGTGATGAGTGGAATTGGCAAATCCCTGAAGTATAGCTTAAGTGCGCCAGTGATGATATTGATATCTTCATACATATTAACAGAAATGTCCGCCTTTTCACCATCTTTTAAAGGGGTTAAAATTTAAAATAAATAATTACTCATATTATTGCTCAACAGAAAAACGACAAGCTTGGTGGGGGAGGGGGAGTTTAGATGCCTTTGTAGAGATCTACTACTGTTACATTACATTTCATTACAATTCCAAATCTGGGATTACTTGCAGTGAAAAGCAAACTTCATTCCTTCAGGATGTTCACACCAACATTGTTTATTTTCCCTTGTTTAAGAATGGATCAGAGAGAAGGTTCTCCTGGCTTCCCAGTAATCTAAGTATTACTAATGGAATACTGAAGGCTTGATTCCTTTAGAAACATATAGGACATTTGGAAAAATTGCAATACATTTGGCCATAAGACCAGTTCTTTAAAACCTGTGTAAATTAAATATATTATCCCTTTCCCTAAATTAAAAATTTTATCAATTTAGTTCAGTTTTTCCTAATGGGGTATTTAAGATTTAATCATATTCTTTTTTTTTTTTTTTTGCAAAGCAAGTGGGGTTAAGTGGCTTGCCCAAGGCCACACAGCTAGGTAATTATTAAGTGTCTGAGACTGGATTTGAAACCAGGTACTCCTGACTCCAGGGCCGGTGCTTTATCCACTGCACCACCTAGCCACCCCAGATTTAATCATATTCTTACTCTTCCCTGTTGCCTTCTTCTTGAATGGAAATAGTCACAGAGGAAAAGTGAAATGATTAAAAAAAAAAACAAATTATAGAATGATGAAAATGAGATTCTGAATATTTTGGAAAACATTTTTCTGTATAACTCATACTTCATCATAAGAGTAGAAGAATTTGCATGAGATGTAGAGTCTGAAGACCTGGGTTCAAATTCTGACTCTGTTTTTCATAACCCACATGGCCTCAAGCAAATAACCAAATCTCTCTGGACCTCAATTTTCTCATTTAAAAAATTAAAGGATTGTACTTCATTATTTTAAATCTCTTGTAATTCTTAACTCTCTAATACTCTAAACTTTGGTCCAAAACCTTTACTGGTTCGCTTCTGTCTGATGAAGAAAGGCCAATTTTCTAAGTCTAAGCATTCAAGGTCCTTCACAATTTTATTTCTTCTCATCACTGTATCCTAATTTTGTATTTCTCTCAAACATTATACTTCTGCTCAATGGAACTGACTTTTTCATTTTTTCCCCCTAAGAAGTGTCATGGGCATTCCTAAAGTGTCATAGGTATTCTCATCAAAGTACATTTACTGTTGGTTTTCCTCAGTGCTTGGAATACTTTCCTTCATCTTTTCTCTTCATATAAGTCCTATGCATAGATAGATAGATAGATAGATAGATAGATAGATAGATAGATAGATAGATAGTTGGAGGGATGGATGAATGGATGGATAGACAGATAGATAGATAGATACATAAGATAGGTGGATAGATATGGAGATATATCATTTAGTTCAGAATACTTGATCCACTGGAATGCAAGCCATTGAGATCAAGGACAAAATCTCATACTTATTTTAAGGTATGGACTTGAACTTGACTCTTTATATAATAGGTATTCCAGATATGTTTGAGTCACTCACCCAACAGCCAGGAGGTAGAGGGGGTACATTTGTTTAAGCACTATGGACATGTTTAGGATTATGGACATAACCCTAAAATTGCACAAGCAATTTTATTTATGTTTTATTTATGTTCCAACCAGGGCTAGCTATGAATGGTACTACACCTGTAACTCATAATCTCTAGTCTCTTGCTGGGTACATGTCTTGTTTCCCCAACTAGGCTAGGAGCTCAACAGAAATGGATGTCACAATTTAATTTCTTTTGTATCTTTCCAAGGTCATAGCACAGTGTTGGGTATTTATTTAGGCATTGAATATACAGTACTGAATTTCATTTCTGGTAGGAAAACAAAAAATGCAGTTGACTGTGCTTTTAACTACATTGAGTTGGTATATCTAAAAAATAAAGACAAGACCCTGGATTTCATTTCAGTATTTTATCCATTAAAGATAAACTACAATGAGCTCCTATGCAATGTGATCATCTGATGTTCTTACCTTCATTTTTGTGGTTTTTATCTTATTTAAGGTTAAAATGATATTCTCAAATTGAGATCTCCCTTAGATATTTCTGATTAATTTAATCCTCCTCTTTCTTTCTGTAAGAACTGCCCTAGGGCAGTTCAGATCTTTTGAAACGGCCCTATTAGTGGCCTAGATTCCTGGATATCCAGAAATACCCCCTTAGAGAGTATCTTTGTGGGGCGGAGATTTTTACCCCAACTGAATTTTCAGAGCTGTCACTGCAGTGTCCTGGGAACTGAATTTCTATATTAGGACTAGAACAAATAGATGAAGTGTCATTCAAATGTTTATGTTTGGTCATGAAAACATTCAATTCCTCTATCAATGTTGTATTGCCTCCAGAGACTGGTCAGTGTAGGAATTTAGGGTAGTCTAATGGTATTCAGAGGAAGAGAAAGAGAAATGTATCCATCCAATTAATTTTGCATGAATTCAGAACTAATTATTCCAGTGCTTATCTGGAATGTGATCTGATTTGATCACTTTAGGAGGTAAAAGTCTGGGATTTTTCCCATTTTCCTTATCCTTTTCTATCATCTGAGGCAGATTTTATCATATCTCAATGCTTTTTTGGGGGAAAACCTTTTCTTCTTTATAATTTCCTTTAAGGCATATATAGGACTTGGAATCAAATCCAGCCTCAGACACTAAATTGTGTAAACCTGGGTGAGTCATTTAATCCTGTTTGCCTCGGTTTTTCATCCAAAAAAGGAGCAGGGAAAGGAAATGGCAACCACTCCAGTATTTTTGCTAACAAACCCCAAATGTAATTAAGGAGAATTGGAAATAACTGAACAATTGCCAGTAGGTTTATCTACTTTTTTTTTTTTTAGTTTTTGCAAGGCAAATGGGGTTAAGTGGCTTGCCCAAGGCCACACAGCTAGGCAATTATTAAGTGTCTGAGGCCGGATTTGAACCCGGGTACTCCCGACTCCAAGGCCGAAGCTTTATCCACTGCACCACCTAGCCGCCCCTAGGTTTATCTATTTACTGGAAATTGGGGGTGGATGGATGAAGGTTTCTCCCAAAAGAAAGGCAGAAATAGATGAGAAATAGAATGATAAAATAGACTTTTGAAAAAGATCCCTTTATTTTTGTCCCCTCATTCTAAAGATCTAACTTTTGGTACCTTCAAGGTTGCTTTTCCTCCCTAGCACCACTCTGATGTAATATTTAAAGGAAATGTCACATTGAAAAACCATGGAGATATTTTAATTTAAATTTTTTAAGAATAAATCCTATTGAGCTTCTCCTTTGCACTCTTCTGGCTGGGAACCTACCCTGAATCCAGGCAGCCTCCATCTCCTCTCCCCTATGCTCTTATCAGCTCCCCAGTACAATATGGATGACTCAAAGGCTTCTGTTTTCATCATCTTTAATTGAAATTTAGTGAGATGCTGACCCTGGTGAAAGGAGAGCTCAGATAATATAGGCAGAACTGGGCTAGCAGATTCACACTAGGGAAACCTGTGATTAGTATCACCTCAAATGTTCTTTTTTCCCTCTCCATTTTTTTTTTATTTCTAGCAATCTCACTGCTTTGGATCTATTTTGGAGGAAATGGCATTTGGTTTTGCTTGCTCAACTTTGATATAGGCAACTTTATTAAATTTTATAACATCTTGGCCAACTCCTATTCTGGAGTTTTCATATTGAGCTATTCAAGAAATAAGTAGTAATTATTGTTTCTTCATTTGAAGCATCATTGGTTTAGAAAGTCTCTTGCACAAAAATAAATCAGTTAAATAATATACATTGAGGGGCGGCTAGGTGGTGCAGTAGATAGAGCACCTGCCCTGGAGTCGGGAATACCTGAGTTCAAATCCGGCCTCAGACACTTGAAAATTACCTAGCTGTCTGGCCTTGGGCAAGCCACTTAACCCCATTTGCCTTGCAAAAAAACCCCAAACAAACCAAAAACCTAAAAAAAAACCTAATATACATTGACTAAAACTATAATACTATTCTGGTAATACGACAAGACTCTTGATGTTATTTTTTGGTGATACCAAAAAAAGAAAAAGTGGAAGAAAAAATGACTAGGGAATGGTTGAACAAACTCTGGTATATGAATGTAATTTTTAGAATTATTTATAGAATATTTTTACGGAATATTTATTGCTCTATAAGAAATGAGGAATATGAGGAATTTGATGAGATATGGAAAGACTAAAAGCAATGGAGTGATGCATGAAGAACTAAGGGACCAAATACAAAATGACTACAAAAATGTGGCAAATGAATGCTCATAAGTTGTAATGGAAAATCTTGATGCTGAAGATTGATCATTAAACATAACCCCCTTTTTTATCAACAAAGAGGTGGTGGATCAGAGACGTGGAATACAGTATATACTCTCAGACATATAGTCACTGTGTTGGTTGGTTTTATATAAATATTTTTCTTATAAAGGAGTGTGGGGTCATAAATAGGGATGGAACTGGGGGAAAATACTAGTATAAAAACAAAAGGCAATAATAAAACTCTAGATTTAAAAAAGAATCATGCTATTAACAAGGAGGCTAGAGAACATACCTCTGTCAAATGCCATTTTTACATCTTCAATAAGGTCACTAAATCCTGAGACTCTGTAGAGTCCTTCAGAGTTAAGACCTATAAATAAAGATCATATTAATCAATGAAATAGTTTAGAATTATTTGCTTTTCCTGTGAATTCTAATTTCCTTTAATACTTCTCTTCCAGGAAGGTAAAATGGTAAAAAGATTTGCTCAGAAAGGTGAGCATTAGAAACTTAGTCCTATTTGTGATTCTAAAAGTAAAACCACTCAAGTCATCCTTTAACCCTGACCCACTGTCAACTGAGCCCTCATATTTAGTTCACAATCACTTTGTAAAATTAGATCAAATATGGTAAGCCTTAAGGGAAATAATAGCATCAGCCCAATTATAAGATAACTTTTTAAAAAAAGAAAGAACATTGAGATAAGCCATGCTCAGAGAACCATGTCACTTAGAGGCTTGTGTATTCCCCAGGGGGGAGAGAATTAGGGTGCAGATCTAATTTGTGGCTAATATTATGCTAATTGAATATATTTCTTAATCTTTTTCAGGCCCAAGAGATCTATGACCTTTGAAAAATGGACAGATATTTAGAAGTTCACAATAACAGCAAGTACCTTCACCAAAAGCAAACAAACAAATGTTGTGTAAATGAATTAAAGTTGGCTTTTGCAGATTAGAAATAGAATATGTAAATCTAATTTCAAAGTAATAGTCATGATAATTAATTTTACTCTTCACTCCCCCCCCCCAAGATACAAATCAGAAGTAGCTTTGAAGATTAAGGAGGTGTCCATAAACATATTGGAACTCAAATTCAGGCAAACCTCTGGCAACATAGATCAATCTTAAGAGATTAAAAAGAAACAAGCCATGAAAGAAGAACATCTTACCTCTAGATTCAATTTCTCGAATGCACATGTCAACCACCATTGGCCTTTTTGTGATATGTGCTTTTACTAGTGTTGTAAGGTCACAGCTATACACCTTTTTGACATGCTTCAGGTCTGGTTTACAGTCATTGGGGACCATCTTGGAACACTGCTTATGAACATTTAAACCACAATCTAGAAAAGAAAAAAATAGATGGTAGGAACTCATTCCTGAGGGAATATTTATGACCTGATTGCTTACAGAATACTCTAAGCAAATTAACTAAAGGAAACTACTTACTCTCTCTTGCACTCATTTTTAAGCAATGTACTAGTCCCATTTCATCAGAACAGGGGGAAAGAACATTTTTCCCAATTTATATTCATGTTTTCTAAGTCACTGAAAATTTTAAGAATACTTATATGCTATATCCATAGTTGCAAATATATACAAGCAATTTGTTTTGCTTTACCTTTTTACCTTTGTCAAACTTATAAACAGCTATTACCAATTATCAAGATACTACAGTTATTTAGTAATTTTACCTCTATAAATTATGTGACTTAAATGTATTTCTAATTCTTAAGTTCATATTTTCTAGATACAATGCAAATGGAAAAATACAAAATAATTTCTGACACACTTTTGTTTCTCTACTTCAAGTTAAGTATAATGAAATTTTTCCCTTAGAGGGCATAACAAGAATAAAAAAGATTTGCTTTCATAACATTAGTCAAAGTATGTTAAGAACTGAAGAAATTCAATAGCAACAATAAAAATACCTTCTTTAAGTCTTTGTATGCAATCTATTGCTATTGTTAATTAAGTGAAAAATCTAAGGGTTGATCTTTTGTGAACCCAGCTGGAGCTGAACCAATGTCTTTTGGAGCAAAACCATTATAGATTATTTTTGAGCATAGCTGCAGTCTATTTCAGAGGTCAACTGATCAAGCTTAGAATTGAACACTATGTGGATGTATCACATTTGGGGGTTTAGAAGCAATAAATTAGAAGATAAATTATATTTGAAAGTTACATAGCTAAGTTTACATAGGCATATTTCATGTTAAGTAAAAGTGACAAAAACTCGTTGTAGCTCTCCATTGTCTATTGTATAGGGGTATTGGACTTATTTTGGGGGTCCAGAATAGAAGCAATAGGTAGAAGCTATGTGGCAGATTTCAATTTGATGAGACATGAGTAGAATTTGGGGAAAGTATATTTTTCAATAATTTGAACTAACCAAAAGTAGAAGGCACTGCTTTTAGGAGTAGTAGATTCCCTGTCACTAGAATCCACCAACAACTTATTGGGCAGATGTAAATGGTTCAGATTCGACTGGGCTAGATGACTTATGAGATCCCTTCAAATACTAAGATTATGGGCAAATAGAAATTCTTTACCCTAGCAATTAAGGTTCTTTGCAAGTTGCCTTCAAACCTACCTCCCCAGACTTATTGACTTGAGCCTCTTTTGTAGATTCTACATTTCAGCAAGTCTGTATTTGTTAACATTTTTAAAAATCTCAACCTGCCTCCTTGCAGTTCCAACCCTGATACCTAGAAGTCATTATCACTATCTGTTGAAATCCTTCTGCTCCTCCTTCACTACCTCCATGGACTATTCTTTAACATTACCAATTTTTCTGACCTCTCTTTTGTACTTGTCACATTCTGTTTTATATCATACTTAGCTGTATATATCATATCCCACACCACCCCTTTAGGCAACTTGGGAGAAGAGACTGCTATATTTTGATTTTTTGTTTGTTTTTACCTCTGTGTCCCTGGTATCTACCACAGATACTTAAACATACTGGTTGCTTAAGAAATATTTGTTGAACTGGATTCTCTCTCTCTCTCGTACTTTGCCATATGCAGTGAAAAGCAAAGGACCCATCTCTCTTAACCCACCAGTTTGTAAATGAGTGATCAATAGGCTTAGTGTTAAAGATTCCACTGTATTCCCAGCATGGAAACACACTGAATGCCTCCACAATACTGAAACCCAATCTGAACCTTCTTTGCATAAATTATGATTTCATCAAAGAAATGTTCCAAGAATTTACCAGTGAAAGATCTTTATTAGGTCTTTGCTAGGTAAGACAATTTTTTCCCCATTTTTCCACATAGGAAAACCAAATCCAACCTAATAAATAAAATCTAAATGGTCTTCCCCAGGGCTTAGTATAGGTTAATGGCAAAAAGTCTAATCAAGATGATGCTGCTTTCCCTGAATTTTTTTCCAATAATTTTTCTCATTTAATGTAATTTTGGAATCTCTGTTTCATACAAAGTTATCCACATTTTCAGGGAAAAAATAAACTAAGTTTTAAGCTTTAATAAGTTAAAACTTCACAGGGTGGCTAGGTGGCATAGTGGATAAAGCACCAGCCCTGGAGTCAGGAGTACTGGGTTCAAATCCAGTCTCAGATACTTAGTAATTACCTAGCTGTGTGGCCTTGGGCAAGCCACTTAACCCCATTTGCCTTGCAAAAACCTAAAAAAAAACCCAAAAAACTTCACTAAGACTCTTGAGATGTTCTGTTAGTTAGAATTTTACAATCACATCAGAGAGTAAAACCATTTTCCATATGTAAAATTCCCTCTAATTTTTAAGACCTATTTCCAGGTATTATTTGATTTTACATCAATTTCAGTTCTGAGTGAAAACACTGGTGCAATATTTTATAGGATTGTTATTTTGCAAGAGAGAAATTATCTATATAAAATTCTAGAGTATTGTCACAATAGCTTATAATGTGGTATATTTATATGATTTTATTAAAATAATAACAACAATATTGTCTTTCACATATGAAGAGGGTTGTTTGTGTGTGAGCTGTTTTTCCAGAGATAGGTGTCTTTGAATTGATTCATGAATATTTTCTAACTCTGTAATAGATATTAGACCCACATTTATTATTGTGTACTTTGGTACACAGTAACAAAAGATGAACTATGACATTTTATCTGAATATCTCATTTAAGATTCTAAAAAATTTCAAGATTAGAGTTTTAAAAGCTGCTTTCAAATACTGACCTATTTAAGCTTTTTAAAAAGCACATGACTGAATTTACCATACTGTTATATTTCATCACAGAGTCATTTCTTGTGTGAAATCTTTAAGTGGAAATTTTTTAGAAGGCAGAATGATAACATTTAGGCTGGCTGGTTCATCATTATACCACAACATCTATGGCACCAAATATCTGGTATTTGGAAAAATACAAATTTTTTCCAGTTTTTATCTGAATTCCATATAGACACAGTCTTAATTGCCTCTTATTTTAAACCGCCATTCCTAAGTTAATTTGTGACTCAGTGAAAAAGAATTGAAGTCATCACTGTATCTCATATTTGGTTATATAAAGAAAAGGGACAAAAACTTACATAAATGGTCATTATTTATTTAAAAAAATAAAACTATAGGAAGACTGAATACATCTGAATGTTATAATCACTTTTAAAGATTTGATTTTTATCAAGTGTAGCCTGAAGTCCCACAAACTCAAAATAATACTGGCTAGTCACTGCAATAAAGCATCCTTTTATTTCTTAAAGTTCATGGCGTTATATAGCAGTTCTGAATTCTCTCAGAAAATTGCTATTTCAGACTGGTAGGATATCAAAACTTCAGGTGGCCAATAAGACTTTATTTGGCTTTTATACTTATTTATAGTCATATAACTCCTGAAAAGTTCCATTTCCCCCAGAGAAGTGCTATAGAGGAGGGTAAGGGCAGGATGGGGAGGAGAAAGATTATAAAAGAAATTTTAGTTGTTGCACTGATTCATTGGGTCTTGATTTTTCTATTCATATTAAACCACATCTTTTCTTCTCCAATTGAAAAAAAAAATTAATAGGAATGGAGCAAGCATATTAAGATAGGCATTAAAAGGCACAATTTAAATAATATTTTATTCTTTGAGTGTAAAATATTGGAGAGGGCAAAAGAATCTTATTTGGAACCCTCAACTCAGGCTACCTTTTTATATGTTCCGTCTTGAAATCTCAAAATAGAAATGATGCTTCAAATCTAAGAATCTGAGAAAACTTTTGAAGAAAAATAGTTCATGTTGACTTTGTTCTGTTGTGGAATGAAGTGGTACATAACTCTGTTTCCATACTGCAGAACTAAGAAAGTAATGAAATCCTGCCCTATGCCCACAAATTTAAAATAATTGGGAACATTTTTTTTTTAACTCTTCTGGTTGCTCCTTTAATAGAATGTCAACTTCTTGAGGGAGAAACTGTTTCATTTTTGTCTTAGTATCTTCATAGCTGAGAATAGTCTGACAAATAATAGGAACTCAATAAATGTTTGTCAATGAACAACTTTTTTTATACAAAAATAGCAGTTAAATATATATAAATGCATATATTAGGATAAGCATATTTAACATTGAGGGAAATGATTTTTTTGATCCTATTTAGCTTATTGAGAGAAAATGTATCTTCAGCCCCATAGAGGCTAATTTTATGCAAAGAATTTTAACCAACTATCCATTAGATTATACTGATTATTAGGTACAGTGAATATATATATATATATATATGTATATATATATATATATATATATAAAACATAAAAGACATTGATTCCACTTTTTAGCTTCAACATTAAACTGCTAGTATATCTCATGTTATTGTGCTTGACTTTCATCATTTAAAAAATCCTAAAATCATTTCCTTCAGGGAAGAGCTTGGAAAAAGTTTGATAATAAAGTTAATGGGATGAATGCCAATTGAATGTGTATGTATGTATGTATACTGTATGTCTGTGTAAAGCTAGAAGTGAAGGCTAAAATGCCAATACTATCATACTGCTTGGGAAAAAAGCATCCACGTAGCAGTGAACAGTTGCTATCTTGGGGTTTCATTAAAAAAAATTATCATGCTCCTTAATTTCTTTGATTTTTCTTGCAAGGAACAATGGCAGAAGAGAAATTCAATCTAGGCCCTGACATAAATATTTCAGTAGCAATAGCAGTACCAACATCAGGGCTAAGCCATTATTATATAATCCATAGCAAAGTCATTTTAGGAGTTTTAAATAAAACTAGAAGAAAGGAGAATTCTGGAATTGAGAGATTAAGGAGACTGATTTTTTTTTTCAATGTCAGATTCTATAAAGGCTATTTGTCAATTCTCACTGACACCATCCATCATGCTGTCTTGTCAAATGCTCCTGTTTGCTACCCCAGATGATCAGCCTCAAGCTTACTACTGACCTTCAGGCTTTTTGTTGTTGTTGTTTGTTTTGGTTTTTGCAAAGCAATGGGGTTAAGTGACTTGTCCAAGGTCATACAGCTAGGTAATTTTTTTTAGTGTTTGAGGCTGGATTTGAACTCAAGTCTTCCTAAGTCTAGGGCAAGTTCCCATCCACTGCACCACCTAGCTGCCTTGCCCTTCAGTCTTAAAGCAGACAGCTTGCCTCTGCTATGAGGCCAGAGCAAGTAACCATTAGCAAGTAACCACTCTAATTGCTGACAATAACTCTGTAAGTCTGTTGGCACCATTCAAAAATTGATGCCCATGGCAGAATAGGGCTTTAAAGAGCCTTCAAAATTTCATTCTGGCTTGATGGCCCCTAGCACAAAGGCAAGATGTCTCAGGATCCAGATTACATAAATGCCTCTCTGGAGTTATTTTCCCATAAACCTTAGATCATCTCTTACCCTCTGGATTCTGATTTGGAAAAGTGGAGGGACCCATGGACAGGGTGGTCTCAGAGAGGCTTTGCCTGGACAAGAGAATCGATTGTTATTGAAATGTAGTCTGTTGTCATGGAAAACTGTGAACTGATTCTTAGTCTGAGTCTTCTTTTTTGAAGGTTGATTTGCTCTTATGCTTCAAGTTAATGAGGTTCAGATATCACTGACTATACCAGGGAATGATGTTTCAAGGACATGATATGATGCAGATGAACATCTGTACCTTTATGCCATTTGAAATAACAATTTAGACAGTCGGTTAGAGCCCTATTCTCCATTTGTCTCTGTTCATTTTAAAGGCACTCATGTAGCAAATGACAACTTTGAAGGTGATTTGAGAACAGACTCTTCCTTGACAGGAAGAATACTAAATTCAAAGAGTTAAGGTACTTCCCCCCCCCCTTAGATTCTGAGTAAACTGCCTCATAAATAGTGCTCTTAGTAGCTATTTAGAGAGAAAGAGGATAGATAGAAATCCATTTTCAGTTTATTTTTTACAGAAATTTTCTAATAATCCTGATCAACATTTGTGAATTTCTCACTATTGGCCTTGCTTTACGGTAGTCCTTGAAAAGTTTATGGAGGTTATATAATTGTGGAAGCTTACTTCATAGTATATTAGAGTTAGAAGGGACCTTGGAAAGCATTTATAATAACCATGTCTTCTCAGAGATTTATAAATTAAGACCCAGAGAGCTGTTAAATGACTTGGTCAATATTGTTCAAGTGGATCCTGGCAGAAACTGTGATCACACATCACCTACCTCCTACTTGAATATTTCAAAAGGATTCAAAGAATAACTACAGAGAATTGTGACGTTTGGCACTCATTGAATTGAACTGAGACTTTAAAAACATATAGATTAACTTACTGGTAAAATAAAACATGATTTATAAACAAGAAAAAGTTAGACCCCCAGTACTTATTTGGTATTTTTGGCAATGATATCAACCAGAAAGTTCCATTTATATTTGGTATTTCAAAGCCTTGTCACAAAAGAAAGAGGAATATTCAGAATGATAAACTTTTCAAGTGGTCTAGGCTAAAATTTCTCCATTTTTCTTGCTTTTTTTCATCTTGTCAGGACTGCTTTGGAGTATATAAGCATACTTAAAGAACATATAAGAAGCAATTTTTCATTTTTATATTTTTAGGTAACATAAAGAAATCTCTATGGCTAAATATTATAAATAAAAATGAAAAGATCGTTCTTTTAGAAAAAGAAAAGTCTGTGCCAGAATTCAAACTGGTTTCAATAAAGGCCTAGTTCAGAGTACAGTAGTTCTATAGAGATGAATTTCATGTGATTTGAATAACGACTTTATCTCATGTCACAAAAGTATTTCAAGCACTCCCTGAATGGGTCATTTCTTTAGTGGGTGAATCTTAAAACTATAACCACACTATAATTCACAAATAATATTCTTATATATACAAGAGTTAAAAAATGTTGCAAAGAAAATATTAAGAATTGAATGCATTTTTAGTGTTTTCATTAAAAGGTTTTTTGTGAGGTTTTTTAAATAAAACAAATAATCATCAGACAAATTCACAGAAATTTTTTTTAAAAAAGATTTCTGATTTCACAATGCCTTAGTGGGAAAAATTAGCTTAACAAGTTACCTTTAAAATTCAGTTGCTAAGGCAACAAACATAGCTAGCTCTCTGTACATTGCCTTTTTTTGACATCATTTTTATAAATTTAGTTACTTGAACATCAAAGGCACATATTAAATATAACCACTTTGCTTTCAACTAGTTTGATATATTTTTCTAAACAAGTTGACTATCCTTCCATTTAATAATTCAGTATCTGAATAGCAAAGTATACTGATACTCATTAGTAACCACAAATACATAGAACGGGGTCAAAAAATTGATTTATGATTTTTTTTGTTAAGGTCATAACTCCATAAGGGAAGCAGGAGGTTAATTCTACCACCCTTGCTTTACATATGAGGAAACAGTCAGTGTAAAGATAATAACTGAAATTACATACCATAGTATGTCAGCATTAGATCTAGGACTAGAATTCTTAGCCTGAGAATGTCAGACCACCACCTTTAATGCCTGAGTTATTTAAATGATGTGTAAAAAGGAAGAATGCTTTCCCTTGAAAAAGTGGGAGCAAAATACAGGACCCATTCCTTCCCAGAGTGGATGCCTGAGTATCTGGCCCACCAAACATGCTTATTAATGAACATTAGGGTTATTTGATGAAGAGAAGAGTGAAGAGGTGGTACCTGCACATTTCACTCCCTGAGCAATGAGACCCCACATAAAGTTGGCACAGTATTCACACCAGTGTGGACCTCTGAACGTATGGACCTGAAAGAGAGTAGAGGAGGGGGGAGGGAAGGGAAACACACACAGATGAGGTTGTTTCACAGGCAAAACAGTTATGTTCATAAATGAGCCACAAAGGCCATGTGAAAGTAGAGAGAAATGGTTGCATACAGTAAAACCTCAATTAACTGGGACCCAACTCACCAGAATCCTGTTTAAGAGAGGCATTGCAACAAAACAACTCAATGCCAAGGGTTTGTTGAGAAAAGTCACTTTATGAAAAAATTCCTTTTCATTTCAGGCAATATTTGGAGCTCTGAAAAGACTTAGTCCTTTCTTATACCTCCTCAAACCACAGTACTGTTAATGAACACTGATAGGAAATGTTTGTTGACTGATCTCAAGGAACAATAAGATCCTGAATTATCAAAGGGTCAACTGCGTTGGCTATACATACAGGAAGGAGAGTTCTTGTGTTCTACAAAGATTTTTTTATACCATAGGTGGTTGTTTTTGATGGATTTTCATGTTAACATTCAGTTGACCAGAGAATATGATTAACCAGAATATTTGTTCACTAAGTATTTGAGTTAATGAAGGTTTTACTGTATTTATTTATCCTTATGCTTGGAAAGGAAATGAACTCTGAAAGAGGGTGGAAAGCTAAATGCCAAAAATCCCAGTAGACATCTAGATGTATGGAAAAGAGGATTATAAATCAGAAGAACTCTTTCTAAGCACAAAATAATTTATATAAGAAAAGGAAAAAATACTGGTATGACAGAGAAGTGAAGGATAAAAAGTAAGGATACTTATTTTTCTGTTTATCCCAGAAATGGGGTTTTAAAAGAAAAAAGAAATCACACATTCTTTAAAACTATTAATAGCAATTTAAGATTTCCAAGGCTAGAAAAAACAAAATTGGTTAGAAAGATAATATGTAAGAAGAAAAAAGGAAAGTTTTTAGAGAAGTTGATTATTTTTCTTATATCAAGTTTGTTGGTAATAATTCTATAGATATTTTCTTTAGCAGAAAACAGTAACACCAAAACATGAAAATTATACTTTGCTTAAAAGTAGTATTTCCCCCAATAAAAATATTTACTTGAGTATCCTAGATAAAATAATGAAATTCATAATCATTTTCTGATCAAGTTCCATAAAAAAGTCAACCAATGGATTTCTAAAATACATGTGTCATTTTCCAGTAGTTCTGCTACTGAAAGCATTATGTGTGGGTACTGGGGTGGCCTGAAAGATCAATGCATAACTGAAGTCCTTTTTGTTCTCTACATGCATGAAGGTTGTTATTGGATGGATGCATGCCTCAGGGCATCATTTGACAGTCTTGTTATCAGTTCCATAATGCTGCATAGACTTTGAACTACCCTGTGGTCCATAATTTCTCTTATGTTTTCTTGCAGATGATATTTAAAGATGGACCTGAGAAAACATAAAAACTTATGGAAAGATAATTAAGGGTGTTTCTAGCATTATAGGTTTATAAAAAGGTTGGAAAGAATACAAGCACTGATGGAGAATTCCTCTACAAAAGGGAGGCTAGTTAGTGCAATGGATAGAGCACCAATCCTGGAGTCAGGAGTACCTGACTTCAAATCTGGTCTCAGACACTTAATAATTGCCTAGCTGTGTGACCTTGGGCAATGCTTTGCAAAAATAAAAAAAAGGGGGGGAGAAAGAGAGAGAGAGAGAGAGAGAGAGAGAGAGAGAGAGAGAGAGAGACTTCCTTTACAAAATAAGAAGTACACCAGTATTCTTACTCTGCAATCACCTCACTCTATTGGGAATGAGATGTAGAAGATACTATCAGGGCAGACACAACATGCCACAACATCATAGCTTAGCTTTAGGATTTTAGAGAACCTGACTGAATAGCAAATTCTCTCAGAAGTTGTCACTACTGGATCAAACCAATCTGGTGGGTCTATGATTTGATTAGTATGGGTGCTTCCTGCATTAAATCAGAAGGGAGCCCTTGTAACTCTTGTCCAAGTTCCTCCTTAATGTCCTCTGAAATCCTTACAGAGAGAGAGGTTCTTAATCTTTTTTGAATAATAAAATTCTTTGGTCATTGTGTCCAGTTCTAGGGTCTAGAGCTCAATCTGGAAAAGCCTGTGGATCCCTTTTCTGAATAATGTTCTTAAATGTTTATACTAATTATATTATGTGTGTGTGTGTATACATATATATATATATATATCATAAAAGAAATTAATCATATTGAAAGAGTTATCATAATATTAAAAAAAAACATGTTCATGGGTCCCAGGTCCTTGTTTTAGAGGATCTATCTAAAGAGTTGGATGCCTTCATACTGCTCTATCATCATAGGGCTACCACTGCAGAACTCAAGACTGTCTGTCTACATTCATTCTTGCTATATGATTCATTCTCCTCCTTTTGTCACTACCTATGTCTGACTTTGATAATTTCTGGTACAAAGTAACAATGTCTAGTACCTTTATTCATTCAGGTACCTCCAATATACTGGACAAGCTTACCTTTAGTCCTTGCCAGGCTGCACTCTTGACTCTTCTGTATTTTCTCTACCGTGTCCCAGATTGGGGTATAGATGGAGCTACTTTATCTTACTCCACATGAACTCTTCCTTTTCAACTTTCTTTTATGAGTTGTTTTCCCCATTAGCATATAAGCACCTCGATGGAAGGAACTGTTTCTGTTGTGTTTTTATTTCCAACACTTAGCAAAGTGCTTTGCACATAATAAAAAGTAAAGTGTTTTCTGACTTGTGTTTCCTTCTCTTTCCTTCTCTCTTATTAAAAATTCCCTGGTAAGATCAATAAATATGGACAAAGAGTCTTGATGGGGCTCCTAGGAATTACTTATGATCTCTCTCTCTGTCAGGTTTGCAGATGTCATGAATTTACACTGGTTTGGTTTTTTTGGCAGAATTTCATGATTAATATTGTTTTAGGACCACTGGCCTAAAGGACCATTTGCCAGTCTTAACTAGAAATAAAGAAGAGTATAAGTCGAAAATTATATAGTACTTTAAGACTGGTTTACAAAGTATATTTTTCTCCTTTTTGAACCTCACACTTGCATGTAATAGATACAATGGGTGTTACTTAAGCTCATTTTACTAGTGGGGAAACTGAGGTTAAGAATAGTCAATGACTTCCCCAAGGTCAAACATCTATTAAGTAATGAGATACCACAGTAACTATTTTCAGAAGTTTTCTAACTTTATTCTTCACAATAGTAAAGAAGATAGTATCTTTCAAATCCTATGACAGTTTCTTTTTTCTTTTTAATCTGCTTAATGCTAAGGAAATGTTTATGTAACTCTCTAAGGAGAAAGTATTTTCTGTGATTTTAAGATTACCTGATACTAATCTATGGAATCAATCTTTGGGGAATTTCATTTTTAAAAATGTGATCTGTAAAAGCATACAGAGTCATTTTGGTAATGATAAAAACTTCGCCCTTCCTTTTAACTTATATAACTTAACTCCCCAGGAAACTGTTCTAGAAATATGTTACCTAGTACTAGAAACCTACAAATAGTTTATTTAAGGAACAGAATATTGCTTGCTTCTTTTTTGCATTCTTAATAGGCTATTTTCTCTGCATTGTGTGACCCTTCTTTCTCTAGAACATCTGCACAGGGGGGTTTAATAGTTTAAAGGAAATTAAACTAAATGGAATATCTATTCATAAAGGCACGCCATAATCCTACATTTTTAAGGAGTTCTTAATCTGAGGTCCAGAAATTTGTTATTAAAATCTTTTGATAATTGTTTTTAACATAATTTATTTCCTTTTCAATCTTTTGGATTTTACTTTATGTATTTAGGAACATTATTCTGAGGAGGGGTCCATAGAATTCACCAAAGAGTCATAGGGGCCTACAGCACAGAAAATGTTAAGAACCCCCATACAAAAGGAATATAACTGTACTGAATTGTTCTTTGCATTTTTTTCTTAATACATTTTAAAATTCATGAATATATTGCTACCCTCAATCAGTGAAGGAGAAGATGACATTCTGATTTTCTTCTTGGTAAGCTCATCTTAGACTTCAAATGGGAAGTCGTGTCCTTTCCAATAGCAATCTGACACTGATTTGTCAGTAGTTGCAAATGCCAATGATTGCAATCTCTTTCGGCTCAGTATTTTTCTTAAGTTAGAACTAATTCAAATAACTGAACATTGATTCCAAATTAGGAAGTCTCTTTCTTTTCTGTATAACAGTAAAATTAGAGATTAAAAAAAAACTAAGCCCATTAAAGAACAAAGTGGTACACACACATATATAACACGTGTTCACCAAACCTAGAAATTGTTTCTTATTCATTTAAAATATCTGGGAGTGATTCTACTATGGTATGCAGTATAGAAAACAGGATAGTCAAGTCTTGAAACCAGGAAGCCATAGATTCAAGTACTGCCTCTGACTCATTTCTTCCTTCCTTTCCCTCTTCCTTTCTTTCCAATAGGGGTTAAATAATTTGCCCAGTGTCACAGTTATTAAGTGACTGAGACCAACTTTGAACTCAGGTCCTTCAGCCTCCAGGTCTAGTGCTCTATTCATAGAGCTGTAGCTGGCCCTACAACTCACTCTCAACCCCTCAGTTGTCTTGGGCAATTCTCTAAAACTATATAAATTGAAGAGGTTTCTATCTGCACTGGCTAAAGAGAGTTCACACTGTGAAATCTTAACTCCACTTCCCACCATTCAGCATTCCAGTACTATCTTCAAATGTCTTCTACATGCTTTTTAATGTCATTAGTGCCTAAGCAGTTTGTGTTTCAGAAATTTAAGAGAGAGAGAGAGAGAGAGAGAAAATCTCATTGAATTAGTTACACAAGTTTAGAAAATAACAACAATAGGGGCAGCTAGGTGGTGCAGTGGATAGAGCACCAGCCCTGGAGTCAGGAGTACCTGAGTTCAAATCCAGTCTCAGACATTTAATAATTACCTAGCTGTGTGGCCTTGGGCAAGCCACTTAACCCCATTTGCCTTGAAAAAACCTAAAAAAACCAAAACAAAACAACAATAAAAAATTCCCCAGTTCTGACTAATATTGGTTCAATTGTTTCATTCTATAGACTGGAAACATCCTAGACTCTTAAGGGAGGCAGCTAGCACCTGCAAACAGTTTCATGTTGATTTAATACTCTATTGACTACAATATCCTATTTTGTTTGTTTTAATTGCCCATCTCAAAAAAAAGAAGTCTATTGTTAAAAACAATATTTCACTGGCATTCACAATACTGTACCGGAATAGTGGAAGGATAAGACAGTCAGCCTTCTGCAACAAGCCCTGAACTCATCAGAGCCTTGGGTCTGACAACAAACAAGCCTTTTTTCCCCCTATAACTTATTCTATCATTTAAAAATTAATCTGTATGTTTAAACAGTATCATACGTATCATAAACAAGATTCAGTGACTTCTATTTATCTGGCATCACTGAAGAATTAACCAATCCTTGAAAATGAAACTTCTTCCATTAAGCTTTCCAACTTTGTATTCTATTCTCATCTTTTTGGATGGAAACATTTCTAAAACATACTTCTACATTTGTTTTTTTTGAATACTGAATTTATTTTCACTCTGCTTTAAAAAGTTTTTTTCATATCTTTTCATTTTCAACTCAAATACAAAAAGGCAAAAAAAGGAACATTTCCATGTATACAGCACAACATAAAAAGAGGATTCAATATAAAACCATAAATTTTCATTTCACAGTTTAGTTTTTTGGAAAAACTATGTAATCAGTACTAGATATCTTTTTCAAAACTACCTTACTTTTCTGTGCTTCCTTTTTTTTTTAGGGTTTTTTTTTTTTTTTTTTTGCAAGGCAATGGGGTTAAGTGGCTTGCCACACAGCTAGGTAATTATTAAGTGTCTGAGACTGGATTTGAACCCAGGTACTCCTGACTCCAGGGCCTGTGCTTTATCCACTGCACCACCTAGCCGCCCCTCTGTGTTTCCTTCTAAGTTTTCCACATTTCCCTGCTTTATTAAACAAAGCCAAATGAGATAACTCAATTGTCAAGATGATCTCAAATATCAGGTTGTGGTGTGATATGGGGATACCCTGAGAGGCAACTGGGTTGTTGGGTGTTTTTTTCTGCCCCTGCATTGAATGACAATACACTGCTGCATGTTTACAAAAACTTACATTTGTATATGGTTTTACAGTTTATGGTGCATGTTGACATATAAGTTTTCTGTCAGGGGCAGCTAGGTGGTACAGTGGATAGAGTACTGGCCCTGAGTCAGGAGTACCTGGGTTCAAATCTGACCTCAGACACTTAATAATTACCCAGCTGTGTGGCCTTGGGTAAGCCACTTAACCCCATTGCCTTGAAAAATCTAAAAAAACAAAAAACAAACAAAAAAACAAACAAAAAAAAAAGAATACCTAGCTGTATGACCTTGGGCAAGTCACTTAATCCCATTGCCTTGCAGAAAAAAAAAGAAGTGTTCTGTCTCCTCACAAGTTCTCAGTGGTAGTAACATCTTGCTTATATCACCTTGCCAATGTCTAGATGCCCACCAGGGCCCCATCATCTACGTCTAATTTACTTTTTCTAACTTGCTATAGATTGGCAATCATGGATTATTAGAACTATATTAAAATATGAGGGCCTTTGAGATTACACTATAAGTAAATTGTATGTATAAATTTCAGCACATAAAGTATTGTATATATCCTTTAAGTCTTCACTAAAATTTCACTTTCTTCAAGAAGTCTTCCCTAATCCCTCTTAATTTCAATGCTTTATCTCTTTTAATTATTTTCTATTTATCCTGTATATAACTATATATATGTGTGTGTGTGTGTGTGTGTGTTTCTTTATATATATGATTTAAAATTTAGTACTTTGAATTTTGAATTGCAGCTTCCCTTTGAGATGACATTCTCAACCACCATTGTTAAATCCCTTCTGCTTCTGTCCAATGGTCCAAGACAAAGACCAGAGAGCTTCTGTAAATATGAATATTTGATCAGTCTTTCTAAAACTTCTCTGCTTTCCTCTGGCATATTTTAGCTAATGCAAAAGACAAATAGCAAGGTGTAAGTTACATAATTATGACCATAAGGCATGAGCAGCCAGACTTCAAGTTCACTTTCCTTTCCCAAAAGGAAATTAAGTTTCTCAAGATAAACAGGAGATTTGTAATTTTGTGGAAAGAATCTTCATCTTTACCACACTGCTAAATACTACATGAAAATTATTCTCACATTCAGAAGGCAGAATGCCCTAGAAAATACCAAGAGAGAGAGAAGCTAAGGAATGCTCTGAGTTCATCAGTGTAATAACATATTTTTGTAGGACAACCCTCCAAAACCTGAAAAGAACAAGACAATTGGGTCTACAATCTCAGTCTTATGCATGGTGTGACCTAGACTAAGTGACAGTGTCTCTTCTAGGTGCTTATCTATGTAAAGGCTGACACCACAATTAGACATGGTGGCCTACAAAATGACCAGAGAGAAATGCCAATAGCCCTAGGCTACAGATGCTGATAAGAAGGCTTTGAAGGTTCTGGGTGGCTTATACATTGGTCTCATCTGTCACAGCTGATCACAGGGAAGGTCAACACTGTCAGAAGCAGTATCTGTGTCACCTAATAGAACCATATAGGAGTCAGGACAGAATCCAATAAAGTTAGATCAATCTTCTGATACTTCCATGTGAGCAATAAAAATGACTGATAATAGTGAACGTTTATACAGTGATTTAAGGTTTGCAAAACAATTTCCAAGTCCTGTCTCATTTGAAGTATTCTGCATGTATAGTCACATCCACAATAAAAATCTGCTGTAATATAAACAGTTGCAAACTTGAAATCTAAAATAGGAAATTGGGGTTCTCATAGCAACCTTTTTTTTGGTTTTAAGCTTCATATCATATTTTATATCATAAACAATGCAAAAAAGAACAAAACTAGACTTTAAGAATGCTTCCCAGTTTTAAGTACATTTATTTAAACTGTTATTATAGAATCAAATTTGATTTTTAATACCTTTTTTATATAAATGAAAACTTTTCATAAATACTTTATTTTTTATGGGAGATATGAGGAAACATCTTTAGATGAATTATAGATTTAGAACTGGAAGGGATCTCAAAGATTATCTAATCCCTCATTTTACAGATAAGAAAACTGAGTCTCAGGAATGATTAAACAGTTTGCCCAAAATTCCCCAAGGAAATGTCAGAGCCAGGGGATAATCCCAGACTCTCTGATGTCAGAGCCAAAACATTTTTTAAAAGTACCACATTATTTGCTCCTTAACCTCAGTTTCCTCAACTGTAAAATGGAAAAGTTGTGCAAGATGTTCTCTAGGATCACTTCCAGCTCTAACATTCTATGAGGTCCTTTAAAATTGGGTGCTATATTGAAAAATATTGTTAATACATTTTCTACTACTGATGCTATCGTTTCCAATACATATCAAAATGGAGGATTTTTAAGTTACTTAGACTCTCTCGATTTCAGTTTCCACATCCACAAATTGGAGTCCAAAAAGATGATCTCCTCTAATTTTAAATCCTGTGATCCTACAGAGTTATCCAGAATGTGGCTGACAGACCTAGGGAAGAGTGAGCAGGAAACAGTCTTTATCTGTAAGGCCCATGAAAACATGAAGTTAAATAGACACTAGAGATTCTAAGAAGACTAAATTTTTCCCATTCCAAATTAAACTATTTGCCTCAAGAATTCAGCATTGAGACTAACCAATCAGCATTTATTAAGTACCTAGTTTGTTTCAGGCCCTGTGCTGGACCCTTGAAGGTACAAAGAATGAAGTAATCCCTACTCATAAGTAACCTCACCACCAATGAGAGTCAGATAAATGCCGATATGGTTACCTATAGAATAAATGTAGAAAATAAAACACCAATTATTCCATAGGCATGTGTGCAGGGAGGCTACACAGTCAAGATAAAAAAAAAACTCATGGCGGCTACGTGGCATAGTGGATAAAGCACCAGCCTTGGAGTCAGGAGTACCTGGGTTCAAATCCGGTCTCAGACACTTAATAATTACCTAGCTGTGTGGCCTTGGGCAAGCCACTTAACCCCATTTGCCTTGCAAAAACCTAAAAAAAAAAAAGATAAAAAAACTCATGTTCAGGAGCAGATTTGTTACATGACCTTGGGCAAGTTGGTTCCATAAATCCAGGCTCTTGTATGAAGGAAATAGGGTAGCAGGAAACTGGATTTAATTTTAAAAAAAGACACAAACCTGGGTTCCACTCCCAGCTCTGACACTTAATAGTTGTGTGACTTTGGACAAGTCACTTCTCTCTAGATCTCATTTCCCTCGGTTGTAAATGAGAGCCTTGGGCCAACAGATCTAGATGGTCCATTATAGCTTGAAATTTATGATCCTTTGAAGGCATCTTGATGATTAGTTTCTGACCTTCCTCCTATAGTTATAACAGATAAATTTTTCTTGTTAATTTGTCACACAGCAATAGGTTTAACATCCTTCAGCCATTCATCCTTGCCATATTTGGTCCACTAGAGCTGTGTTGCAAAAAACATCAGTTGAGTTGTAGAAGGAGGAGCTATCGGTGATGGATCTCTTTGGTTATTTAATGTTAAATAGGGATCATAAGTTAACAGATAGGCTGGGGTAAAGAACAGGAAGAACTAACATGACAGTAGCAAATGCAGATTACTTTGGCAATCAGCAAGTAGTTATATGTGGCTCTTTTTGAGCAAAAGTGCCATATGACCCAATCAGAATTAGAGGCGTTAACAGGCCTCACAGGAAGGTCTAAATTCTCAAAAAAAATTTCTGTGTTTATAAGCAGGAAGTATGGCAAGGACAGTCAATGATGCATTGACTTTTTTAGTCTATTAGCTCACAGGAAGCATTGTTGTTGTTGTTGTTTTCTTATTTCAGTTGTGTCCAACTCTTTGTGACCCCATTTGAGGTTTTCTTGGCAAAGATACTGGAGTGGTTTGCCATTTCCTTCTTCAGTTCATTTTACAGATGAGGAAACTGAGACAAAGAGGGTTAAGTGATTTCCCTAGGGTCACAAAAACTAGCATTTGAGGTCAAATTTGAGCTCAGGTCTCCCTAATTCCAGGTCCAACACTCCTATTCACCATGTCACCTGGTTGCTCAGGGAGAAGGCAAAAACTTTATTTTTTAAGAATTAAAAATAGTTTTAAGCTTTATATTTTACAAAGTATTGTATAGCATATTACCATTGTGTCATCTGAACAAGCCTGTGAAATAGACAGGAGAGGTATTATCATCCCCAACATAAAGGTGAAGAAACTGAGAAGTTAGGTGACTTGTCTAAGATCACAAAGTGTACATGGATCAAGAAATGGAGTCCTCTGACTTGGAATCCAGGGTGTTTTTTGATTTTGCCACAGCTGCCCCATCTTTGAATACAAAGGAAAATGTATTGTTACAGGATCTAATGAAAATGATTGGAAGCCTCTGAGCTCCATGCTCAAAAACAAGGATACCGTTGTTCATTATTTGGTGACAGCTCTTTACAAAATATATAATAAAAAAGGCATCATCTGCTCCCTATTGACTTATCAAAACATAGAAAACAAATAAGCAGCTGAAGGAGTGATGAGACTTCTCAGATGTATCAGACTTGCTGGGGTTTCTTTGTTCTCTTTTTTCCTTTCCTGGCTTCTCTAGTTAGTCATCACTTAGGCTCTAGTTAGTCATCACATCCTCTTGTTTTATGCATGAGGAAACCAAGTTCTAGAAAGATCAGGCTATTTGACTAAAGTTTCACAGCTGGCTAGTGGTCAAACTGAGAATTTTAAATCAGAATCTTAACCCCTTGAACACCCCACAGAACATTGTTTTAGTGTGCATTTTCAGGAGCCAAGAGAAAAGAGCAGGAAGTCTGACAAATTTATTGCCAGTATAGAGTTTTTGAGAAAAATACATTAAATTTATTTTTTTGAAAATCAGTACATCGATAGGGGTTAGACCCCCCCCAAACAGGAGAAAGCATGCTCTTTCTAAACTATTCTAATTCTTCCTGTTTTATTTTTGTAACTGCTCCTGGACCTTTCACTCTGTGGGTCTGCTTCTACAGACTTTATTTAGTGTGCTACTGTAGAATCAACAAATTTGCAGTCAGAAGGTCCGAATTCAAATCTGTAATTTTCTTTCTATGGGACCTTGGGCAAATCTCTTAACCGCTTTGGGCCTCAGTTTCCTCAGCTGTAAAGTAGGCCTGTACATGACTTCTAAGGGCCCTTCTAACACCTAATCTATGGTCCAGTGATTTCTCTTCTTTCTACTTTAGAAGGTAAATTCTCTGGGTGTCGGGAGGAAGCCATAGGACTCTCTTTGTATTTTGTTTTTAACTCACTTAATTTCATTTACAAAGGGACATCGGAGATGTTAGGATGGCCACAAGAAATCTAGGGACCCTAACAGAGCTACTTGAATAATAACCAATGGTAAGAAGTTATGACAACTACCCAAAAAACTTAGAGCTAATACTTCATTAATGCCATCCCAGACATCACTCTTTATGTTAGAGAATTGACTTCTGGGGGTGCTGATGTATTGGGTTACCTGGAAGAGACATACATAAATATCCACGCAACAAGGATTTGAAAGGCAAGAAAGAAAAATTGGATTCTGGGTTTCTCTTAGAACTTCCTTATTAGACAAAAAGGAAAAGTCCACTTGTCACTATTAAACCAATGGGGGGGGGGGGAGTATGTCCAACTCTATGGAAAATGGTATGATATTAACAAAATTTAAGAAAATTCAGTCCCAGCATAAGAAAATTCAGTCCCAAATCCAAGAGTAAAGGCAGTCAGAATTCTACAAGATTCTAATGACTAATTTTAATTATTTTACAGTCATCTTAGGGGTTTCCAAACTTATTTGATCATGCATACCTATCAGTAATACTTCTGAACATGAATCTTCAACATATTTTTAAATTTATCAATTATATGCTCACACTATTGTATTCATTGTTCACCAGCTGCTCTGATTGATCTAGGCTCCTCAGACATCATATTTTTCCCCTGGAAGAAACTCACCACAGAAATCTCATTATCATGTGGCCTGTTTTGGCACTCAACCCTTAGATGCTTCTCCTCTTTGAATGTACCACCTTCCTAATTAAATTGTAAGTTTCTTCAGGACAGGAATTGGTTTTTTCCCCCTTATTTGTATTGGAGGCTTGGTATAGTGGTCACACAATAGGCACTGATGATAATGTTTGCCCTTCATTTTTAAAGAAGACCATGACAAGGAGGTGATGCATGTGGATTTGGGTGAGAGGGTGCTGTGCTAAGTCACCAGTCCACTTTCTCTAGACCCATGACTAGATATGAATTAGGATGACTGGAGATGGTCCTGAATGTGAGGATGCACTGGAGCTTATTGACTATTATTATCTTGTATGTCATGGTATCACCTCCCTGATGTCAGTCTTCTTCAAAAATGAAGGACAAGCATCATTAACTAATATGTTAAGTATTAGTTAATATATAATGGGGGACAATTAGAATAATTTTTATTTTATTTATAATCTAAACCTTTTTGCTAATAAAATAATTTTACTAATTACTAACAGATTAGATTAGACTGTCAATGTTTTTACCTTATAATATAGCCAGTAAAGACCTTGTTATGAGGGTTGAAATGGCAGCTCTGCCATTTTCATTGTTTACTTATACCATTTATTAGTATTATCAACAACCCACCATTTCTTTACAAGAATCTTTGGAAGATGCTTATCTATTTTAAGAGGGTTAATTGAGTTAAAAGTAGATAACATATTTTATAAATTGCAATATTTTGCAAGCAAATGAATATAGGGGTTACACTATTAACCTCTCCCCTTTGTGGAGCTCCCACTCTTCCCTCACAATATCTCAGGTACATATATGATGTATGACCATCTGTCATATGGTCTAAGTGAGGATGCCAGTCAATTCATATATTAAATATTAGTGAAACTTAATTTCTTTTATATATCATGGAAACACAGGATTTGAGACTTAGAAAAATGTCAACAGCCATCTATTTCAATTCATATACCAAAAAAATTCCTATTATAATATTGCCAACAATTGTTCATGTAGCCTCTGCTTAAAGACCTCTAGGGATGGGGAATCCCTTTTTAGATAAAAATAAATGTAAATATATAGTCTGGTATTTTCTTCTTGAATGCCAATGGATTATCTTGACCACTCTTGGGGAGGCAAGCACTGCACTTTGCGGGGGGGTCATGTATCATGCAATATTTTTTCTAGTTGGTTCCTTTTCTGGCACTAATTTTGTCAAAGAGGTTCTTTGAGTTTATAATGTTTCATGAGGATAAAGTTTAATTGAGAGAATTAGTCTCAGTAGATAGTTGATTATTCAATAACATTATGCAATAGTTGTCCATCCAAAAGCAGACACAGGTCTTTGGATGTTTACTCATCTCAAAGAGAGTAAAAATGAAGGGTATTTGACTTTCCTGGCAATTTTTGTGCCTGAGGCAAGGACCACAAAATGTGGTCAAAGGGAATCTTAGCTGTTTTGAGGGAGAAGATTTATCACTGTGCAAACCCTCTTTTGAAAAGATCATTCTAAGGGGAGAGGTGAAAAGAGCTACCTGTGGGCTTCCTATTTTAACTGATTCTTCTCTAAGAGTTAAGCTCTGTGTTCCCATGCTGCTAAAAGATTAAGTGCCTGCCTCACTGGGATTGAAAGGGTTACCAATGTCTTGTCCTTTAAATCCAGGACCCTTTAAACTTTGTACACTGGGACAATGGTTACCCTGCCCTAGTTACTGCTCTGACTATTTGACTTTGTTACTCATAGTATTGATATCTGCTACTATTATGGGGAAGTTTTTCCCCCCTTCTTTTTTGGTATCAGTGGGGGAACAATGTCTTATAAATCTTTGTACATTCTGAAGTACATAGGATGATGTCTTATATATACTAAGTGTTCAATAAATACAAAACTATGGCTAGGAAAAAAATGACAATTTTTGTCAATTGGGAAATTACAAATCACCTTTGTTAACTCAGATTAGGCCAATAAATGTAGAAGAAATTTTTGTGCATTGCAATGTTGTGGTTTCCCATAAAATTAAAAAGATTGTTTCCCATAATCACTTGTATATGTTAGCTGCTCACCAGTGATTCATTCCTGAAGTATCTTAGCCAAAAGCTTCCATCAGGCTTAAGCCCATATAGCCTTAAACTAAATAATAATGTTTGTCCTTCATTTTCAACGATCATGACATCAGGGAGGTGATACCATGACAAGCTCATGAATTGGATTTGAGTTGGGGGGGGGGGGTGTTGTGCTAAATCACCAATCTCACTTTCTCCTCCAGAGCCATCTGGGTCCAGTGACCAGATAAGGTTCAGGACAATTGGAGATGGCCTTGGATATGAGGCAATTAGGGCTGAATGATTTGTCCAAGGTCACACAGCTAGTAAATGTCTGAGTCTGGATTTGAACTCCTGGTCTCTGTACTCCAAGGCCAGTGATCTATCCACTGTGCCATCTAGCTGCCCTCATAGTAACAAAGGCAAGAACATGCTAAGCACTGTTTTTATAGGCCAAAAAGTTTTGGGGAAAAATATTATTATGAAAACATCATCCTCCAGATACTCTGAGCCAATAATTATTTATTAAGTGCTTATGTGCCAGAAGAATGATATACAGGAAAAGCAGCACAGAAGAAATCTAAAACATGACTTCATGTTTTTTAAAGAAATAGTGATCCATAGCAGTAAAACAGTTCTGCAGGGAGAAAACATTTTTGGAAACCTGAGTGTGGAGCGAAGAAGGTGGAAAGCAGATTGAAAACCACTTTATGTACTGAAGGCAGAGTCTAGGCAATCTTTGTAAAAATAATACATTAGAAGTTTTGGGGAATGAATTATTACATACAAAACTCTGAAAACTAGAGCCACAGAGTGAATGTGAAGAAATATGTTCAATTATGATTGAGGTAATATGGAAATAAAAATTAATTTTTTATATTTATTAGGATTTTAGTTTAGTTAATTTGTTATTGATGGCTTGTTGATTAGTTGGATACAACTCTTTGTGACCCCATTTGGGAATTTTTGGCAAAATACTAGAGTGGTTTGCTATTTCTTTCTCCAGCTCATTTTACAGAGGAAGAAACAGGGGCAAACAGGGCTAAATGACTTACTCAGGATCACACAGCTAGAAAGTGTCTGAGGCTGGATTTGAACTTGGTCCTTCTGACTCCAGGCCCAGGGTTCTTTCCACTGCCACCTACCTGCATCTGGTGACATTAATAGTGAATTTCAGGAAATGCCATAATCAGTTAACTTAGACCCTCCTCAGCGTGGTGACCTGGATTCTCATTCTGACCCTACTGGCCATGTGACTATGGGTGAGTCTCTTTATATTTTAGAACTCTGGTTTCCTTCTCTGTAAAATAGGGATTTAACACTTGTACCCCCAGAAATGTTCCTGATGCCAAAAGGTTGTGCAAACCTTTAAGTGATAGAGAAATGAAAACTGTGATTATTCAGGTCAACATGCCAGATTAGAAAGGGGGAAAAGGGGGGCAAAAACTAAAAAGTTTTTAAAAAGCAAAAAAATTATTTTAATTGATTCTGTGTATGTATTCTTTATGAATATATCTCTATATAACTTGCTTCCTCCAATAGAATGTTTGCTCCTTGAAGGCAAGGTCATCTTTTTATTTTTGCATTTTCAACGCAAAGTACAGAGTTCAGGAACTCAGAAGATGCTCTCAAAATGCTGGTTGAATTGGATGGACTTGAATTGGAACTCAGAGGCATCTACATGTCAACATATACACATTTGTGCATATAAATATTATATACCTAGGCACACTATCTGTACATACATGAAAGCATGTTTAACATGCAACATATGTGTATGTTTGGTGTGTATATGTGTTTGTATGAATATATGCATGCACAAACACATGCACACAGCAGCTAGATGGCTCAGGGGAGAGAGCAGCAGTCTGGACATCTGAATTCAAATCCCACCTCAGACATTTACTGGCTGTGTGATCCTGAGCTTAATCTTGTGTGCCTCAGTTTGCCTATTTGTAAAATGAGGTGGAAAAGAAAATGGTAAACCATTCAGTATCTCTGCCAACAAAACCCCACATGGACATGAATGAGCAGCAAAAATATGAATACAAACATACATATGTCTGCTGTCTCTGTCTCTCTCTGTTTCTGTCTCTTTCTGTCTCTACCTTTCTCTGTCTCTCTATCTCTCAATCTCTGTCACTCTGTCTCTCAGTCTCTTTCTCAATGTCTCACTCTCTGTCTCTCTCACTTTCTCTCTCTCTCTCTCTCTCTCTCTCTCTCTCTCTCTCTCTCATATCTATACAAACTCAAAGGTACAAAACTTTAGCCAGATCGGTGAGGGGACCAAAAAACTGAAGCATTTTTGTTTTATTGTTAATATGTCTACTCCTGCCTTTTTAAAAACTAAGGAAGATCATAGGCATGAGACTCAGGCTCACAGGATCAACCCTTGCAGCCTTCTTACTGGGTGGGGGTGAGGATGGTGCAGTGGATAGAATGCTGGACCTGGAGTCACAAAAACCTGAGTTCAAATCCAGCCTCAGAAGCTTACTGGCTGGGTGACCCTGGGCAAGTCATTTAACCTCCATTTGCCTTAGTTTACTCATCTCTAAAATGGGGGCACCCACTTTCCAGAATTGTTTTGAGGTATTTCACATGGTACCTGAAAACATAGTAGGGACTATATAAATGTTAGCTGGGGGCTATATAAATGTTAGCTGTTATCAATATCATCATCATCATCATCAAAGGTAGAAGTCAACTCTAGGGTTATATACTTTAAAAGCTCCTGTTTCTGGCTTCCATAACATCTGGTGAGCATTTCTATTAAATGCTCATTGAAGTTGAGAGTTCAAAGGGACCCAAGCCCCACTTCCTTCCAGGGTTCCTCTGTCAGACTTTTTTTGATGTCCAAGTTTTACTCTGCCCTAGGCTCAGGGATTCAAAGTTTATATATGCCTCTATCTCTTTTTACTTTCTCATGCAACTGACTCACCTTTAAAATATGGATTTCATTTAAATATTTCCTTATATTTCCACAATAGAATTCAACCCAAGTTCATATTTGAATAAACACTTGGTATTTGTCCTCTTTAAATCTGATATAGAAAGATATTTACCTATCAGTGTCCATAGGAGAAACATAGGTGAGTGACACAATAACTGGAGATTAGGAAGATGTTTTGCCCTGTTGTTTCCAAATTGTCATATTGCATTTGTCTGTTTTTAAATTAGAGTAAGAATTCAAAACAGAATTCAGTCCCTGGGCAATGGAGTTATTATAATCAGAGGTGATCAGTGACCTGATTCCCTGGAGAAGCATCAGAATTTACAGCGTTATTCAACAATGACTAGATACAATGACATTAGAGCAGGTCTCAAATTATATTTAAAATTCATAAGAATCAGAGGAGAGGAAGCCTGGCCTGGGGAAGAGTTTGGCTGGCCTTGGAAGTCATGAAGATCTGGGTTCAGGTTCTGACATATTTGATATATACCAGCTGTGTAATCACAGGAAAGTCACAATTACTCAGTGGCCCTAGGAAGTCTCTAAGGCTACAAGTCACAGAGGAGCTGATTTTATGTACATTAGTGGGAGAGGTTTCCCATGTTAATGAAATCACAGATCTGGACATCCATCCCCTTTTTCTTTTCCTTCTCAGTTTCCCTCTCAAAAAATAAATCTGGTATAAATTCATTATAAGAGTACAGGCAGGCCTAATGACTGATGACGCAGCTGGGTAGTTCAGGGTATAGCAAGCTGGGCCTAGAGTCAGGAAGATGTGAATTCAAATGCAGCCTCACATACTAGCTGTGTGACCCTGGGCAAGTCCCTTAACCTCTGGTTGCTTTACTCCTTTGGAGGAGGAAATAACAAATCGTTTCAGTGTCCTTGCCAAGAAAAGTCCATGCTAAATATGGTCCAATGAAGAGAAGGACGCAAATAAATGGCAACACAATAATAACAATGAACTTGTGCCAGAGAGCCATGGTTCCCAATTTGTAACCCATAGACTTTTTATAGTATGGATGCTGAATCTTTTAGCTCTTCTCGGCTGCATCATTCAATAAAAACTTGTCTTGGGTCACATAAAAAATTTAATATTTATTTATGACTATGACATAACCCATATTGCTAATAATAAGATGTAATGATGCCTCATAAGGGGCTTTGAGGGCCATGAATTGGACACACCTGAAAGGGAGTAGAGGAAAAGGTTTGAAATTATCGCAAGGGCCCCTCAAAATCTGACTTGAATCCATAAACAGGCAAACATATTTAAAAAATAAATAAAATATTATGTATGTATCTTTTAAAAGGATGCTTTTGTGGAAAATAAAAATAATAACAAAAGCATTTCTATAGTAATCTAAAGTTTGCAAGAACTTTACAAGTATTCATTTGTTCATCATAACAACCTTGAAAAGTAGATATTAGTAGATATTGTTCTCATTTTATAGTTGAAGGAACTGAGGCAGTGTTTAATGTCTCACCCAGGGTGACAAAGCTAGTAAATGGCTGAGGCCAGATTTGAAGCATGGGCCTCCTGGCTACAAGTTCAGCATTTTATCTACAGTGCCACCTTTGTTTTATTTTTAAATCAACTTCAGTTATGTCTGACTCTTCATGAGGGGTTTTCTTGGTAAAGATTCTAGAGTGGTTTGACCTTCCCTCCTCCATCTCGTTTTCCAGATGAGTAAACTGAGGCAAACAGGGTTAAGTCACTTGCACAGGGTCACACAGCTGATGAGTGTTTCAGGCCATATTTGGATTCATGTCTTCCTGCCTACAGGACTGCTACTCTATCCACTGCACCACCTACTTGCCCTTGTTCTACCTAACAGACTCAAATTGGTGTAAAAATATTAATGAATGCATGTTTGAAATTATTTATTTATTCAATCAACAGACATTGCTAACAGAGATCCATGAACTGAAAGAAAAAGAAAGAAATGAACCACTATGCTACAGTTGGTAGCAAAATCTCCTGGTATCATGACAAGTTGCCTTACAAAAATATTTTGTGATATGGTTATTCATTTAACAAATACGGACAGAGTGACTACCTTGAGCAAGGTTCTATGGTCAATACTGTAAGTACTGGTAAAGTGAAGAGACAGATCTTCTATTAGTTGAATGCACCCCGATTTCTAACCTATTTTAGCTCTTGCTTAAGGCTAGTCATTTGCTTATTCCTTCTATATGCAATATGTCCATCTATGATGTTTTTGCTAAAACAAAAAAAATGATATCAATAAATTATATCAATCTATTAATAAGATTCTAGAATGTTTGAGCTGGAAGGACCCATATCTAGTCTAGAAGTTGTTAATCTTTGGTCTGTGAACTTGTGTTTTATAAAATATTTTTATAACTGTATTTTAATATAATTGATTTCTTTCATAATCCTATGTATTTTATTTGATGTAAAATCATTACTCTGAGAAAGGTTCATATCTTTTGCCCAATGACTTGAGGAGTCCATGATGTTCAAAAAAAAAAGGTTAAGAATTCTTGGACTACTCCAAAGCCCTCAAGAGGCAGATAAGGAAATGGATTATTTTTATCTAATAGCAGAATGGTCTGTTGGCCTGGATTTATTGATAGATTGTTAGGGATCTAAGCCAGTATGCTTTATTCTATTTTATTTTTCAGCAATAAACTTAAGCACTTGGTGCTAGGGATACAGACTAAAAACAAGAGACCCTGCCTTCAAGGATCTTACATTTTATTTGTCCAGTCCATTAGGTACTAGCCCATTCTTAAGTTCATACTTTCTATATTGTTTATGTTAACAATTCATATTAAAGATCAGATATAGACTCTCTTGAAATTGTTATGTCTATTGGTATAATAACTAATAGTTTCAATTATAAATGGAATGAAAATTCAAAAGGATTCATTCTTCAACTGTGTTGTCAATTGTTTTAGTTGTTTCTATTTATCTCCAACCAGGTGAATGCTTCAAGAATTATTTAGAAGTTGTAATGACTAAAATGTACAAAGTGAAGCCTAACACTGATTTTATTTAAAGTTTATAGATTGATTTATTGCTATAATTATGATCATATTATAAACATTTAGGAGCTAGAGCTAAAAATAAAACAAATTTGAAGAGATGACTGGAAACTGGAAAAAGACATTCTCAACTGAACTATTCATACAACTAATGGGAGTCTCCTATTATGAGGTAGGGGGGTAAGTTCTATGCCAGTTGTGTTACATTACAGATCTCTATCCTGTAAGATGAGAAATCATATTTCAAGCAATCTAATAACTGACAACAATGATAAACTAAAAATGAAACCTACTCCTCTGAAGAAAAAAAAGAAACGATTTAACATTTTGTCTTCAAAATTACCATCTCAGAAAAATTATTTAAAGACTTTTGGTGGCTAAATTTCTCAGGTACACTCACCCTCAGTTACCAAATGTGCCAATACAAGAATTGACTATTGGTTCTTAATGGTAGAGCATCTCTATTATTTAACATACATGTTCTACTGGGTTTATTTTTCAGGATCATCTTAATTTAGGAATATATAAATAAATAGAAGATATGAAGAGAAATCCTAATGTGCTAACCTGCTGGGTGAATAAAAAAAAATAACAGTAGTTAGAGTAAATCCTTCCAGAAAATTTCAGAAGCCTGCAATACCTTATGCATAACATTTTATGACTGGAAGGAAGGAAAGAACCAAGAAGTTTTCCTGTTCATCATCATAAGAGGGTTCTTTCTTTTATTTCAATTTATTTTATTTTCAGTTTCAAATTCTTTCCTTCCATCCTCCTCTTCCCCATCTATTGAGAAGACAAGAAAGATAAAACCCATTACAAATATGTGTTGTTTAGCTGTTTTTTTCAGTTCTGTCTGATTTCATGACCCCATTTGGGGTTTTTTTTGGCAATAATACTGGAGTGGTTTGCCATTTTTCTTTTCCAGCTCATTTTACAGATGAGGAAACTGAGGCAAATGGGGTTAAGTGACATGCTCAGGGTCACAAGCAAGTAAGTATCTGAATCCAAATGTGAATTCAGAAAGATGAGTCTTTCTGACTTCAGGCTGGAACTCTATCCATCCACTGAACCACCTAGCTTCCCCTACAAATATGCATATGCAAAATATATGTCCATTTATCAGTCATTTTCCAATAAAAAAATTAAGAAAAAGATAAAAAAATGCTTCAATCTGAGTTATCCGGTCCCTTTTTAGAGGTGGATAGCATATTTCAGTATGAGTCCTTTGAAATTGTGTAGGTCATTGTATTGATTAGAGTTACTAATCTTTCAGAGTTGAAATCTTTATAAAAACTACTATTGTTGTATTAATTATACAAATTCTTCTTATTCTGCTTACTCCTGCAAGAGTTCATGCAAATCTTCCCAGCTTTCTCTGAAATCATCCCCTTCATCAGTCCTTACTGCACAAGACCAATCCATCACATTTATATGTCACAATTTGTTTAGCCATTCCCCAGATGGACATACCTTCAATTTCCAGTTCTTTACCATCAAAATAAGACATGCTTGGGGCAGCTAGGTGACACAGTGGATAGAGCACTGGCCTTGGAGTCAGGAGGACTTGAGTTTAAATCCAGACTCAGACACATAATAATTGTCTAACTGTGTGACCTTGAGCAAGTCACTTAACCCTATTGCCTTAAATAAATGAAATTTTCATAAAAAGGGAAAAAAAGACATGCCAGGGTTACTATCTCTAATTCAGTATCCAGTTCTTAGTATAGCATCTAGCACATTCTGACATTTTTCCTTCTTTCTTGAAGAATACCCTGGTACCAGGGAGGTGATGCCATGACAAGTACATGAAATGTATTTGGGGGGGGGGGGGGGGCATGCTAAGTCACCACCTCACTTTTTCCTCCAGAGCCAGTGGCCAGACAAGAATCAGTATGACTGGAGATGGCCCTGGATGTGAGGCAATGGGGGTTAAGTGATTTGACCAAGGTCACACAGCTAGTAAGAGTCAAGTATCCCAGTCTGGATTTTAATTCAGGTCCTCCCGACTTGAGGGCTGGTGCTCTGTCCACTGCCCCACCTTGTAGGCACTTCACTTAAATGACATTTTGATCTTTCTCCCACCATTTCCCCTTTCAAAATAAAGTAGTGCCAAAAATTTCATCCCCAAACAGAGACATGGATATAATTTTGCAATCAAACTAATTTAAGGTTCCATTTGGCTTCCCCTCTTTCTTATATAAAGATCGACCCATGGCAGGATCTTAGAAAGCATTTTATAGTGAGGGAACAAACCAGTGATTTGTTGAAGGTCACACCGAAAATAAGGGGCAGACAGGGATTTGAAATCCACTTCCTCCAACTCTATATTCATCACTCTGTCTGCTACATCTTACCAACTTGGCCTTGATTAAAAGGGGGTTTTTTTTGTGATTCATGATAAATATTAAATTTAAGGTAATCATTTTAAAAGAAAACTGTTCAGAAGGATTAGACTTTTTAGTAGTATATTATTTATGATAATAACTTAAAAAAAATCAAATTATCAGCCGCATTTGCACATATGCACCCTACAATGATGAAAATCATTAGACATAATAAAGAATAATGGAGACAGCTAGGTGGTACAGTGGATAGAGCACCAGCCCTGGAGTCAGGAGGACCTGAGTTCAAATCTGACCTCAGACACGTAATAATGCCTAGTTATGTGACCTTGGGCAAGTCACTTAACCCCATTGCCCCTTAAATAAAAAAAATTTTTAAAATATTTTTTAAAAGTTAAGAAAGAATAATGGCTTGTGTCTATCTGGTGGTTTATACTTTGCAGAAGGCTTTCTTTGTAAAATATGGTAAGTAAAGAATGCCTGTACTGTTTACCCATCTTATGGATGAAGAGACTGATCTTCAGAGGACCAGTGTCTTGGCCAAGGTCATATAAGTGTGTAAGCAGCAGAACCCAAACTGGAGCCCAAGTCTCCTAAGCTATTTCTAATTTTCCTTTAATCAAATATTTACATTGCCCAGATATCAATCTACATTTATTGAGTGCCTATTATGTGTGAGGATCTGTGCCATCCTAGGCTGCCTCCTTATCTCTATATACACATGAACTGAAATGTAAAACTTTTTCTCCCAATCAAACAGGAATATGGGGAAGGAGATGCAATTGATTTTTAATCACCTGGGTAAGTGATTGCAGCAAAGATGTAAGCTATCCTTGGCTTCTGCCCCTGAAAAGAGGTTTGGCAGCTGTTCAACACCACACAGCAATATTACATAAGAGGGAAGTACAGGAAGCAAAGAAAAATACCACATTGAAACAGAGCTGCAAGGGCCTTTGGGTAGGCAGAACACATTCCTAAAAGGAAAAGAGTCAATGGCCAGACCACTGGGGTGAATACCCACAAGAAATTGGTCAGGGTTTTTTTTTTTTCCCTTTTAAACAATTCATCCATATGTGAAGCAGGGCCTTTTGGCAGTGAGCATGCATGCGGGAGAGTTTGGCTGTTGCCTCAGAGCCTGAATTTGATCATGGAATCTTTGGAGAGTTTTTAACTATGGATTTTTCCCCTGCAATTTTCTTTAAAGAAATATGTTTTAAATGGCAACATATAAATTTAATGGGAGTAGATAAAAGCCTGTGACTGTCAACCCTACTAGTGGTCCTCAAAAATTCATTCTCTGACCTAGTTTTTTTTCCCCCCCAAAATAAAAAAATACCTTTAAAAAAAAAGAAACAGTATTATAAAATTTAGAGTTGGAAGGGTCCATAGAGATTAAATCTGTCCAAGCTGGTTTTAATTTATCAACTTCAGGGGAGGAAGAAACCTTATCCTCTTTATAGATTTGTTTCTTTAAAAGAAAAAAAAAAACTATCTCTGAGACAAGTTTCTTAGTCCCAGGATAAGAGGCCCGGTTCATTCCACAGTCAGCACTTTCTGGCTTTATAGCATTGCTCATTAGTGTCAGATTTTAAGTTAAAACTTAGATATACCTGGAAGAGCCAACCAAAATACCTAGAGGATATGCTATTTCAGATGATGGCAAAATAAAACCCAGAAAATTCTTAACCAGACATACTCTAGTGAATTTAATCAAAACCAAGAGAAGGTATATAATAAATAAGATTCAATACCAAAATGGCATCCTTGATAGGTCATTCTTTTACTGCATAGCAGATTAGTGTGTGTACCTTTGAGCACATGCTTTAAAACTTTAACCATTTCACTGCCTTGAAGGAATAACTCAGCACCATTAAAGCAGCTAACAATTACTGTTACTGGGGAGAAGTGCTAGTACAAATTCCTATCCACAATAGATTTTATAATATTGGGGGGGCTTACTTTTATAATAACAGGGGACTTGTTAATCCTATTTTCATGTGCAAGGAAACTGAGGCAGAGCAAGTGAGAGATGATTGGATTCATTTGGAAAGACTGAAACTTAGATGCAAAAGCATTTTGAATCAGGAATTATATTCATTGACCTCCTCCTGCTTGATTTTAAGTAAAAGGTATTTATTTACTCTACCAATTCAAAGGGATTTAACATTAACTGAGACTGAGCTGTGCATAGGGATTTTCAACTATTAAGAAGGCTTGCACATTCCATGCACTCATCTCCACCTATTAGGAATGAATTCAATGATATCATGCATTATCATGCCTTTATCAGATATTTAACATGAATGCAATTCACTCTATACATTTGGAAAGTCTATTTAACGACCATATCCTTTACTAGAACATAGTCCCAAATCCTTGAAAAGTCATTTTTCACTATGACTGCAGCACTCTCCCTTGGAATTTTTACTTGACTTCCACAAAAAAGAAATGCAAGTTTTAAGATACCATTTGGAAGACAAAAATACCCTTCCATCTAACACTTCTGTGATCAAGTTTCTCTCTCTTTCCATATTAAAAGGTTAAAAGCTGTTTTGTTTGAGCTGAAAGGAAGAGTGCTGCAAACACTTAAGGCAAAGTTGCATGACTTCTGGGATGTCACCCTTGAAAACGCCAGTGCACAAGAACTAGAAAATGGCCCTGAATCTGTGCCATACACAGATTGACTGTTACATATTAGTTGAATGTGGTTGAAAGAGGCTTTCAAGACTTGACAGAGCATAAATCATCTTATCAATACATGCTGCATTGACATCCACTTTGCATCAGTCCACCCACACATCATCTTGATGGAAAAATAATGACTGAAGTACAGTTGATAAAACACATTAAACAATAATTAAAAGCTACATAAAAGTGTAAGAAAATTATGCAAAAAATGAAGAGTAGCTGTTAGTGTCAGTGTTTCAATAGTCCCAGGGTAAGCCCTACTCCTTTCATCATGGTCAATTCATTAACACAGGAGAAAAGCCAGAAAGGAAGGGAAATGCAGACCATCTGCTCAATCCAGATGCAGGAGCACATGCTTCTCACATCCAAGGCTATTTAGCAGAACTGAACTGAGCTAAGATCTAATCCTCTAATCAAGGATCAACAAAGGTCTTCTGACACATTTGCATCACAAATAAAAATTAATCTGGCATCATAATTAAGTGTCAGTTTTCTTTATTTCAGTGGGAATACTTAGTAAATATGCATTGATAAGATTAAATTCCCAAAGAGATATTTCAGAAAAATGGGGTTGGATCTGTCTTAAACAACTTATCTTTTTCAGGAATAAAATAAGCTTAAAAGCTCCCAAAGAGCATAAGCATTTTCATTATTACCCTTGTTTTTAAATTACAGTAGCAACTATCACTTTGATACTGAATACTTCTGCAAAAACACACTTTTTCTTCCTAAGAAGGGGTTAAAAAATGAAGACATTCTTACCTTGAAATTATGAACCTTTTCATATTTCGGAATCTGCTCATTTTCTTTCAGAGTTGCTCTTCTAACGAGGGATGTCAACTGCGAATAAGCAAAGAGTTTAAGAGGTTGCCAAATTGTCACAGATGACTTTTGAGAACCCAGTTTCATTCCCAGGGCTGCTATCAACACATCTTGCTGGCGGTTCTCTCGTTTTGATTTGTGAACTGCAGGTCTATTCGTTTTCCTCCCTGACCAAGATTCTTTGGATGGCATTTTGGAATGCACAGGAAAGAAAGACCTATATTGATCTATGTCTATCGATGAACTGTACTCAGCTCATAAAAATGAGCATTCTGCTAGCAACCTAGACCCCTAACCTACAGAGAGCTGCAGAGAACCATCACGAAGAGGTGGAGTAGGATGATGAAGCACTTCTTAAAAAGAGGTCGACTTTAACTAGACAAATTCTTCTGGCTTCTGCTTTTTTTTTTTTAAAGGGCTCTCTATTTAAGCTCTGGGAAACTTAAGGATCTGAATTGAAAGTCGATGCTAAAATACAAAAATCCAAACATCTCTCGCCGACCCTCTTTTAAAAATCATGAGATTAAGACAAATTATACTTCTAAAAGCTTTCCTGCCTAGTCAACTCTAGTGATGTCCATTTTGAATGAAAGATGCCCACATACTGAATGTGACCAGTTTCTAGCAACAGACACCCTGCTAACCTCCCCCTAGCAAAGGGAGGCTGGGGGAGGGGAGGGCTTAGCAGGCAAGGCAGGCTTAGACTGGTCACATTTAGAAAGTAGATAACCAATGAAAGCCCTGCAATAGCATTTAAGGATGGTATTCCTCAGTTCTCTCCTTTCTCCCTCCCTCTTCTCTCTCTCTCTCTCTCTCTCTCTCTCTCTCTCTCTCTCTCTCTCTCTCTCTCTCTCTCTCTCTCTCTCTCTCTCTCTCCCCTCTCTCTCTCTCCCTCCTCTTCTCTATCTTTCCCCTCCTCTCCATCTCTGCCCCTGTCTCTGTATCTCTCTCTCTCTCTCTCTCTCTCTCTCTCTCTCTCTCTCTCTCTCTCTCTCTCTCTCTCTCCCTCTCTCTTCCTCCCTCTTTCCCTTCTCTTCCTTTCCTCTCCTTCTCTGTGTCTGTGTGTTTCTATCTCTGTCTCTCTCTCTTCCCCACTCTTCCTTTCCCCTCCTTCTCTGTGTCTCTGTCTCTCCTCCTCCCTTCTCTTCTCTGTCTCTCCTCTTCTCTCTTCTCTCTTCCTCTGTCTCACTCTCTCTGTTTCTGTCTCTCCTCTCCCTCCTCCCAGATTTTCTTACTGGTTCAAGGGGAAAAAATACCAGTAAGAAGATAATGAGCAATGAGTGAGTCATGCATCATTACAAAATGGCATCTGTTATCATTTAAAAGCAAGGTGAGATTGAAATACAGAGTTGGTGTTTTTTTTTTAAACAGGAAAGAAGTTAATGTCTCTTGTTCAGTAATTCATATATAATGCATATATGTATATAAACATACAGTGAAGCTAGTAACTATGACCTAACTCTATTAAAGAGACAAATTTATGAAGAAATTAGGTGAACAAAGTTTTTGACTACCAGATAGACACACGTATATTTAAGAACTTGTCTGTTATACAACTAAAGAAACTAAAGAGGTATCTGTTCTTTCCTTCACAACCAAGCAAAGTACTTTTGCACTGGGTTTAAAAACCCTCCTAACCCCCACTCCAGGGCAAGACCATAAGTGTCACAATACTTGCTGATCTATAATGGTGATAGAGTTTCCTCATTGGGAAATTCCTGATACCAATGGTCAGGGCATTCTCCTCACCCTGCCACCCCTTCATCTCCACCCCCACTCAAAAAAGAAAAAATCAAGCATGACTCTATCTTTCAATTATCAAACTTTTTAGCCCTTAGTTGTAAAGAAGGGCACAGATTCTGTCTGATGCCCTTTAGCTTGAGCTCCAACTAGACAATAAGGAAAATCATTTATGATAATGTCTATGAAGTTTGTGGACTTCTGTTTCATATCTGTAGGATCTCAGGTTGAGTGAGACATTGGATCCAAAAATCAAATCCAGCTCAATGACAGGTGATGATGTTGAGAACATTTATTAAGGAGCTACCATATTCAATCCCACCAAAACCCCCCTCTTCAATTATTTCCTATAAACGTGCTTTAAAAATAATTATGCTCTTTATTTTTAACAGTGCTAATGAAGAGGAAAACAATTTATTTTTTAATCCTGTTATGAGTAAAACAGAATCAGTACAATTCAACAGCACATTTGTGCTCTTGATATTCAAAATTACTCAGAATAAAACTTTGTTCTTTGTACAACTGTTAATTTTCAAATAATGGGGTAAAAGAAGCCATTTGAATATACTTTTGTAATAATGTGCTTAAATTTAGATATCCTTATTCTTCAGATCATTTTTTGTTTGTTTTTTTTCTTTTGAAACAATGGGTTTATTTCTAATCACCCAGCACAGTGACAAGGAAAATAATTCCTTGTTTTAGGGAAATTAAATTTAGGGAATGAGAAAGGAGAGGATCTGAGCCCAGAACAAAACCACAAGACAGGAAAAGGTCAACCTCACACAGCAATAATGCTGAAAAAGCCTATAATTTGGAAATAAGTTTATGAGGATAATGAATTTTGATTCTAATTTTCATGGTGCCTGAAATCTAGAAATCTTTCTACTTGAATAAATAAAGTCTAGGTTTCAAAGCACAAATAATTCAGTTCATAGTCTGTGTTCTCTAGGTGGTGTATACCAATTCAATTCAGTAAATATTTATTATTGTCTACTATGGGGCAGGCATTATGCTAAAGGATGTGGATATAAATTAAAAGAAATACAGTTCCTAACTTTAAGTAGCTTAGAATTTAATGGGGGAGGGCAACACACCAAAGGAAGCTAAAAAATTAGGGGTGAAACACCAAGAGGCTTCTTAGTCCATGAAGGTTTTCTCTTTGTTGTTGTTGTTTTGGTTTTTACAAGGCAATGGGATTAAGTGACTTGCCCAAGGTCACACAGCTTGGTCATTATGAAGTGTCTGAGGCCGAATTTGAACTCAGCTTCTCTGGACTCCAAGGGCCAGTTGTCTAATCACATCTAGCTGCCCCTGCTCCATGGAGTTTTAACTAGAAAAAACTTCAGGAGCAACATGGAGTGAGCTGGAAGTCCAATTTCTACCCTCTATAAAGAAAGGCTTTGGGGGGGGGGAAGTTTGGTATTCCACCCTCCAGACCTCCAATTATACATTTCAGTCTAATCAAGGCATGAAGGAATCCTTAATCCATTCCAGGTGATCAAACTGTTTTATGTTTGGTTTTTCATACTTTCCAAAGTGATTTTTATTTAATTATTTATTTTAATCTATTTGATCTGCTTTCAATCTGTCATGACTATTTTAAGTAAATAATAGACATAAATTGACAATTTACTTTTAGGTAAATTCCAATTTCATGCCTTCATTGCCCTTGGGTTATTTATGTGACACAAAAAGACTTCCATTCTGATGGAAAATGCAGTTTGAATTTTTATTCTTTATACAGGTTATGTTACCAAGCATTAGTAGTAACATTTTCAACATCAGCAACAAGTAAGGGCAGTTCTTCTACATGGATGAATTTTTTTTAAAACTAAAGGCTACTCTTTAATTCTCTCCAGCATCAAAAAAGGTATAAAAAAATTTAAGACCTCTTCAAAATAATCTTATATTGCACCTCTTATCCCTGAATAGCATCTCCAAATCATTGCTCCTTCTTTGGCTGAAAAAATCTTCTAACTAGCAATTCTGACCTTTTTCCAGGGTGCCTCTGTGCTGAAAGGGAAGGAGATTCCAATCACTACAAGGAGAGGTTGGGAGCTTTGATAGTGAGTCTTCAGGAGGTTGAAAGACCAACTAGTGAGAATGCCAATGGTAATGTAGTAGTTCTGTTGTGATAACAATCATCTCATAGAGGAATAATAATAACAACTAGTATTAATTTAACACTATGGGGCAGCTAGAAGGTGCAGTGGATAGAACACTGAACTTGGAATCAGGAAGGCTTATCTTTATGAGTTCAAATCCAGTCTCAGACACTTAGTTGTTTGACCTGGACAAGTCACTTAATCTTGTTTGCCTTGGTTCCTTATCTGTCAAATGAGCTAGAGAAGGAAATGTCAAACCACTCTAGTATATATGTCAAGAAAACCCCAAAATAGCACCTCAAAGAATTGGTCAGTACTGAAACAACTGAATAATAACCAAAAATAAATAAATTAGAGAAGGAAATAGCATACCACTCCAATATCTTTTTCAGGAAAAGCCAAAATGGGGTTACCAAGAGTCAGAAACAGCTAAAATGATCCAACAACATTAGCAACAAATGAGATGGAGAAGGAAATGGCAAATCTGTCAAGAAAACCCCAAATAGGGTCATAAAGAGTCAGATACAATTAAAAAATGATTGAACAACACCTGGTACTATAAGGTTTACAAAGGACTTTATATGTGATATACTTAATCTTTGCAACAATAAGTAGTTGCTATTATTATTTCCATTTTCCAAATAAGGAAACTGAGGCTAACTTAAAGTGAATGGAACTTGGACTATATGGCAGCCTAACTCTGAACTTTGCATGGAGCAGACTCCATAATCCCTCTATAGGCAAATCTGAGTCCACCTCTAGTAATGACTGACATTCACAGGAAAGATAAAGAGATGTGAACAAAAAACATTCAATATTACTTTTGTTGTCTTATAAGTTTTTTAGTCAATCATATGATTGATCATAAGTTTTCCATTAAATCTAGATAAAGATGGTTAAAAAGAAATTTTCAGGGGTAATCTCATTTCTACTTCACTGGAGAGGGAAGTTTATCCAATATAAAGTAATGAAAAATCAAAGGTCCATTTGAGTATAATTTTAGTAATCTGTACCACCATTTTAGCCTAATTATTTTCTTGAAGGAAAAGGAAAGATAAGGTTCCTGTCCTATTCCTTACATGCAAATAAACTGAGGTCAAATAATATTAGCTAGCCCTTATATAATTTTGATGATTTGGAAAGAATTTTTAATGTCATTTTATTTGATCTGTATGATATCTCTGAGATTTGAGTGCTACTATATCTCTACTCTACAAATAAAGAAACAGGAAAAAAATTCAAATAGCATTTCCCACTGGAAATTATTTTTTTTTTTTGCATCATACCCAAGGATTAGTGAAACTTGCCTTAGATCATATGGCTAGTAAATATCTAAGGAAAGAATTGAATTTAGTATTTTCTCATTCTTAAGATTAGCACTCCTTACACTGTACATCTAATAAATGCATAATAATAGTAATGGTTTATCCTTCATTTCAGAAAATGACCATGACATCAGGGAGTTGATGCCATGACAAGCAAATGAATTGGATATGAGTGAAGGGTTCTGTGTTAAGTCACCAGCCTTACTTTCTCCTCCAGAGTCATCTGGGTCCAGTGGCCAGATATGAATCAGGATGACTGGAGATGGCCCTGAATGGGAGGCAATCAGGGCTAATTGACTTGCCCAGAGTCAAGTGTCTGAGGCTGGATTCCAAACTCCAGTCCTTCTGATTCCAAGGCCAGTGTTTATCCACTGTGTCACCTAGCTGCCCTTTTAACATACACATCAACAGAAACAATAACATTTGACAATCTGTATTGTAAATGGATGTTGCAGAACTATGTGTCAGCAAAGGTTTAAGATGGAACTAAAGGGAAGTCATTTTGAGGGGAAAAACCTCAATCAAAAAGTTTTTTTACTAAAAAGATCCCACAAAACTGGCATGGATTCTAGGAACCACCTTCTCAATTACTTCCCATGGAGAAGTAGCTGCTTTTGGTAGATTTCAGCATCTAGTCTAGCAAGTACTATTCTTTATGATTTCTTCAACAGCCACTGGTTCTAGCCAATGCTCTTGTACCTACAGGCTTCAGACACATTGCTTGTCAAATGACCAAGATAACAAAATGAGAATCCTCTGTAACAATGTAATTTCTCCATATGAAGCATCTTTTATAGGCAAATAAACTCACATTTATGACTTGGAAATGGCTTTAATTCCTTTGGCAGTCTCATTGTTGGCTAGCCTGTCATACTGGAGAAGCAAGTTAAACTGTACAATTTCTGTACATTTGATTTTGATCAGGCTAAAAAGGTAGATTAGGGAAGTCCTTTTTAATATCATAACTTCTACCTTAAGAATCTACAGAGGCAGAAGACTCAAGAGACTGGCATTTGATAGTGACCCTCTGGGCCCATAGTTAAGCCTGTTATCGTAAGCAGTGAGGTAAAGTTTCTAGTGCTAAAATCCATTCTTCTCAGAAATTGAGAATAAAAGCCTACAGAATTGAAATGCCTTGCCCAAGGTGAGATGGGGCATAAGAGATAGAGCAAGGATTTTTGAATGGGTCCTCTCTAAAACTGGTGGTTCCAAGAACCTATAGAATGCACAGTGGCCACAAAATGGCAAAACCTTCTTGGTAGATGGGCTAACCCAGGTTGAGAGTAACCACAGGCTTCAAACCTGAGTTACAGGGATGTATATTTTAAGCATGTTAAGACAGATCCTGGTGCAACAATCAGGTGAAAACAATTTGTTCCAATTACCATGAAGGTGGCTGAAGCAAGTTCTGGGGAGAGCTTAGAGCTTAGTCAAGCCACAAAGATGCCAAGGTCATCCACTGCATTCCAGGCCATAGCTAGTCATCCTGTCTTTTGTCTTGTCACTGAATTTCAATGATTCTGGAAGATAGCAAAGCTGATGACTTTGCTCAACTCTTCTTTATTTAAATCCAATTCACAAGAGAGTCAAGATATTAACTCATGATATCATTGGTCCACTCCAAAAAAGTCAAACAGTATGTTAATGAAAGCATACCATGTACTTTTCCAGTAGAGCTTGGAGTGACTCTGCAATGGATGCCTTTCAAGAGAACAAAAAGAAATTCAGTAGTTCCAAGTAACTCTGATATGAGAGCCCAAGAAGTTGACATTAGATAATCCAATTTCATCTTCCTCTTTTTTCTGTTCAAATATTTGATATATCAAAAGGATACAGAACTTCTTGAAATCTTTTCTTCCTCTTGGTGTTCTGATCACCAGAACTTAGTCAAAATAATTTTACCACAATTTAAAATCTTTGAAAATAGACTCTCAAATGAAATTGTAAATTGAATGAACTCTGCATTTAAAGCTCTTCATAATCTGACTCCAATCTATTTTTCCAAATAAATTTCACATCATTCCTCCTCATGCCCTGGTCTATCCCCAAATGACCACTTGCTATACCTGATATAAGACATGCCATCTCTTGCCTTTGTACTTCTGCAAGGTCGCCCTGCATGTGTAAAATACTCTTCCTTCTTTCCTCATCCTAAGGCTTCTCTTATGTATAAGACTTTTATGATATTCCAGTTATTTTGTGCTCCCCTCATCTACCCCATCAAAATTAATTTGTATTTAGAATCAAAAGATGATAGATTTAGATTTGGGAGAGGCCTAAGAGGCCAATGAGTCCAACCCATATTTTTTTTTTAACAGATGAGGAAAGTAAGGAACAGAGAGGTTGTGAGATTTGTCCAAAGACACAGTTTAATAAGAATGTGATGCAATATTCAAACCCAAATCAGCCTTTCTGACTCGAAGCCCAGTTCCCTAACCACAATATATATTACTTTGATTTAATTTCTTTGTATACCCATATTATTTCCCCCTAAGAGAATGTAACCCCCTTGAGAGTAGGGACTGGTTCATTTTGTCATTGACTTTCTGAAAGTGACTCCATAACAAATGGTCAATAAATACTTGCTAAAAAGGAATTAAACAAATTTGCAAAGATTCCCTCTATAAGAATGAATTGATTGGATGCCTACAGTAACATAAATGATGATGAGTTATTGGTAATCTTTGCTAAGGCTAAGGTTTGTAAAGACAACTCCCCTATGGGAAGGACAGGTGACAACCTCTGGATTTGGGGACTATTTCTCTGCCTTGTTGCTGATGTCCTTATATTTCCACAAAACATCAGCACAGCCTGTGAAGTCCACTGGGTAACTGGCACTAGCTCAAAGCTGTCTTATTTAATTAGTGTTCAACCTCTTCTATTTGTTCCCCTTTGAGCAAAAGGAACATTTCTAGCTTGCAAGCAAACTGGTGAAATGTCTAGATCCTGACAAATGACCTGGTTCGTCACAGAACCCTTCAGAGAACACCTAAGAACCTCAGTTGTTGTTGTTTTTAATTGTTAGACTTGGTGTTTTCTTTGCAAAGATACTGGAGTGATTTGCCAGTTCCTTCTCCAGCTCCTTTACAGATGAGGAAACCAAGGCACATGGGGTTAAGTGATTTGTCCAGGGTCACAAGTTAGTAAGTGTCTAGACCAGATTTGAACTTAGAAAGAGGAGTCTTCCTCACTTTAAGCCTGGCATTCTAATCACATGCCACCTAGTTATTCCAAAGGAACTTCTAGTTCTTGTTATCTTTCGCTCACTCTGAAGTCTTAGGACTTAAATGCTTTTCCATCTGTCCTATAGTTGAATTTTCTTTTATTGGATTTAATTTATATTGTATTTGATTCAATTAGCTTTATTGTGTTTATTTATTATATTTAACATGTATTTTAATGCTATTATATATTTAATTTAATTATTGCTGTTGTTGTTTGTCCTTTGTTCTCAAAGAGGACCAATGACATCAGGAAGGTGATGTCATGACATGTAAGTGAATTGGATTTAAGTGAGGCAGAGCTCCAGATGACTGGAGTCATCAATTATATTCAATTAGAGTGTAGACTCCCTGAGGGCAAGAATTATCTTAATTTTTCAGTCTGTCCTCCCAGAACTTACTGTGATCTCATTAAATACATTTTTCATTCATTTATTGTCATTTACAAATTTCTTACACTTGGGCTACTTAAAATGATTATCATTACTGGGGATGCTGATACCTAGTAGCCTAAACCAGTTCATTTCTTACAGGATTTTGCCCTGCCCTCCCACAGTAATGAGTGGAAGTTTTGAGACTATCATAGATTCACAAGACAGTTTCTTGTGCTATTAATTGGTAGAGGCTTATAATCTCTAGGATGCATGGAAGCTCTTCCAACTCCAGTGATAGGTTTTTCAAGAAACTCCCCTGAAAGGTATCATCACTTATTACTGACATATTCCCAGTCATTTAGGAGGATGGTTACCCTTACTCCAGGAACCAACTGAAGGTATGTTGCCATTGATCTGTACATGATTCAGCTCCAGGGCATTTCTGTCATTCAAATAATCAAGACTGTTTAAGGCTGGATGATGTGGACAGTTCTGAGTGTCCCTGGACTTTCTTCAGATGGATTTGGCATGGCCCATTTTCTCATGGTCCCTTGATCACAACAAGCACTTATTTAGCATCCTTTCACCTGCCTGCTGAGTGTCAATGTCACCAGGAAGGTTTATTTAGAGTAATTTTACCTAAACTGGATGTCAGACACCTCACCTCTCCCTGTATTTCAATGATCCTGCAGCCAAGATTTCTCTACTTCATAATAATAATAATAATAATAATAATAATAATAAGAGGATAAAGAGTTAGCTCTACTATAGTTCCTACTATAGCCAGGAACTTTGGAAAGTACTTTACAGTTATTATCTCATTTTATTCACATAACATTTTGTGAAGTAGGGGCTATTACCCCCATTTTTACAGAAGAGGAAACTGAGGTAGACAAAGGTGAGGCCAGTCAGTCAAGAAACATTAAGCACCTACTATAAGTATTGGGGAATACAAAGGAAGACAAAAGGCAGTCCTTGCCCTCCACAACCTCACAGTATAATAGGACAAGTAAAATATAAAAAGAAAATGAAAAACAAGGAGCAGGTAATAGATGGGGACATGATGAAGTCTTGTATCTAGATAGAAAATGATGATGAATCTTCCCTGGACCCTCTCCTGGAATGATGGATTTGGGAAGAGCTCTGCAATGTCCACCCTCTACTTCCTCCAATCAGAGAAATCCTCTAGAAGAAGGGGTTTGGGGGGAGATAGTTCTAAGGAGGTATGGGTTTCAAGGTTGATGTCATCTAGCAAGAAGATGAATATCTGGAGATGATGAAGTCCAGGTGAGAAAAGTAGCGACTTGCCCAAGGTCACACGGCTAGGATATGCCTGGGGAGGAATTTGAACTCAGGAATTTTCCTGACTCCTAGCTCAGAGTTTGATCCACCTTCTCACCTAGCTGTGTATTGCCCAGAGTTTTGATGTTGGAAGCTGCCCCATTAATTTCTGTGGTCTGCAGTGATGGAATCTCACTGTCTTGAATGATTATAGATTTATTTCAATGGAGAGGTAAGCTAGAGAAGTCTTGAAGACTGCATTACAGTCTATATACAGAATAATACCACAACATACTCAAATATTTCATACCAAAGGAATCTGTGATCTCATTGATTCAAGAGTTCCTTCCAATGCAGATCACAAGAATCCATTCTTGTCCATCTTGTGTAACTTTCCCCCGTGTCCTCCCCAAAGTACACAGACAGTTTCTTTACCTAACAGACCAGAGGATTTCTGGGCTTTGTCTGTCTCTACCTTGTGAGGGCACCAGTGAAGTACTCTGCCCTTTGAATAATCTACCATAGTTTGAGTGTTGAGACAGACTTATAGCTCAGTTACATAAGCAACAATTGTCTTACTGATTTCAAATATGAAATTTAAGTCTCTGTCCTGATAGTTTTGGGATGAAGGAAGAAAAAATTTTAGAAGTCTGATTTCACCAAGTCCTCAAGTTTCTCTGAGGTCTTAATGATGATGCAGGAAGAGAAAAGGATCTTATGGTGTGTGTCTGTGTCCTACAGACAGTGAAAGCACAGCAGATACCAGGTCCCTGACCTTGTTTAAAGACAGAAGTCAAGCTATCTGTCCATGAATTCCAATGAGCTGGTCAACTGATATCAAATATGCTCCCCAAAGCAGCCATTTTAAGCCCAGAGAGTCTCAATTTCAGTGCAGATATTATGAGTTGTTCACCAATAAAACAAGAAAACAAAGTTTCATTGCCTGGACTTGTCCATTTTTGATTGGATCCCATTCATGTCCCCAGGATGCATATTCATTCATACTAGGGGTCACCAACAGCTGAGGGACAAGTGACCCTTTAACTTTCCCCTTTTATTACTGATCAACATCTCTGGAAATGCATCAACTACTGAAAGTAGTCTATGAAGCAACATTAGACATTGTGCTAAGTTTAAGGGACATAATTTCTACTTATGAAGAGCCTATCTAATAGGGAAAATGAAAAATATATTTATAAATAAATGCAGAAGAACTATAGATACTTATGCTATTGTGTAGTCATTTTTTAACTCTCTTTTTTCTTGGCAAAGATACTGGAGTGGTTTGCCATTTCTTTCTCAAGCTCATTTTGCAGATGAAGAAACTCAGGTAAACAGTGTAAATGACTTGTCCAGGGTCACAAAACTAGTGTCTGAGGCTGGATTTGAACTCAGGTCTATTCTGACTCGAGGTCCAGTGCTCTATTTACTGTACTACCCAGATGCCCTTATGATACTAGGTGCTGAGATGTACAAAGGAAAAAAAGATAATAGTCCCTTCCTCAAGGAGTTTACATGGAGAAGACAAAAAGAACACATCTATGTATATACAGAATAAATTCAAATTGCTTCAAAATTTTTAATTCAATTATAAGCTTTACAAACTCAAAAGCTGAACTAAGACTGTGACAAAAAACTTTGTGCATAGAGAATATAAAGAAATAAATAATGGCATGATGACTAGAGTAGTAGACTTGGAATCACTAAGATCTGAGTTCAAATCTACTTCAGACACTTGTTAGTTGAATTACCCTGGGAAAGCTATTTGTAATCTCCAGGCTTCAGTTTTCTCATTTTTTAAATGATGAGGTTGTACTTGATGATCTAGAAGTTCCCCATCTGGGCAGCTACAGGGAGTGCAGTAGATAGCATGCTGGGCCTAAAGTCAGAAAGACTCATCTCCATGGGTTTGAATCTCACCTCAGACACTTACTAGCTGTGTGATCCTGGAGAAGTCACTTAATTCTGTTTGCTTCAGTTTTCTAGACTAGAAAAGAAACTTCTCCAGTATCCTAGCCAAGAAAACCCAAAATGGGGTCATGAAGAACTGGGTATGAATGAAAACAAAGACCCTTTTCAGTGATAAATCAATAATTCTGTGAAACACAAATAAAACAAAATCCTCCAAAAAAAATTCAGAAGGAATCCCATCACTCCATTGCCCACCACCAGTGAGCCCACACCATCTATGCATACCTTCTCCTCCTAATAACCTTTCAAGAACTATTCTGGTCTGAAACAAAGTTTATTTAAACTCTAACTGGGTAATAGGAAGGATTCAACCTATCACTAGTGTAGATAAATGGAGGAAGTGGGGGGGGGAGAGGGGGGGTAAGATAGAGGCAGGGAAGAATTGAAAGGAACGCTGCCTTTGAACTTCCTGTTCCATTGGTATGAAAATTATTCTTGAGTATGCTAATGACTTAACATTCTGACCACTCTTACCACTGGTTTACAGACTTAAACTGAACTACTACTAAAAAAGAGCATGCATATCACCTTAGTGTTGATGGGGTTTTTCCTTTTTAGTGATTCTCTCCATTGATTAATTCATTAATTTATTCAATAAGCATTTATTGAGTGTCTAAAATAGATCTGACTCTGTGCTTAAGCAACAAATAAATCACTGCAAACATCCTGTGATTGGTTCATCGCTAGATGACAAAACTAAGATGCAACAGATTTTCATATGGTAGCATAGTAAATAGAAGGCTGGATTCAAAGCCAAGAAGACTTGAATTCCAGTCCTTTCTCTAACTCATCCAAGTCCTTATATTTAGTGCTGGAGGAAATGTTCTAAGGTCTTTAAATGCAAAGAAATGTTCTAACCTGCATTCCTAGAAGGAGTATTCTTGCCCAGGAATTCCCCAAAACAATAAAATCCCAGTGCCAGTTTTTATTCTTCCGCTATCCTGGTTATATTCAAACCAGTGACTGATGGCATATTCATGTGAATGTGAGTGGCAGACTCAAATCTAGCTACATTTTAGCAAGCTGGGAGACTATCCTTTTAATTTGACTTTTTAATTTTGACTACTATCTCTTGCCTTCATATCACCTCTCTTTTGAAATATATACCCCCTCCCCCAGACCCTTTTAACAAGGAATAAGGAAAGGGTACACTGGTCCCAAGTGTCAAGGCAGTAGGGAAGGCGTGGAACACAGAGCAGGAGAGAGGAGGGAAATGAAGCAAGGTCACAGTCTTCCTGAAATAATGGGGAAGAAATTGAATCTCTCCTTACTCTGGTTGATCTCTTATTATATTCTAATTTGTATTGTGGTTATTTGTGTCTGCAGCTTATCTTTTCTACTCAACTGTAAATCCCCGGTAAGTATGAACTGTATTGTTTTTCATCTTTGGTGTAATATCAAAATCATGAACATAATTGGTGCTTTAAAATGTTTGCTGAATTGAATTAAATTAAAATCAAAATTTGTCTTATTGACTAAGAAATTCCAATTATTCAGTTTGAGTAGTCGGGGTTCTTTATTAATACTAAAATTAAGGGAATAGTAGATAAAGTGCTGGCAGATAGGTACAGTGGGTAGAGTAGTCAGAAAGATTTATCCTCCTGAGTTCCAAAGTGACCTCAGATACTTACTAGCTGGGTGACCTTGAGCAAGTCACTTAACTCTGTTTGCTTCAGTTTTCTCATATGCAAAATGAGCTGGAGGAGGACTAGATTAAAAACCTCTCCAAAGTCTTTGCCAAGAAAAATGGGGTCATGAAAATAGGTCATGACTGAAAAAATGACTAAACAACAACAAAAAGGTAAGAACTGAGTTCAAATTCTATCTCTGATGCTTATTGTCAGTGTATAATCTTGGAAAAGCCTCTATACCTTGGGTCCCTTAACTGTAAAATAAAAAGGTTGGACTGGAGACTTCTGCAGTCTCTTCTAACTCTAGAATTATAATCCTAAATAATATGTAGTCAGATATCATCCCCTGGTGTAAGTCTACCCCTCGGGGCTTTGTTTTTAGTTTTAGTAGAGAGTTTTAGATCCAAACTCAGGACACACATCAATAGCAATCTTGGTGCCCCATCCTGCCAACTTCAGTACAAAAATAAATAGCAACCCACAAGTGCCCGAGGGCAATATTTTTCCTTTCCCTGCTTTCTTTTGCTCTTTCCCTTCCATTGCTTTTGTTGAAAGAACAAGGAAAGAATGGCTAAAGCCTTTCTAATGTGCCATATTTGGTATTCATGGAAAGGGGGCACCCATATTTCCAGGACTGACTTAAATAATACCTCCTCCATGAAATTAGGTGTTGCGGTGGATAAAATGTAGGGCCTGGAATCAGGAAGACCTGAGTTCAAATCTGACTGCAGATATTACTATCTTTGTGACTCTAGGCAGGTCATTTAACCCTATTTGCCTCAGTTTATCCATGTATAAAATGAGCTGAAGAAGGAAATAGGAAACTACTCCAGTCTTTGCTAAGAAAACCCCAAATGGGATCACAAAGAGTTGGAGATGACTAAACCACCAGCACCACCATAACCCATCCTTCTGAAAGTAATAACCTAAGCTCTCCTTATGGCTTTTATAATAAGCCTAACTGATACTGATATATAATGTTTTAATGTTTGCAAATTTCACTTACTACCTTCTTAACATCACATTGTTGAGGTAGGCACAGGAAATTAAATGAAAATTTGGAAGGAGTTTTACAGAAGCAGATTACCTAGATGACAAACAAAAGTTTAGAAACTCAGAAAAGCATAAAATATATGTATAGTATAATATCAGCGTATTTTATCTTTCCAAACTATGATAATTCAGACTTCTTCCTTGGTATGAAAGGAGGACCAAAATTTTTGCATGGATTTTCCAGATCTTGGGTGGGGGGTGCCAAGGACTAGCCCCCATGATGTGGAAGGGATAAGTATGTTTGAGTTAGGAGTCAAGAGTCCTGGCTCCATGACCAGCTAGATGGCCATGAATAGGTTTTTAAATTTTCTTTTCTGTAAAATTAGAATAATAATACTGGCACTCAGAACTGAAGCAGGGCTGCCACTTGTATGACCTCCCTATGACTCTGGGCCTCAGTTTCCTCATGTGTACTTGAAGGAGGCCAAACTACATGACCTTTAAGTCTCCTACTAGTTCTGTGATATTTAACATGATATACAAATGTGAGTTATTATCATTTCTACTTTCTGAAACTACAAGATTGTGAATTATTTTGGGGTCAAGGACTGTGTCTTAATCAAGTTCCTGTTTCCCCATGATGCCCTGATGTGTTAGGGGCTCAATAAATACATGTCAGAAGAACAAAACCTTACAGAAGTAGGTCTCAAATGGCCCAAGGCAGCAAATGATATGATAAACTGTGGGCCGAGTGGCTAGAGGGGCGCAATCTATAGAACTGTAACCTTCCAAAGAAGTGAAAGAGAGGTTATTTGAGAATAGCTCCAAGGGTCAGCTCTTGTGGGTATCTATTAATAGGAGGGAGATTTCAATGTGACTCATGGAGGGCAGAGCAGCAGCCCACTCTCTCCAGTGCTTGGGAATTCAGAGATCTTGGAATAACCATGAAAAGGCTCATGGGCAATGGGAATTTTGGAGAATTCATTGGAAAAGAACTCAACCTCATCATCTCCCAGAATCAAAATGAGGTCTGTTATTTAATCACACTCACAAAAACTATTTATTCTCTTCACCCCACTCCCCCTCAACCCCCCCCACATTTAACTTTGGAAGCTTTAGAAAAATTCATAGGAAACAAAATACCAACTTTGAAAGCAAGTTTGCTCATTAGAAATTTTAGGTGGTCCTAATGATATAGCTCTACTCCAAAAACATTTGAGGAGCACAATGGATAGAGCTTCAAGACTGAAGTTAAGGAAGCCTCATCTTTGTTAGTTCAAATCCTGCTTCAGACACATTACTGTATGACCCTGAATAAGTCACTTAATCTTATTGGCTTTAATTTCCCATAAAATGAGTTGGAAAAAGAAATGACAAACCACTCCATTATCTTTATCAAGAAAACCCAGAAGGGGGGGGGGGGGTCATGAATAGTCACACAGAACTAAAATGACTCAACAATTACTAAGATGAGATGACTTCTAAAATCTCTCTCAGTTCAAAATCTAAGATCTTGAGTGTGGTGGATTCAAAATATAAGATAAGGTATGTCTGTACCTACTCCATAAGCTTTTCCTGTATAACTCTTTGATCTTTCTTTTTCTTTTTGATCTATTGCCCTATTTCCCAAGTTTCCAATTTCCAGGAAATCTCTAGGAACTCTCAGAAAATTTCAATGTCTCTGGGAACAAGAATATATTTCTATGAGGAACTGCCTCAGGGAGGGTTCTGAGGTTTAAATGAGATAATAGATATAAAACATGTAGCAACATTAAAATGCTAAGTAAATGCTGGTTGTTAGTATTATTACTGTTCTAGTTTTCCTAGAGTCTCCACTGAGGTAATGTGTCATTTCCCTAAAACCTGAGTAGAATCCTTTTGAGCTCAAGTAATGTTTATAGAGCAATGGGAGTAGGGGAAAGGGGTTGCTGATAAATGTTTTAACAACTGGCTAGCTGGGGGGGAGGGGGGAATGTATGTATATGTGCATGCCGAAATGTATATGGCATACACATATGTATGTTTACATATATAGCCATACTTCCAAATTTAATACCCATTATTAACACTTTCTTAAGTTTGGATAATCAATAAAATAATAAAATAAACCCTCATTGGTAGATTGACAGTGACTCTCCCAAGTCAGTCAGAGCTGGTTCCAGGATATCCTTGGATTATTCTATTTTTTTTTCTTTCTAGCTCTGATATGGTGACTTGAAAATAGTAAACACTTAATTATTGCTTATGAGATTGAACTTAATTTGGGGAGACAGACCCTCTTGGATATTAGAGAATGAGAAAGAAAGATAATAAGAGAAAAAACCTGCCTTCTTTTGTAGAGTCTATTCAGATGTCTTCAAAGTAGGCAATGTGAGATTTCAAAGTGTGGAGCAAACTTTGGAAACACTAGGAACATATATTAACTATTGCTTCCTTTAGTCACATGATTAAAATTTATGATACTGAGTTTATCATCATTTTTGTAGTAGTAGTAGTGGTAGTAGTAGTAGTAGTAGTAGCAGCAGTAGATAGCATTTCTATGGCACTTAAAAGTTTTTAAAGCTCTTTACAAATATTATTTCATTTCATCATCAGAACAACCCTGGAAGGTAGATCCATTATTATTCTCATTTTCAAGATAAGAGAGATTAAGTGGCTTGCCTTCACAAATAGGAAGTGTCTGAGGCAGTATTTGAACTTAGGTCTTCCTGATTACATGTTCATCACTTTATGGTTGTGATTTGCATTGATGGCAAGGCAAAGGGGTTAAGTGGCTTGCACAAGGCTACACAGCTAGGTAATTATTAAGTGTCTGAGGCCGGATTTGAACTCAGGTCCTGCTGACTCCAGGGCCAGTGCTCTATCCACTGTGCCACCTAGCTGGCCCTCTTGATCCTTTCTAATGCAATTTTTCCAAACATAGCTATTTGAAAAGACCTTAGACATCATGAAGTTCCATATACATATGTGTGCATGTGTGAATATATGTAGATACATGTAAATAAAAATGTATATGCATATTAATGTGTATTACGCTATATATATGTGGGGGTGTACATGTACAAAATATGTATGAATATCCTAAAAAGTATACATTCAGCTTCTCTTGGAAGACTTCTAATGATAGAGTTCATTTCTCTAGAGGTAGCCATTCTACTTTTGGATAATTCTAAGTATTTTTTTCATATTGGGCTAGAATATTTTTCTCTACGGTGTCTACCCTTTGTTCCCACTTTTACACACTGGAGACAAATAAAATAGAATAGATCTAATTACTCTTCCACAAGACAATTCTCCAAATATCTAAATACAACCATCAGAATTTCTCTAAGTCTCCAGGCTAAATATCCCTTGCTCCTTGCCAGAGATATTTTTTTCTACTTTGAGGACTTGGCGTAATTGTATACCAGAACTTTTGAAGTTATTATCATTCTCTTGCATATAGTTGATAATTGTATCTATGACTTGTTTTTGAACTCACTTGCTATTCAGATATCATTATTAATTCTCCATTTAGGTCTGTGTCATTTATTTATGTTGACTGTACTGACACCTATTTTAGTACATAATGATCTATCAAGTATACTTTTTTAACATTAATTTGTGTTATCTTTTAATTATAATATAGATAAATCTTGCTAATAGTTGTGTTTGATTCTGTTTTTAGAAAAGTTATTTTCTATAGCACATATAGCACATCACAAGAAAAGTAACCAGGATGATGAAAGGATTAGATATCATGGCTTAAAAAAATTCAGTTGGCATAATAACCTCAATAACTTCTTTCTTTATGATGATTGCTATTTCCCTTTCTAAATGATCATAAACCATTCCTTTGTCAGGAATCAAACTCAGATAATAATTTACAGAATCTGTTTTCATTCCTTTTTAAATATTATTACAACAATTACCCATCTCCAGCCTGGTGGCATCTCCTACATTTTTCACAATTTTTCATTGATGATCTTTCAGTCATATGAGCAGACCTACAATCTTTCCTTTTTTAAGTCTAGGGTGCTCTTTTTCTTGACATGGCTATTTAAATATTTTCTCTTATCATTTCTCCATTTATCTTCATTTTCAATTCCATCAAACCTTTTTTTTTTGGTTCATTTATAAGAGAGGAAACAAGCAAAATAGAGATGAGAGCTACTTTCTCTTCATCGCCTGTTACTATCATTCCATTCACCATGACCAATGGTTCTTATTTTGCCTTTTATCTTTATTTCGCTCCTAATAAAAAAAAAAACTGCCCTTGTTCCCATCTTTTAAACATGCCTTTTACCATCTGATTTGGTGTTCAATGACTTCACCTATATCTTTAGTCACCATTCCCTCCCTGCACCCTCTTACCAATTCCCACCCCCACCTTGACATCATTTCACATATTCTCACACAGGTAGCTATCAGAAACTATCTAGTTCAATCTATATCTGAAAAAAAAGTTCTCTAGAACATTCCTGATAAGTAGTCTTTCAGCTACTGGAGATCTGTATTCTATTTCATGATGTTAGAGACATCCCATATGATGACTCTTATGATGAAATTCCTATATTTTTCCCTGGTTCTGAATCATTAAGTAATTGATAATAATCACATTATGATGTATAATTCATTATAGAGCCTCTCTGGCATATGCATAATGTAGCTACATAGATAATAAGGTACAGCAATTCATTTATTATTATGCATAATAATTTAAATGATACCATAACAACAAAATCTCATTCACCATGAAATAAAATCCTGCCTGCCAATCAGACTTGTATGCAATATATATGTATGCATGTAAGTGTGTGTGTATATATATATATACACATACACACAAACACTCAATGAAAATCCAAAATAAATCCCTAACAGTTCCAGTGTTTTATCACATGTAGCAAAAAATCAGATTCAAGGTGATGTCAGCACAAAAGATTTCAACTATGAAAATGATTTGTTTGAGGTTGTTATTTAATGTTATTACATACAACTGAGCATCTGGTAATCTACAATTTAACATAGGTCAGTTGATGTGTGAGAATAAAAACCTAGGATGGAGTTTTTAGATTTATAGTCTCCCTCTGACTTCTATTGAGCTAGGAAGAAGCCTGGGTAGTATCATTATTCCAAACAGTGTGTGTTATGGACTTGCCTAGAGAAAAGTTGGATAAATAAGCATTCTGAATATGAAAAGAAAAAAAATACTATAGGCCAGAACAGTCCACTAATTGTTCATTTTCAAAAGGAATTCAAAGCCCTCAGCAAATGAAAGTGTTAGAATGTGATTGATTGGCATGCACAATAACACTTATGATTTTCAAACATACTTGTGAAAAGCAAACCCATTTTCATTTACTGAAAGCAGTAATCATGGCAAGAAAACAAAAGGTTTTACTTAAATAATTATTTGGGGTAATAAGGGTCTATGTACAAAAATAATTCATAAGTTTGCTAATTATTCTTCCCTATTGCCATAAATGGCACTGAAGTTTTGACATCAACTAATGCTGTTTTTGTTGTTGTTCAGTCAGTTTAGCTAATTCCAAATCTTTGTGACCCCTTTGGAGTTTTCTTGGCAAAGATACTTCAGTATTTGTCATTTCCTTCTCCAGCTCATTTTTACAGTTAAAGAAACCAGGGCAAAAGGGATTAAGTGACTTGCCCAGGGTTGGCTGGTCAGTTGGTTGGTTCTCAATTCTTGTCCTTCATTATCAAAGAAAACCAAAATGGCATCACTATGTTTCAGACAAATCACAGTGTGTCCCACTGTGGCTGATCAGACCAATACGATCTTACTCTACCACTGGTACAACTAGTCCATCTGAATACCTGGGGTACTTATTCTAAACTTATGGATGTCATGTTTTCTTTGAGCTGCTTCAATTCAATTCTGCCTTCCTCATAGAGTGCAGCACCCTCCCTGATGAGGGCACACCATGCTGGGCAGTCCTGTGCCAGTGTCTCCCATGATGTACAATCAATTCTAAAGTTCTTCAATGAGATCTTGGTATGAGGTCTTCAATGAGGTCTTGGTATCGTTTCTTCTGATCCCTTTGTGAGCACTTGCCCTGTGTGAGTTCTCCATAAAGTAGTTTTTTGGCAAGCGTGTGTCTAGCATTCTAACAATGTGTCCAGCCCATCATAGTTGCACTCTCTGTACTAATGTTGGAATACTGGGCAGTTTAGTTTGAGAAAGGACCTCAGTGTCTGGTATTTTCTCTTGCCAGGTGATCTTGAGAATCTTCCTATGACAATTTATATGGAAGTGATTTAGTTTCCTGACATGGCACTGGTAGACTGTTCACATTTCACAGGCAAATAGCAATGAGGTCAGCACAACAGCTTTGTAGACCTTGAGTCTAGTGTCAGTCTAATACCTCTTCTCTCTCACACTTTCTTTTGGAGTTTCCCCAATACTGAGCTAGCTGTGGCAATGCATGTGTCAGCCTCATTGTCAATGAAAACCTCCATGGAAAGGACACTACCAAATTAAGGGAACTTGTCCACAGTACTCTCCATTTGCTGTAATAGATGGTTCTGTATATAGATGGTGTGGTGCTGGTTGATGGAGCACCTGTGTTTTCTTCGTGTCCATTGTGAGGCAAAAATTAGCACAAGGAGTAGATAATCAATCCATACTTTGTTGCATCTCAGCTTCAGATGCTGCATTGAGTGCACAGTCATCTGCAAAAGAAGTTCATGCACCAAAACTCCCTCCACTTTGGTCTTGGCTTGTAACGTTTTCAAGTTGAAGAATTTACCATCAGAGCAGTACCTGACCTTGAGGCCGTGTTCATCCTCAATGAAGGTATTGTTAACATGGCTGAAAACATCATGCTAAAAAGTATGGGAGCAATGACACAGCCTTGTTTCACTCCAATGGTGTCTGGGAAATCTCAAGAGTATCATCCATCATCTAGAAACCGGACAAGCATGACATCATGAAATTGATGTACAATACTGATGAACTTTCCCAGGCAACCAAATTTTGACATAATTCTCCATAAGTCCTCATGATTGATGGTATCAAAAGCCTTGATCAGATCTACAGATGTTGTATACAGACCTCTGTTCTGATACTGGCATTTTTCTTGGAGTTGTAGGGCAGCAAACACCATATCAACTGTTCCCCTACCCTTTCTGAAGACACACTGACTCTCAGGAAGGTGACCATCTTCCAGGTGAAAGATCAGTCTATTGAGAAGGACTCTGGCAAGAATCTCACCAGCAATAACTAAAAGGGAAACACTCCTATGATTGTCATTGGACAATCTACTCCCTTTACCTTTATAGAGATGGACAGTAAAGGCATCCTTGAATTCTTAGGGGATAATCTCTTCATGTCATATAACCAGCCAACCAACCAACCAACCAACCAACCAGCACTACCTATATGTCCTCACATCAAACAATACTAAAATAAAAATAATGATAATAGCTTTAGCTTTTATACAACATTTAAAGATTTTCATTGATATTGTTTTATTCTCACAAAATCCCTGGGAGTGAGATGCCATTATCATTCCCATTTTGAAGATGATACTACTGAGGTGGACAAAGGATGAATGACCTTAGAAAAGATGAAGCTGGATCTAAACTCAGGTGTTCCTGACTTCAGGTTCTGAGTTCTATCCACTGAGTCACCAGTTGTCCATCATGCCACACGTTGTCCATCATGGCACACTTAGGCCTTAAAAATTTAAGGTGGATCTAAGACATTTGAAATAATCTTTAAACTGTTTTAAATATATGTATAAAAAAGACAATAAAATTTAAGTTTAAATATAACTGGATGGTCTTTGATAAGGAAAAATTTTGTGATGAGATATATTTCAAATGTTGCTATCTATTGGATCTCAATGACTTAGGAGCAGTCTAAACTACAGATAATCACTTCTAGCTCAATAAACTTATGATATTTGTGTTTTAAATCTGAAGATTTAATTTTGTAATTGGCTTAATATTCTTATTTGAGTTCTGCTTTATAAGGAATCTGATGACTGATTTTCTCCAATCACAGAATGTTTGGCTGAAATGAAGCTAATCTATTTTAGACCAATTCTCTTATGTCTCAGAAGAGGTATTGAGAAATGAAGTTACTTGCCTAGGATAACAAGGCTAGTGTGACATTCAGCTGGTCACAAAATTAGGATACTTCAAGTCAAGAATTCTTTCCACTACATAGTCCCCTGCCAAGTCCTTGAAAAAATAAGATTCTGACTTTGTCCGGATATTCCCCAAAATATGTCACCTTCCCTTTTAAAGGATCACCCAATCCTAAAATACAAAGATGAGACTAACAAAAGTACAACTATGACAAAGCCCCAAGGCAATGGGAAAACACAAGTTTTCAATGCAGACAATTATCATCCAGAAATGCAGTGTTGAGAATGACACCTGGTTCTTGTAAGAGAAGCAAAGGAAATAAAAATAGAATACTTTGTGTGGAAGAAGGAATAGTCTTAGAAATTAATTTCTGGGATTTCAAAAACCTATGTCATAATTTCAAAATTAGATCAGGTAAGTTGCTGGGCGTAGATGCAAATATGCTGGCTTCTCATTTTAGCCAGAAGATGCAGCCATTACAGGGCAGAATGCAACCTTCTTTTATTCCTGCAATAAAATCCTTTGTTGCCTAAATAAAAATGAATCAACAAAACTTCCTCCAAAAACCAATGAATTGAAAGAGTAGTCCCTTGAGAAAGTAATTAAGCTGTCTTTTGAAACAGGTAATTAAGCTTTCCATTAAAACCCACCAGACAGACATACATAATTTATAGGATGGAGAGCTATTCTAGTCTCTTGGGTAAACAATTAACAAAGTCTTACGTTTATAACAGAGACTACAGGAATGTCCAGTGTCATGAATAATTATATAATTAGGATACATATTATCTCTAGTAGAATAGTCTACAACTATTGATAAGGATTTTGCTTGCAGGGACTGGGAATGGTTCATTACCCACCAAAAATAAAAGCATTTTAAAAGTATGCATAGTAATAAACACTGACTTTTATTATTGATGTAATATTCTCTTCCAATTTTCTCTAACTGTGGCTATTTTAAGTCTAATAACCACAAAACAAAGTCTCATGATGTTCCTTTGGTTTGTTTAAATATATCACATTTTTTTTAAAAGAATTAGTTGAGTTTGCCTGCTAAAACATGACTTCTCCCAAAAATAGTTCTTCCACTTTGATGACTTCTTCTATCATTGTAGTTTGACTCCTATGCTTCTCTCACATCTCTCTCCTTCCATCTTTCACCTACCTTCAGGACCTCTCTAGATGTGTGTCTTGCCCATACTTCAAACTCAATTATGTCTATCTTCTGTCTTCATGTACCTTGACAATCTGTAAAGCAGAAAGTAGGGCAATTCCCCAGGCTCTCTCTCCTTTGTTTTCCATGGACAGTCAGTTAGCTACTTTCTTTTCCGTAATACTGTACAAATCCAATAGTTACCCTCTATCTGCCTCCATAGTTAGTTATGAATCTAAACTTTTCTAAAATTCAGGCATAATTTGGGTGATTATTCCCTATACCTACTGTGAGATGTGATATCCTTTTATTTGTCCTAAAAACTACCTCCTTCACACTTCAAAAGGTGACTTAGTTCAAGCTGAACTTCATGTTGACCTTCCAGTCTTAAAATGCTTGAGAGAAAGAGAAAGAAATGAAGAAAAGAAAAAGAAAAAAAAAAAGAAAGGCAAGGAAAAAAGAAAGAAAGAAAAAAGATTAAGAGAAGGAAGAAAAGAGAAAGAAAGAAGGAAGAAAGGGAGGAAGAGAGGAAAGAAAAGTAAGGAGAAAGAAAGAAGGAAAGAAAAGAAAGGGTAAGAAAGAAAAAGAGGAAAGAAAAAAGAAAAAAGAGGGAAAGAAAGAAAAAAAGAAAGGAAGAGGGAGGGAAGGAAGGATTAGATTCCATCTGTAATATTATAAGCAAGTCTAACTATGGACACCTCATTCCACCTCCATGAACCTCAGTTTCCTCACCAACAAAATGGAGATAACACCCATTAATATCTACCCCCAAATTGTTATTGTGAGAATAAAAGTGATAGAATGATCCTAATTGGCTTTACAAGTCTTAAATGCTACATACATGCTAATTATCATTATCATTATTATTATTTAATAAAAATCAAGGCAATAACTTTCTCATTGCTCATTGGTACCATTCTGACTTCTGACCTTGGCTTTCCCAACTCTCTCCCTCGAATTTTCTCATTCCTAGTAAGCCTCCAGTCTGGGTCCTCCATTCCATAGCTAGATTTCTGTCTCTTTTTGTGAATACCAATCCAGATATGTGGGAGGTAGCCAGTGTAATGGGAAGGATTTGGAATATGATCTGGTTTCAAAGCCAGGCTCCAGCACATCTTAGTTTTGAGGACTCTGGGAAAGTCACTTAATTTTTTCATTTGCAGAATAAGATGGGGAGGAGGTATATTTATTAGTGATCTCTAAAAGCCCTAATTATTTAGGGCTTTAATCATATATAACAATTATTACATGTATTTAGTTATATGGAACTCTGAACCCTGATTATTTGGTGACAGGAATGACAGGAACCTGTGGCATGGTTGTCAGTAATTATCATCAGCTTTATCATTTTAGTGGTTTCTAGAACTTTCTTTTTTGTGTGTAAGGCAATTGGAATTACATGACAACCAGTATACGTCACGTGTTTGAGGTTGGATTTGAACTCAGGTCCTTCTGACTCCAAAGTCAGTACTCCATCCATAGTGCCACCTAATTATCCTTTTCTAGAGATTTCTTAAGGCTTCTAGATTTTGTTTAATCTAATTAATTTAGGATCAAGGGATGGGAAACTTTGATTAAGACAGATTTTAAAAGGCCCTCAGGTTGCTTAAGAAGACCTTCTAGTGGCCAGCTACATGGACCTGTAGACCGGACACTACACCCAAAATATAATCAATACCTGCCATTTGCTTCCCCATTGTGTCTCAACCTCTGTCAAGCATTACAACTCTTAAAATCGGTAGTGACAGCCTCAGGGATAACAGAGACCTCCAGACCATTGGTCACCAAAACCATTATCTCAGAGGGTGGAGAATTCCCTTCTGGAAGTGCTGCAGCACTTACATCTTTAGCAACAATGGCAACTGAACACCAGAAATGAAAGTTCTACCCACCCAAGTCCTTGGCTTTGCCAACTACTTCAACACTGAAAATACAGAGTATTCTATCAGTGGAAAGGACTCAGAGAAGACACAATACCAACTCCTTGGCTGCTGCACCCTAAGGGGCCACAGGGATGTTCCATCTGAACTGCAGCTGAAAGCTCTTACATATACTGTCTCCACTAGAATATGAACTGTCTCTGCTTTTCTATTTATTTTTCTATCTATTTCTATTTATTTTCTTTCTATCTGTCCAGTACTTACCAGAGCACTTTGCCCATAATATGCTCATTAAATGCTTTTTTATTCATTACAATAAAATAACAAGAGCCACACAGACCTCTAGGTGAGTTAAGAAATTTTCAGGTAATGCAGTAGATAAAAGAGTGCTGGGCCTGGAATCTCATATATCTGAAGGCTCTATGACCTGGGCAAGTCACTTAATTTCTGTCCACCTCAGTTTCCTCAACTGTAAAATGTGAATATTAATAATAATACTTTTCTCTCAGGATTGTGATGAGGATTAAATGAGATAATATTTGAAAATCATTTAGCACACAATGTCTGAACCACATCAGGCATTAGATAAATTTTTTTTTTTAAAGAGCTCTTTTCGGGGCAGTTAGGTGGGCATAATGGATAGAGCACCAGCCCTGGAGTCAGAGTACCTGAGTTCAAATCCAGCCTGACACTTAATTATCTGGCTGTGTGGCCTTGGGCAAGCCACTTAACTTAATTTGCCTTGCAAAAACCTTAAAAAAAAGAGCTCTTTTGTTAGTGAAGTTCAAGGACAGGCCAGGATGCCTACAAAAACTATCAAGTACTTTGAGGCCTATACTTGTCCTTATCAAAAGTAGTTTCCTAGCTCATTCCTAGTAGAATTAAGATGAATGCAACTCCTTCCCACTTTGAGATTGCCACCATACCCATGATTAGTACCTCCCACTGGTTTGAAGTAATGAAGGATGATGGGCAAAGATGGTGTTGGCTGCCCCATGGGGAACACAACAACAAAATCCTCAAATCTTACATATGAAACAATCTCCCTTTTCTGTTTGTTATATCCTTCTTCCTTCTCTCTGTAAATTGAAGAATAAAACTTAACTCCTACAGAACGTTTTCCCACAATAACCTCACCCATTCTCTGACCCATGCCCACAAATCCCTCATCTTCTATATAGTCTCATCAAAGTGCTAGTTAAATGGATTAATTTCTCAGTATATATTCATTTACAGTGATTATTTTTCTCTACCATTCTCTTTAACCCCCACCCACCCAATTTGATTTTCTAATTCTTTTTTATTAAAATAGAAATGTCCCAGCTTAATTTCTCTGAGTTTCCAGTAGATATTCACATTTTTGAGTTGTAGAAGATAGCAGGACTTGAACAACTTAAGAATTTGCTTCTCTTCCCCATAACAGGCTTGAGAATTTTCCCCTCCCTTTAGGATCAAACTCAAGGGATAAAAAGAGAAAGCTGGGAGAGCAGTCAGAACTGAGACTAAAAAGTGTTTTTTCCCCCTTTTTCCTCCAGAAAAGGCAGTGTCCCCCCCCCCCATTCTGTTCTGAGTCAGAATGAGAAAGGGTCTCAGGATTGTGGGCAAGTACCTGTTTAGAACTTTCTCATCCTTTGTACCTGGCTGATTAGCATCCTGCCTCCTCCCCCTTACCCCTCCGAAGGCCTCACCAAATCCACAGTGTCTGTGAAGCCATCTCTTTGGTTCTTTGGAACAAGTGGTTGCTATGGAGCTTGTCTTCCACCCCCTGAGGTGGCAGGGAGAAAAAGGAAGGGGTGGTGGGAATTCAGTCCAGCTAAGACTGACATGCTGGGCAATTGCCTGGTTGCCTAGTCATTTAGCCTGGGACTGTTAGGACTTAGTGGTTCCTGTGTTTTTTAAAAATAAACTAGCTCAAGCTGGCATTAAGTATAAATCTAAGCAGAAATACAAGAAGACTCAAAATCATCTCAAACAGAGAGATTTTGCAAAATACCTGCAAAAAAAAAATGAAGCCTTTCTTTGAGGAATGTTTCAGGCTGTAAACCTCCCTTTGTGAGTTATCCCCCTCTATCCACCCCCGCCCTCTCTAAGGATAAACAGAGGGAGTGCTTTTGTTTGGGAGAGAGGGGGGCTAAAGGGAGCCCTGATCCCTTTTCCATATCACCCTGTTGAGGGACCACCTCAATCCCTCTTGGAATTTTCCCCCTCAACTTTAAAACTATAAACCTCTGAACTCACCGTGATCTATAGCTCTGATAACAGGAGCATAATGAAAAACAGCAACTGTGTAAACAGTAATCTCAAATACTGCCAATGGTAATTTAATGTATGAAAACCCTTTAAAGCACTATCAGTACTATAAAATTATGATTTAAATTAATTCTGCTTTTAATACCTCAAAGATCAGGTTCTTTTAAAAAATGTAATTATCAACACAACTGTCTAACATAACATGAGATTCCTGAGAGTGAGAAATTTTAAAAAAGCAATTAAAACTTTAAGCTGATCTAGGCAGGAGAATCTTTGCAGAAGGAAAGGAGGAAAAGACTCAAAAGTATTTTTTAAGCATCATGGTCAACTCTCTCTCTCTCTCTCTCTCTCTCTCTCTCTCTCTCTCTCTCTCTCTCTCTCTCTCTCTCTCTCCCTTCCCCCTCCTTCCCTGCTACTCATCCCCCATCCCTCCGGTTTGAATGCAAGGGAGCAAGGTCTGTATCATGTGCCCCTTTGGCAGTCTGGAGAACATATGAACTTCTTCTCAGAACAATTGTTTAAAGAAAAGCTAAATTTCAGTTAGAGGTTGGTTGAAATAATTTTTTTTCCCTCCATCCAAGTTCACAGAACCATCTTATCCAAGAATTCTTTTCCTTGAGGGGCCATGGCACTAAAGGAAAACTTGTGATTTTTTTTTCTTTTAGAATAAGAATGTGAACCATTGGACTACTGTCATTTGATATTTGTTAGATCTCTAAGGAAAATTAATGAATATCTTTGATCTCATATTATAAAATAAAATATGTAAAAACATTTTGAAAATCAATGGTAATTTATTTAAAAATTAAAATACTAAAAAATAAAAATATTCTAAAATTCTAAAAATAAAAAGTACCATTATATATGAAATCTGATATAGCAACATTAAGTTTTCAAATCAGTAGAATACTCATGATAATTTTAAAATATATTTTATCAATTTATTTTTTAAAATATCTAAATTCCCACCATAGCCTTTCCCCTCCCTCCTATCATAAGACATCCCTTATAACAAAGCATGTTTCATAATAATTTTTAAAAACCATTGATTTTGTTTTTATTAGTAAATATATTTTACTAGAATTTAAATTTATATTGTCTCAAAAACTTATAGTTATGAGTTTATTTTTTGAACATGGAGGGGAATAAAAGGTCAAACAAGCCTAAGAATAATACAGACAGACACTAATCAAGATCCCTTTGCTCTACTTTCTTAGAGGGACTCATTGTTTAAGGTTTTCATTCTCCCATCAATTGGGAGTTTGCACTATTGCTTCAATATGAATTCTTTAGTCCTTCATATTACTTTAGGCCAGAACAATTCAATGCTCTTTGGAAATGAAATCTGCAGTTCATTAATCCCAAACATTCTTTGTGTTTCAGGTGGCATCTGTTCTCTTGGCATATTAGTGGCTTTGAATTCAGCCTCATCCTCCAGAGTAAACTATGTTGCTAAGATACCTATGTTGTCACAAATTTCCACTTCAACATGTTTTCAATTCATAGTTGTATATATTTTGGCTGTCAGATTAAGAAATGGGTTTCAAAATGTCCCTCCTTCCTCCTGCTTCCATTACTAAGGGGGAAAACAGTTGTAGATATAATCACTAAGATCACATAGTTATGTGTTTAAAAATTCTTTGTTGTTGCCACTAAATCCATTTTATCAAAATGTGGGAGAACATTAGAGGTAGGTACCAAAAGGGCACTTGGGCATCTGGCTATATGCAAGAAATTTGGCTCAGGTTCAGAATCTTATCTTTTGACACTTGAACTTCTTATTTCAGTCTTCCACGCTATTTGGGGTATCATAGAAGAAAATAATTCATGTGATTCCAATAGCTCCTGATTCTGTCATTACCCAGGGATACATAAATGAATAGAGGGGGCATTAGCACATTTCAGGGTAGAATATTGAGGGGAAACAAAAATAAGAAAGCCCCACCATGTTTTTTTGCTTAGAGATAATAATTCATGATATAGCAACTCTTTGGGGGTTATTCTCTCCCCAAATTTGGGGTCTCCAGCTAGCAGTTGATACTTCAAATCTAGGGGAGACTCTGAAGGACTGTTAATAATGTTACTCACAAGCCCTCACTGATATGCTTCCTTATCAATAATCAGTCCATAGCTTCAATTAGCTTTAGCAAAGGACAATTTCTAAGCAGGTATAGTAATAATGATTGGTACAAAACATTTCCCACAACTCAGGGTACATCCTCTCCTTGTACACATAAAGTCCTTTGGAAAAGGGGGCTGAAAATTATAGTAAAAGTGTAGCATTGTTTATGTGTAGAAAATATTGTCTTTTTTTGTTGTTATTGTTGTTTGGGGTTTTTTTTTTTTAGGTTTTTACAAGGCAAATGGGGTTAAGTGGCTTGCCCAAGGCCACACAGCTAGGTAATTATTGAGTATCTGAGGCCATATTTGAACTCAGGTCCTCCTGACTCCAGGGCCAGTGTTCTTTTCCATTGAGCCACCTAGCCACCCCATGTAGAAAATATTGTCATAAAATTCTCCTAAGGTGGAAAGTCAGTGCCTTTATAGGGTCCAGAGACAAAACTTCACTTTGTCATAAGGGGTCATGATCCATAAAGTTGCTGCCAATCTTGGGTGCCCATCTTTACACATCCATCTTCAGGTACTTTCTCTGCCACTGGCCACTATTTCTGTTGCTAGTCACTACCTAACTCTGTCACTGGTATACTCTACTACTGATCTAGATGCTTAGGGATTTTGCTGGACCTCCTCTATTAATAGAATGGCCTGCTATTAGAAGATAAAGTTTTGAACTAGCTTGCTATTTTAAATATGCATCTGGAGGAAGGGGCTTGTTAGCATTAGTTTGAACTGACTTATTAGAGCCAATTGTTATATTTTTCAATACAAATAAATATACTTAAGAAATCAGCAAATACTCCAAATAAGGGATTGATTTATTGTTATGATGATTAAGATTAAGAAGGTATTGGAGAAAATATTAATAATGTCAATTAAACTTAAAAGTATACCTTGCACACATTCCCCAGATCCTATACCTCAGTGTAAATTGTTAAAATATTTACCAAGATACTACTGCCTAGAGGTGCATCTTATTCTTTTAGCTATTCATAAGATATTTCCTGTTTTTAGTTAAATATTAAAGTATTTTTCCCTATAATGCTGAATACAGACTTGGTCAATTCTAGTTTGCATTTTTAATTGATTGACTTAATTAAACTCTTTGAACCTTCTGTGATTACATTAATTACAGTGAAAGCCTCCAGTCTTATATTGATTTTTCCTGGTAGTGTCTCTGCTATCCAATCAAAGAGTAAGCACAAAGATACAGAGCATCTGGTATGAAAAAAGAACAGGGGAAAAGCAGTGATGGTAATTTTTGAAAATCATCTTTTGATCTCTTTCAGGAATTCTTGTTGGGCTTGTGTCTGATTCACATCTTTCTTTGAGGCTTTGTTAAATGCAGCTGAAAAGCTAGATACGGGCAAGGTCTAAACATCAAAAGGAGAATTTTGTATTTGATTTCAGAGGCAGTGGGGAGTCCCTGGAGTTGATTAAGGAAGTCATCTGGTCAGTTTTGGGCTTAATGAAAATAATTTTGGCAGTAATACATAAGATGGATTGTTAAACTTGAGACAATTAAGAGGCTTCTACAATAACCTATGCAAGAGATGATGAGGATATGTTATAAAGGTAGGAATGGCAAGATTTGACAATTTGAGTGTGTGAGTGAGGTGAAGAAGAAGTCAAGGATAAAATGATCAACAGGTTCCAATGTTACTCAACCCTATATTTACATATGTGTGCATCCCCCTTGGGAATGGATTCTTGATTTATTCTTTAGCATCTATTGCTCATCTGCCTTTAGAAGAATATTAAAAAGTCACTCAGTTTATAGAAGTTCTCCATAACCTGGAAAACTTGAATCAATCTCTAGGGATTTGATTATCCCAGTTATTTCCTTTCCTCATAGCCCCTGGCTATCTGGACACCTTTCTGACACCCAAAGAATAAGGAAACATGAATATCTATATATCTTTGTGTGTGTTTGTGTGTAATCTATGTCCTGAGACCTATAGAATCTATATACACAAATACATTTAAATTTCCCTGTTTCTGCATTACAGCCAAACAACAACAAAAAAGCAAAAGGAATAAAAGCAGAATATATGGGTTTATTAAAAGGTCTTTCTTTAATTTGTTTAAAAATTTTATATCTAATTTTACATCTAGTTTCCTTTAGGTTCACCCTGACTTCTTTCAAACAACCCCAGAATGGTTCCATAGCATAACCAAGAGATGCCAAGGGAGCAAGAAATTTGTATTACTAGTTACATGGGTCCCATGCCCTTTAAAATCTCTATTCTTTTTCCAAAGGCTGAAAAACACTCAAAGAAAAATGGCTGTAAATACCATTCAGTTCTATTTTGCTGAATTCTCTCAGTCAGCTAATTCCTAAATTTAGCTATATTTTAGGAAGGATTAGGAAGTCACCTTTATCATTAGGCCCAATTTAAAGAAAACAAAACAAAACAAAAAACACCAAATTTATCTCCTATTATAGTTTGGTTGCATTAATCAGTTAAAAATGAGGCACACTCTCCAATAGCAAATATTATGACTTAAGGTGGGGGGGGGAAGGGGAGGTTATGGAAGGAATAACTGGAAAGTGGGGATTCATTTTTGACCTAATTAAGTCCTGTATTACATGGCAAAATAGCATGACAATTAATGATAGCCACATTGAGGATTAACCATACTGAATTTCTGGTCAATGAACCAAGTCTCTTACTCTCTTGCCAAATCATAACTACCCAAAAGAGTCTTTGGTTATCTAAGGGACCAGTCAATTATCTAAATCTTAAAGGAAATCCTAAAATGAATTCTACTTTGTTATGTCATTTTTCATTTGTGTCTGACTCTTCATGACATTTGGGGTTTTCTTGGCAGAGATACTGGAATGATTTACCATTTCCTTCTACAGCTCATTTACAAATGAGGAACTTAGGTACACAATTAATATCTGAGGTCAGATTTGAACTCAGGAAGATGAGCCGGGTCTGGCATTCTATGCACTTTGGTGATACCTTGTTGACCCTAAATGAATCCCAAGGAGTCAAGGTAAACTGATTAAACTTCAGCTGCTTTTCTTTTGCCACCCACATATTCAAAGCAACTTGCCATCATCTTCCAGCTGGTGCATATACTCAAGGAATACAAATTCATTTTAATACTAGTATCCAGATCAGTGATTTTATTGTTATTATGAACTTCCATTGACTACCACTCTCTGTCAATGAAAATCAGCAGCTTCCTGAAACCTACCATCTTAAAGAGTTGACTAGGATTTGAGACATTAAGTGACTTATTCAGGGCCACATAATTAGTATAGAAAGAGACAGGGTTTGGACCCATGCCTTCTTGACCCTAAGGACAACTTCCTGCCACTACACCATGATGCCTCTCATATTGATGGAAAATATAGAAGTTAGAAAATACAGTTACAATGTCTTTCAACTAGGTGCTAACTTTATGACTATGGGCTAAGTATGCTTAACAACTAGTCAGGAATTATCATAGATAAAGTAAAGAAGCATCTGCCTTTGGAAACTAGGCTAGCTTGTGTGCCTTTCTTTATATATCCAGGGCTTAGAATAATGCCTGCTATAGTGAATATTTAATAAATGATTATTGATTTAAACACACAGACTCTCTCTCACATATATGTATGCAATATGATATATAGCCATATATAGTGTTATGAATGTAACTAAGTGAAACAAAGATATTTTTCAGCATCTGAGAGATATATTATGAGATTTAGTGAAAGTCTACCCTAATTTTCCTAGGTCTGAAATTACAGTGGTCCTCTTTCTTTTTTTTCCAATGTTCTTTTTCATTTAATATTTTATCCCCCAATTGCATATGAAAACAATATTGAACTTTAATCTTTTAAAATTTTTGAATTCCAAATTCTCTCCTACATTATGAAGGAAAGCCATTTGATAAAGGACATATATATGTATTTATGCAAAATAAAATTCTATGTTAGTTCTGTTGGAAAAGAAAACACAAACAAAAAAACAAGAAAAATACAAGTAAAGAAAATATATGCTTTGATCTGCATTCAGACCCCATCAGTTCTTTCTGTGGAGAATGGATAACATACAATGATCTTCAAATGGGAAAATTGCTGGCAACAGAAAAATGGTCTAGTCCAAGAATACCTCATTTCAAGTCTACAATTCTGTATTGGGTCTTTTTATCAGAACTAAGCAATCTCAAGGTGGAAACTATTCCCATTTCCTTACATTAAGGCCCCAAGCTTTCTTCTGATCTGGAATTGTCAAGTGGACTCTTACAAAAACTTATAAGGATTATAGGTCCCTTAGGGTGGGACCCCACTCCAAACTGGGAGGAGGCATGGTAGAAACAATGGCTAAATGCTTTTGTTGACAATGCCTTCTCTAATAATCAGGTTTGATATAAAGAAAGAGGGAGGAACTCTGCTTCCTACTCCAGCAAGGTTATAACTGCTAAAGCATCAGTGCCTCAGGGAACTCAGACAGTTAAGGGAACTTATACTTAAAAGAAAACTGCAGTGGATTTTTCTTTTTTAAAATATGAAACATACATCTGTACTATAATTGCTGCTGTTCATTAATCAAAAATACTTAAAGCCTAGTGAAGTATTTGTTATTTCATATGTGAGAACATATGTGAAAAGGGCTTAGAAAATTGTGAAATGCTCAACAAATACCATTTTTTCCATCCTAAATAAAATCAAGTGTGTGAAAATCAAGCTTTCTTAAAGCAGAACTTGATTCAAGAGAATAATGATGAAATGTCCATGAACTGAGTCAGTCAGCACTTGACTACTATCAATTTCCAATCAGAGGGCTTCAGGTTGGGCAATCCCTAATGCAGAAATGCTTTCCACAAATGCATATTGTAATCTGCTTATTAGATCTGTTTTCTGCCAAGGACCAGAGTATTTATAACATCATTTGTAGACCATAAAACTTATCATTTTAAAAATTAGCCTGTTATCTTTGCTAAACATTTAATTAATTCACCCCTAAAAAGATCCTAGATTTATTGAATTTTGAGTCCTGCCTCTGGTTGCCCTGACAGTACCAGACCAAAGGATTTCATAGGTCTCATGTGGTCTGTAGATTAGATGTTCCTCACCCCTGGTCTATGTAGACTTTTTCTAACTGTCCTAATAGTAATAAATATATTAGGAGTAGAGATGAAAAACAAAAAAAGAAAAAAAGACCTATATGTATAAGGATATTTGTAACAGCTCTTTTCTGGTGGCAAGGAATTGGAAAGTGAAGGGATGACCATCATTTGAGGAATGACTGAACAAATTGTGGTGTGTGATAATGATGGAATATTATTCTGCTATAAAATATAATGAGCAGGATGCTCTCAAAAAAAAAAATTTGGAAAGACTTACATGAGCCGATGCAGAGTGCAAAATTGTAGGATGATCAGTTGTGAATGGATTAGCTTTTCTCAGCAATACAATGATCCAAGACAGTTCTGAAGGACTTATAAAGAAAACTGCTATCTATTCCCAGAGGGGGAAAAAAAACAACTGATGGTGTCTGAATACAGATTGAAACATACTTGTTTTACTTTATTTATTTTTCTTGAGGTTTTATTTTTATCTATGTTTTCTTTCACAACATGACTCTTATGGAAATGTTTTGCTTAACTACACATGTATAACCTATATAAAATTGCTTACTTTCTCAATGAGGCAGGGGTGGGGAGGGAGAAGGGAGGGAATTTGGAATTTAAATTTTAAATCAAATGTTAAAAATTATTTTCACTTGTAACTTGGAAAAAATAAAATGTTAAATAAATAATTTTTTAAAAAAGATCTTAGGAGTAACATGTATCATTCTCCCATTTAGTAGTATACTAGTTTATCCTTCCTGAGCACCTTGTGACTTTTCTTTCATGGAGCCATTTTTATACTTCTCTTGAATTTCATGTTTGAATGTCAGATTTTCTGACATGTCTGGTCTTTTCATAAGGAATACTTAAAAAGTCCTTTATTTCATTATATGCCCGTTTTCCCCCCTTGAAGAATTATACTCAGTTTTGCATGCAATCAGTAATCATATGAAAAATGGTTCCAAATCACTGTTAATAAGACAAATACAAATTTAAACCACTTTGAGGTACTTTTTACCCATAACACTGACAAAGATGACAAAGGAGAAAATGGCAATTGTTTAAAGGGTTGTGGGAGGACAGAAATGCCAATGCATTATTGGTGAAGCTGTGAACTGATCAATCATTCTGGGAAGCAAAACATAACTCTTAACACCCACCCCACCCCACCCATTCACTAAACTGTCCATACTCTTTTAACCACAACTCCAGTATACATCCTGAAGAGAACAAAAGCAAAGGGAAAGGATGTATGATTGTTTTGTGGTAGTAAAGAATTGGAGACAAAATGGATTATCCATTGGTGAATGACTGAACAAGTTTTGGTATGTAAATATAATGGAATATAGTGCCATAAGCAATGGTGACTATGGTGGATTTAAAGAAACCTGGGAAGATCATGGAGCTAAGAGGGTCCTAAGAGACTATCCCAACTCCTTCATTTTATAGATGAAGAAACCAAGGATACAGAATTAACAGCATCATTTTTATTGTTGTTCAGTCATTTTTCAGTCATGTATGACTCTTCATGACTCTCTCTTAGTTTTCTCAGCAGATCCTAGAGTGGTTTGTCATTTTCTTCTCCAGCTCATTTGGCAGATGAAGAAACTGAGGCAAACAGGATTAAATGATTTTCTTAGGGTCATATAGTAAATTCTCAGGTCTGATTTGAACTCAGAAAGCCTGGTATTCTTTCTACTGTGTCACCAAAGTGCCCCAACATCACATAGATAACTAATATTAGAGATGGAATTTGAATCCAGTCTTCAGACTTCAGAAACACTACAGTGTGAAGTGAGCAGAACCAGGAGAAACATTTATATTTATATAATAACTGCAATTATTTAAAAGAAAACAGCTTTGAAAGACTTTCAAATTCTGATCAATACATTTATCAATAATGATTGGTCACATTACAAGACTGATGAAAAGTGCTTCCCCCTTTCAGAGAAGAACAGAGGGACTAATAGTGCAAAATGAGACATATTTTTTCATTCAAGGTCAATGTGTTTTTTGTTTTACTAGTTTGTAGTTATTTTTTTTTTCCAAGGGAGATATTCTACTGGGGAAGAACTTATGGAAGACTAAGTGATAGCAATACAAAAAAGTGAAGAAAGGAAAGGAAAGAACTAGTTAAGCATTTGTTTAAAAAATATATAGAAGAGAGAGAAGAAGAAAGTTAAGAGAGAGACATAGATAAGTAAGACAGTTTTATTACTGTTTCCAGTTTTATATACAATTTCCTTTTCTATTCTTTGCATATTAAAATGTTCATATTGATTTTGCTAAATTGAAATAGGTTCCTAGATTGAAATTACTCAATTATTAAAATTTTGCTTTCTAAATTCATAACATCAAATTTATTTTCAAAAGTGTAGAGGAAGAATTTGGTTTGATATAAGAAATAATAGTAAAAAATAGACCTCTCTGAAGGAAGATTAGGTTGCTTTGGGAAGTAATGGGTTTGCCCTCACTAGATATCTTCCAGGAAAGATTGGATGACTGCTTTTTTAAAGAATATTAGGGAGTAGATTCTTGTTCAAGTTCAGGTTGGAGTAGTTTGTCTCTGAGATAATTTCCAACTCAGATATTTTGTCTTATTCTATCCATGTACCTATTTTTATCTTTATGCCTTTAGAGAAGCAGGCTGTGGTCATGGAAAGAGTGATGAAGTCAGAGATTCTTTTTTTAAAATCCTGGTTCTGACACCTGTGTAAGAATTCAGAAAAACAGTCTACTTCCAAACTATCTCCATAACACTTTGTGCACTAACCCCTCTGGGCCTAGGTTTTTCATCTGTAAAATGAAGGCATTAGAATAGGTAGCTAACATAGCTTCTAATATTAAAGAGTATTTTAGCACTTAGAAGTTTTCAAAGGGCTTTATATATGTTAACTTATTAACTCATATATTAACATTATATATATATATATATATATATATATATATATGTATATATACATACATACATATATATGTTTACTTATAACCCTATTTCACAGATGAGGAAACCAAGAAACTAAATGACTTGACCAGAATCACAGAGGTAGTAAATGCCTGGGTCAAAATGAAAATTTAGATCTTTCTGATTCCAAAGCCCAGATTCTATTCCCTTCGTCAACAAGCAACCTCACTAATAGATGAACATTCTAAATTTGTGATCATTATGACCTCCCTCACTTAGTACCAATGCTTAATAAATGGTTGTTGAATTAAACTTAACAGAAATGTAGTGACCTCTTTCCTGTTATGTACCTTTCACACTGAGATATCTGGAAAATATATATATATACATATATATATATGTAGATATAGATAGATAGATAGATAGATATATAGAGATATATAGAGAGATATCTATATAATAGATATAATAGATATAGATATAAAATAGATATAATAGATATAAATAGATATCTATCTAGAAAACTGAGATACAAGAAACATTTACCTGTGTGACTCCAAGTAAATCCCCTAAACTCTCCAACCTCAGTTTTCTCATTTACAACAATGAAAGATCTGGACCAGATGGTCTCCAAATTTTTTTTTTCAGTTCTAGTTCTTTGAGTTTATGTTGACCCTATAGTTTGACTTGGACATGCCCCAAATAAATCATTTTGTAGACAAACCTTAAACACCTACAAGTCAGCTTTCTTATTCTATGAGTTCATCTTTTTTTTTTTTTTTTGCAAGGCAAATGGGCTTAAGTGGCTTGCCCAAGGCCACACAGCTAGGTAATTATTAAGTGTCTGAGGCTGGATTTGAACTCAGGTACTCCTTACTCCAGGGTTGGTGCTCTATCCACTGTGCCACCTAGCTGCCCCTTATTCTATTAGTTCAAATATGACTTATTTGTTTAGTTGGGGGTTTTTTTAGGTTGTTTTTTTTTGTAAGGCACACGGGGTTAAGTGGCTTGTCCAAGGCCACACAGCTAGGTAATTATTAAGTGTCTGAGACCTGATTTGAACCCAGGTACTCCTGACTCCAGGGCTGGCGCTTTATCCACTACTCCACCTAGCCACCCCAAACATGACTTATTAAGAAGAAAATTTAAGAGACATGTGAATGAGGGCTCAATTCAAGGGAAAGGGTATTTATCATTTGAATTTCTTTTTAACTGAAGGCATTTTAAGAGGGGTTTGCCAGCAGTCTTGCTTTCTTGTCAGAAATCTCTATATAAGTCTTGAAACTTCCAAATGCAAAGAAGCATCAACTTAAAACTACAGGCAGGTGTGTCAACACTTTTTGTTCTTTGTACATCTATGTTCCTAATTGTAAGTGAACTTTTGCTTATCACTACTTTAATTTTATCCTTTGGAAAAAACCCATTAAGTTTTGTATTTTTGCCTTCTCAATGGAAGGAGGAGAGAGGTGGGAGAAAAATCTGAAACTAAAAACTAAATTAAATTTAAAAAAAGAAAAAAGAACTAACAAAATAACACAAAAATGAAACACTCCAAACTTGTTGCTTAATTCTGGCTGTCAGGTAAAGTGATCATTCTTTGTCAACAACAGGGAGACAAAAGGAAGTATTATGGTGAATGTGAACTCATGAATTAAACAGTATGTGATGCCATTTACTTGAGAATCTAAAATATCAAACCAATATCATCTTTATTTGACAGAAACAAGCCATAGAAAAGTAATAATTTGTCATGGGAATACAACTTGGCTATGGTAGCCCTGAAACTCAAGATACTTTATTACTGGCCAGATAAAAATTATTACTGAGCTATAAATGAAGGAACTATTTATCAATCTTTATGATTGTTAAATGGTTTGTTTTTTATAACTAGAAGTTAGTTTTCATTTTTTCTAAGGGCAAAGATGAATATTTAATCAATGACATCACAATTTAATGAATCACTAATATCATTACTCTAACTCTACCATGTAATCAGGGTATAAAAGAAAAGAACACTGAAAGTCACAAGAATCCTGGGCAAATCTTTTAATTTTTTGTCCCAATTTCTTCATCTATAAAATGGGGATAATACTACCTATCTCACAAGACTGTGTTTTGTAAAGTGTTTTGTAAACTATATTATAAAGTGTTTTGTAAACCATAGTTATAACTATAGTTATATATGTGTGTATATAGCTATAGTTATAAAAACAAATCTCTTTATTTAGTGTTATATTCTTTTCTAAAATTTTCTTTTGATTTTAAATCAATGAAAATGAATATTTCAAAAAACACTGAAGAACAGAAAACAGGATTGTGTAAAACTGAACAACTCTTACATATTATGATTTTTTAAAATGTGTACATTAAATTTAACATAGTAGTTTAAAAAACTTTATTTTATTCAGATTTTGAAGTGTTCCTATTTTTCATGCTATAAGATACCAAGGAAAATGATAAATTGCCATAAATTCTGCTACGTAACTGAGGTTATTTTTGTTTAGCTTCTAATAACCTGAAGTCTTAAGTTATGCATATATGCCCCTAGACTGATAATTTAATGAACAACACATCTGCCTGAAAAAAAATCTGTTTATTTCAAAAGTGGTTGTCAGTTTAAAGATCTTTTGTCAGTTTGAAAAAGCCAACCTTTAGCTTTGACACTGAAATGCTAATAAGCACCTAGAAGTTTGAAATAAATGAAAATCTGATGTTGTCAATCAGGATTTTTAAAAAAGCTAAATGTTGGAATTGTAAAAAATTAAAATCCTATAAGGTCGTTACATTTTGAAGTAGCAATATCATAAAATCTAGATGATGATATAATACACCAATACATAGATGAACTACCTTAATCATTTAATCATGTAGTTCTTTGATCAATCACAAAACACTTTCAAGAAACTGACCCAAAACTTAATCTACCAAATATATTGAATAGTTGAAATTCAGGTGCTTTTCTCTAACTTTTGCAAAAACATTTGTGATTTACATATCCTTCCAAACTTATTCTAATAAAGGAAAGGAGAAAAATTGCTTGTCTTCATATAGAATAAAAATACATAGAATTAATAAAGAAGGGGCTGACTTAAATAAACACCATAAAAATGTTTTTCTATGAGAGGAACAGAGCTTTGCCTACAGGACAAATGTAGGAGAGAACACAACTTTTCCTATGGCTCTGGGAAGGGATGTGATTTTTTAAAAACATAATCTCATATCTTCCACCAGTTTTGTGACTATTAGTTAGTTTAGCTACTATGCCTTAGTTTCCTTATTTATAAAATAAGCAACTTACTAGGATAATCTATAGTTACTTATATAACTATATACCCATACAACTCCTTAAATCTGACATTTAAAGTTCTTCATCATCTGCCTTTATCTTAACTCTCCATCACACCCATATCAGATGAGTTACCAAATCCTATCAGCCATAGTCATAAAGATCATTCTCTTCTGTTCTTTTCACTTACATATTCTCATTACTTCACTGCAGATCCTCAGTATTTCCCACCATTCTGACCACTTACTGTAGTCTCCTAATTGATTTCTTTGCCTTTAGTCTGTTCCCCTCTACAACCCAGCCTTTTATAGATACTAAAATAGTCCTAAGGCTTTAGTCCAACAACTCCCCTGCTCAAATCTTCAATGGCTCAAAATTGTCATTAGGATATAACTCCTTACAGACTTTTAAGGCTCTTCACCATCTTCCTTCAACTTGCCTTTCAAACTTTACTTCACACAAAAGCACTCACAAACTTTTTGATCCTATCAACCCAAACTATTGGGATGATAGGATCACACTATTTAAGGTTGAGAGGAATCTTTAAAAGTCCAACTCTTTCATTTTATTCAGATAAAAAAATAAACCCAGAGATACTAAGTGACTTATCTAAAAATTTTCAATTACTTTCTGACTTAACACTGTTTCATTCATTTGATCATTGTGAGAGCCCTTTTTATAAAGCCCCTCTTGTTAAAAATCTAAGATGTTTAATTCCCTGCTTTGGTGTACAGGTTATCTCAGATTGTTTGTTTGCTTGTTGGTTGGTTGGTACTAGCTAAAGGATTCTTATAAACCATACAATAAAATGAATCACTATAAATCTGGTAAATTCCCACACATACACCAAAGACCAATGTTATAATTAGCTATTGAGTTTTTGATTAAAGACTAGACTCAGCTTCATCCTTGCCCTTAACCTATATAATAGTGCTAGCTATTATATAAAACCGAAATGTAATTTTAGTGAGAGACTGAAGTAACATCACCAAGAAACAAGGATATCCTTAAATTCTATTCTCATTAGTCATTGTCCCAAAGACCAGCTGTCACTTTGTTGACATACAATCAAAGGGCTTTGTCCTTCATTGGAAAGACACAAAAACTTTGACTAGATCTTTAGCACAGAATTTTAAAAGACACCTCAGAACATATTTCACAGGAATTCTGAAAGGGAAAAAATATCCTTCATTTTACAGATGAAGAAATGGAGGTACAAAGAGATTAAGTGATTTGTTGGTTATAAGCTAATAATGTCTGAGACAATATTTGAAATCAAATCTTCCTTCCAATGCAGTTCCTTATTCATTGCATTCTGGAGGTATGACTTAATTGGGCTGAACAAATGAATAAGCCAGGGAAAATGTTGGGACTGACTGTTCTTAGGAAGGACAATATACTAGCATCATGACTGCCTCTAGTTTATGGTTCTATATACTACTTATGACTATTTCAGAAAAGATCAACATTTAATTGGCCCTAAGGTACATTCCACAGTTGCTTGAGTCTCTGGGCCATGGGTACTATTTTTCCCTTAGCCCTCAAATTTCTAATGAAGTAACAAAGTCATTACAACTTGGCACAACTCTGCCTCACTTAAAATCCAATTCATGGGCATGCCATCACCTGTCACATAGTGATATCATCAGTCCTCTTCAAAAACAATGGACAAAGATCCAGAGAAAGAATTGTGGAGTTTGAATAAAGACCAAAGACCTTTAATTACCTTTTTAAAAAAAAAAAAGTTATCTTACTATGTAATTTTGCTATTTCTTAAACTTTGTTTTTCTTTCTTAAGGATATGATTTCTCTCTCATCACATTCAACTTAGATAAATGTATACCATGGAAGCAATGTAAAGACTGCCTTCTGTGGAGGGTGGGGGGAGGGAAGCAAGATTGGGGGGAAATTGTAAAATTCAAAATAAATAAAATCTTTCTTTTATTAAAAATTTTTTTAAATGGACAAAAAGCAATAACTACAAAACAGGAGCAGAATAAATCTTCACTCTAGGTATTCCAATTGAGACACTTGGAGTCCTGTGTCTGACAATATCCTATTTTAAGCTTTAAATAGAAAGAGATAAAATTTCAATAAAAATGCAAGAAATGTCATTGAACCTATAGCATAAATGGGTTAAATGTGGACATTATGAATATCCATCCTGGGTCAGATTTAAGGTCCCAGATTTATCTATCCCAATTTAGTTCTGGAGTTACTTTGTGGAAGGGTATGTTTGTCCTTCCTCCCCATGTCAGTCTTACAATGGTGTAAATGACATAAAGATGAGCCTTCTCAACTCTATCTAGCTTTCATTAATGTACTGGCTATGCATAAGATTATGTGACAAAATAACATACTATGTAAAGTCAAAAGTAATTTCCCTAATGTATAAGTGAGCAAAGAATATGAACAAATAATCCTAAGAAGAATAACAAAATTTTAAAAACAACTTGAAAGACTGACCCAAATCACTAATAATTGACTAAAACATCAAAACAACACTAAACTTTCACCTATCACTCAATAAATTGACAAAGATGAAAAGAGATAGGAATAATTGATGTTGGAGGGTTTGTAGGAAGATATATTCACTAATATTGTTAGTGGAGCTGTGAATTGGTTACAATATTGGGAAGCAATTTGGAATTATGCTAAGGAAGTAATAAAATGTCCATGACATATGATCCAGAGATACCACTGCTAAACCATACTCCAAGAAAGTCAATAATAAGAAAGGTTCTATGTACCCAAAGAATATTGATAGCAGTGCTTTTTGTAATAATAAAAAACTAGAATGCCCATCAATTGGAAAATAGATGAACAAATTGTACATAAATGTAATGAAATATTACTACCATGTAAGAAATATGAATATGAAAAATATAGAGATGAGAAGATGTGAACTGATACAAATATAGTCCAAAGACCTAGGAAAAATACATATGACAACATTGATATAAATAGAAAGAATAAAGCAACAATAACAAAAAAATATAATCAATACTGTTAGAGTATAATGACCAACCTTCGTTCCAAAAAAAGAGAGGAAAAGAAACTTATTTTTAGAGGTAGGGGACTATGGTTGAGCAACGCTGTCTGTTATGTTGGTCTCATTTGATGTTTCACTTAGGTTTCTGCTGTATTTTTTCTTTTTCACTTTGTTATAAGAGATGCCTCTCTGAGAGGGAAGAAGAGAATGATATGTTTGGAAATTAAGGTAATATATAAAAAAAAGATATTAATGAAAACATTTTTAAATTCAGCTCTGGTCCTATCACTATGCCCATACCAAACAGTATGGATCTTAAAAACACTGTATGTTGGAGTTAGAAGGAACTTGAGGTATCATCTAGTTCAACTCCTAAGAAACCAAAAGACCATAGTGATTAATTAAATAATTTAGTCTAAGTTGTATAGGTAGATATCAGAATCAAATCTTGATTCCCAATCTGGGGCTCATTCCCCTTTATTTTTAATGTCTAAAGTTATGTCTTTGAAGTTTCCAGACATTCCCTCCCCTTCTAGATCTCATATTCTAAGAGCTGGTAAACAAGTTTGTGTTTTACATTTTTCAAAATATTATAAATGTTCTCCTTTCAAATGCTGTTTTCATTAGGAACTCTTAAGACATCCTTTACAATTCAGTAGGGAAAGTCTTTGGAGGTTACTGTGGCTAAAAAATTCATCATTCTGTGATCAATCTAATAATGAATCTCTCAAAGAAAGGTTTGGCAAGTCTTCAGATGGCAGATCAGCATTCATCATTACCAAGAAATACTAAAGCCTTTTCAGGTAGTAGAATTTGTCAATTTCTAGGAACTCATTATTATTTCTACACAAAATATGAAGATTTTGTGGAGGTAGAATGTCCAAAGAGGGGAAGATATTTATTTTTAAGCTAACACTCCCCCTACATGAAAACATGAGTGTTGGCAAAACAATATAATATAGTAGCAAGTAGCAAAGCTAAGGATTTGAACCTAGAACTTCAGAATCTCAAAAAAGGGTACTGATGCCAAACTATTTCCTTTAACTTATTGTAGTTTTTTTTTAGCCAAAGACAAGAATTTTAGGGTTTGATGGCATTTTAATTAAAATTAAATTAAATTAAATGGGCAGCTAAAATTGATTCAGTGGATAGGGCACCAGGCCTGGGGTCAGAAAGACTCCAGTCTCAGACACTTACTAATGGTGTGAGGCTGGGCAAACCACTTAACCCTGTTTGCCTCAATTTCTTTATATATAAAATGAGCTGGAGAAGGAAATGGAAAACCACTCAAAGAAAACTCCAAATGGGGTCATGAAGAGTTAGAAATGACTGAATAACTATAACAACAATGATAAGTAATGTTTACCACTTTTATTTTAATGTACAGGTAGACTAGAGTCTATCTTGAACTGTACATTCAAGAATACTTTTGTAGAAAAATATTGTCAAAAATTGAGAGTGTAGAAAGAGAAATATGGTAGAAAGTAAAACTTCATATTAAATGTTGATCATTGATAATGTTAGGATAGAATAAGGATTTTTTGAATATATATATAGGGGTTTTTTGGAAAGTAGAATTTCCCACTTCACTGCATGGGGAGAGTGAGATATTCATTGTGAAGCAGGTAGAATGAAGACCAGATAAATAAGCAGGATATACTTTTGTGCAAGGAATTTCAGCAATTTTATCTTAAAAATCATTTAGAAGAATAGCAGCAACATTTTTACATAGTTCCTATATCGAATAACTGGTAGTCCATCCCGATGGAAAGAAAACTAACTTTTTTAAGAATTTAATGTTAAGAAAAATGAATTTTGAGAACCTGGATCTGATCAAATACTAAGTGGAACAAGAGAGACAAGAGAGAAAATGAAATAACTGCATAGATGAAGTAAAATGTAGATGAATTTTAGGACCTCTTAAATTTGGGGAAAAAGAAAGGTTGTATGCTAACTAGGAGCCTATTGGTAGGGGAATTAAGGGTGAAGGGAAGGAAGTAGCCATTTACATGTTTTTGAGAGATGTCTAATAGTGTATGATTGAAATTCTTAACTATTTTATGTCATGGATTCCTTTGGCAATCTGATGAAACCTATGGACCCTTACTCAGAATAATTTTTAAAAAATCATAATTGAGGGGTGGCTAGGTGGTACAGTAGATAGAGCACCGGCCCTGGAGTCAGGAGTACCTGAGTTCAAATCCAGCCTCAGACACTTAATAATTACCTAGCTGTGTAGCCTTAGGCATGCCACTTTAACCCCGTTTGCCTTGCAAAAAAAAATCACAATTGAAGGAAATTTCAAATTTCAGTTAGATTTTAGTGAAAATTAAGATGTAATTTTTTTCTCATCCAATCTAATCACAGATTTCGGGGGGGGGGCTGCAAACTCCAGGTTAAGAACTCCTGGTATTGGACATTTTCATAGGTACCTGAAAAGGTCAGTTGGTGCACTACCTGTCTCCCTCTACACACTAAGCTAATGGGTTGTCCCAAGCAATACAGTATTTCACAAAGTGCTTCCATTTTTCTACATCTCTGAGTGATGGCATCCTGCTGGAGTATCAGATTACAATAAAAGGTACAATCAAGAACCAGCACATAGCTCCATAGAATTTCTTTCACAAGTCCAAATACCAAACTCAAATGTTGCAGATCTGTTACTATGGGAACACTTTGTATTGGAGAATGAGGGGGGCAGTGGATTTAGTTTAAAAGTTCAGAATATTTCTTAGCATGAAATCAAATTGAAATTCAAAACACATGTGTTGACAATCCAAGATCACTTGGAATGTTAAAGCAAAACATATGAAAAAAAGTAGCTCTGTTGCATTGATCTGAGTAGAATTGTGCTGTCGGGAAACATTGGCAGGGGCCTTAACTGCATGGGGCTAAGGACATTCATGATTCACACTGAAATTAGTGATGGATAGAATATTTTTTGCCACAAATATAGCAGTAGAGATGTATTTTAAATATTTTTTCAATTATCTCTCTTTTTTTCAAGGTGCAAAAAAATCATGGAAATTCTTTTTATAAATCTTGAAATATTAAACAATCTAGAACTGGGTGATTCTACCAGGGGTAAAAACTAGATTTCAAAACTCCTTGAATTTAGCACATTCTAAAACACATTTTTCTCCAGTGACATTCTTTTTTTTGTCACATTTTAGGGCCCTACTTTATTTCAGACAAAGCATGTGTTTCTAACTCATTTGCACCTGAACATTGAAATATTGATTTTTTAAAAAGTGAATAAATAATTAGGAAAAATAAAGATTTTTTTCTATTCAAAAGAAAAGCTCCCTAACCAAGATTAATTAAATTCTTAATCCACGAAGTTTGTGAAAAGCACTGCAGATAACCCTAGGCAATCAAGCAACAAATATTTATAAAGACTGATGTTCCAATCACTGTGCTGGACCCAGGAGAGAGAAAAGATAAAAATGAAATATTCCTTATATTCAAGGATCTTTTATTCTACTGAACAAGACAATATGTAAATGCAGAGGACATATATGATTACCTGGGATGGGGAGGGGGAGTACTAGCAACTAGGAAACCAGGAAAGGTCTCATAAAGAAAATGGCACTTGAATTGAATCTTGAAGGAAAGCAAAGGATTCTAAGAGGCACAGGTGAGAAGGAAGGACATTCTAGGTATGGGAGACAAGTCAGGGAGAAGGCAGTGATAGTCCATGGAAGCCTATATGTGGAGAGCACAAGAAGGCCAATATGGCTGCACCATAGTGTATGTAGAAGGGGACAATGTGTAATAATACAGAATGGAATCAGAATATAAATTGTTTTTATGGTAGGAGCAATGTGCTAACCCTGCCTTCTTTCCCTTAAAAGGTACTGAGACATTACTCAATGTTGGTTGACTGCAGGGTACTCAAGATTTAGACCAATGACATCACTTTTCTTATTGCTGCTAGGAGCTTGGCAATGGGAGACCTTCACTCAGTTGTCCTCAATGCCTATCCTTGTTGGAATACATTCTCTGTCTCATGACTAAGTAAATCTCTCTTTCTCTCTTTTAACCATTGAATGAACTATGAGTGTTTCATGTTTCCTATGTCTAACCTAAACAACCAGGGGACCTGCTGTCAACTCAGCCCAGATAAGAACAACTTTAAATGACTCAGTTTCTATTTGTCTAGCATTTACTCAGTAGGGGTAAGGCATGACATTATTAAATATGTACTTTAAGAAAATCATTTTTGGAAGCTTTATAAAGAATGGAGAAGAGTGTGTTTGACAGTATCAAATGCTCTAGACAAGTCCGTAACCTGTCTATGCCTCTGATGCCTCATCTGTAAATTAGAAAGTTGCATTAGTTGACTTCTAAAGACTCTTCTGGCTCCAAATCTATGATCCTAAGATCTTCCAAACTCAACAAGATGAGAAAAGAAATTCATGCAAAAATAACAAAGGAAACTTCTTTTTAAAAAATATGAAAAAGATAAGCTATTTAGAATATCGTTATACTATGTTATAGAAAAATCTATTAATTGTTCAACAACTATGTTAGAATGAGAAAAATAATGTAGAATTAGAAAATATCAGAGGCCACCCAGCACAACTGCCTTATTTTACACATGAAGAAGAGTAATTCCAGAAGCTAGTGGCCATGCCATACCTGAAGATCAGTTTCATTTCTTCCCATTATATTTCTCTATCTTGAAGTTATACTGTAATTTCATAGGAAAGGGCAATGGAAGGCAAATTAAAATAATCCCCAACCCCAAACTTAGAGTGTGAATGATATCTATATGCTATGGCAACAGAACTATGAATTTTACTGTATGACTAGAGGGACATCAGACAACTTGGGGTAGTTTTACTATCTTGTCAATTTGCGGAGGTGATTTTACCCACTGGGTCTCAGTTTCCTGAGAGGAGATGGGACTAGATAGCCTCTAAGGTAATTCAACTCTAAATCTTATGAACCTAACTTCATACCTGTCAGATAGTTGGTGTTCAATAAATGCCTTTTGAATTAGATGAATCCTATGGTCTTAGACTAAAGAATATAAAGGACCTGGTACATGACATGTCTAAGAAAGTATCAAAAACCTAAACAAAAGTTTGTCTCCTGAACTAGAGCTCCATGTCAATATTTCATTACCTTCTCAAGTTTTTTCCAAGAAAATCCTACATAAGTAAAAAACTTTTTAATTCTAAAATTGATAATTCTTTAAAAAAAAGAGGATAAACATTTGTAGCACATTTCAAGATATAGAACCAAAAGGGATGCCTGTAAAGATAGTTGTATATAGATATAGACCCAGGTCTATATCAAATGGAGACAAAGAGATAAGAGAAAGAAATAGGACAAATGGCTAAAGGGAAATTTAATTATTAATTATTTGGAGGATTTCAGGAATAATAAAAAATATTAGTAGTAAGATAAATGATTACCTTTTAGTTCACTAATACTAAGCAAGAACAGCAGTTGGAAAGGGGTGGAATACTGCAACTGTCCCTTTACTGTTAGTTTTCACATTAGCCCAGAAAGTAGTCTAAAGTTATTAAGCAGGGTGGCTAGGTGGCGTAGTGGATAAAGCACCAGCCTTGGAGTCAGGAGTACCTGGGTTCAAATCCGGCCTCAGACACTTAATAATTACCTAGCTGTGTGGCCTTGGGCAAGCCACTTAACCCCGTTTGCCTTGCAAAAACCTAAAAAACAAAACAATAAAGTTATTAAGCATAATATAACTTAATTATTTGAGAACTCTTCCTGATTAGGACTCTCTAAAGGGAATGATGAGCCCCAGCTTGCCTAGAGCATCAAATTCATAGGGCTGGCTCCAGAGCTAATAAGAAATGATACTATGTTTAACATTTTCAAGAAATGTAGTGCAAACTGTGATAGCAGTAGAAGAATGAAAATAACATACAATAAGTGCAAAATGTATGGAATGTATATATTGTTAGTGTAAATAAGTTCCTTTTAATTAGTCTATTTAATGAGTGCATGACAATCTTTACTAAGTGCAAAGTGCAAGTATATGGAAATAATAAACCCAATTTCTGCCCTAGGGAAGTCTAATCTGGAAGATAGCACAGGCAAACATAGAATAAATATATTCAAACAAGTAGAAAAATAAGCTATAGGTATACATGAGGGAATAATGGATGGAAAATCAAAATGGATGGAAAGCAGGTGATATAAAAAGAGTGATAGCATAAACTATTGGATAGACATAGAGCCTGTAATTTTATTGATATATAGAGTTCCCAGATGAAGAAATTCTTACTATTTATAGACAATAGCAACTTCTCTGTAATTTAGTCTCATAGACTTGTCTAGAGCACCAAGAGGCTAAGTGATTTACCCAAGATCATATGAGGGTATGTGTCAGAGATAGGACTTGAATCCAAATGCTCCTGGCTCTCTATCCACTCTAACATGATGCTTCCCTTGCTTAAAATCATGGGAACCAAAAAATAACTGAAAGTGAAATCTCATTGAAAGATTTGTTAGAATTGATGGACTAGCTAAACTTTGAGGCAGAAATACAATCTCACCATAAAATAAAAAAAACTTATTTGTATTTAATTTAATACAAACATTCTAGTCTTCTCATTCAAATTAGTGTCACTGGAAGAGAACATATATTTAGCCCATTGTAACCATTAATATTTTAGGAATTCATCTTTCAAAATTTATTAAAAGATCAAAGAGTTGGCTCTGAAAGGGTTCTCATTTTGCAAATGTATAGAGACCTGTAGAAGATAAATGATGCACAAGTTATAAATGGCAGAGCCAGGATTCAAACTTGGGTTCCAAGACTCCAGATTTCATGTTCTTTCTCTTCTGTTACCTTTCAACTCAGTTTTAGCATCCCTTGTTCTCCCAACAGCTTTTGTTTTGGACCAAAAACAGTCTTTCCCAACATGACCTATTTTATTCACTGAACTTGATGCTAAAATTGTTTTGACTATTTCCAAAAATCCAGTTCATTCTCATAAGATGAATATTTGCCACCACTCAGGGTCTAACGGAAGACTATGCCATGGGATCTGAAGGCTTCAAAAGAATTCTTATTATATTTCTTTTTTCATTAAAACAAGCTGTTTTATGGCCATTTTGCTTTGTGTAATTGGCTTGCTTACAGAATATCCTCCCAAATTGTAGATGGCTTAGTAAATTATAATTTGGTCCTCTGTTAGGCTGTTTCTTTTGAGCTGTGGAATTTGTATTTATCTTTAGCCCTCCTACCTCCATCTGGTTTCACCTAATGATTTTCAATATTAATCCCTTCTGAATGAAAGAGACTGGGGTGGTAAACTAAGATACCAGCACAAGGGATTACTGAGCTCTATATGAATTTGTTTCTATTGGTACATGACGACAATACTCTAGAGGGGACTGGAACATCCTGGTACCTTCCAGATAATTTTATGAAATGGGTGATATTTTATTGTCTTTGATTTGTCAGTATGTATACATTAGAAATGAAATGTAAATGACTGACAGCTTCATCAACTCTGTGTTGACAATAAATCAACTTTGAAATGAGGAATGCCCCAATTGACTGTATAGGGTGCTAAGGACAAAAAAAGAATAATATTTGTAAAAATATTTTGAATTCTTGGAATACAAATTTCAACAGGAAACCATTCTTTTGTAAACTGCCCATTACACTTCCAAATAGTTATAATTATTAGGAAGATAGTGGTGAATTTGCCTCTTTGCAGCTTCTGCTCATTATTCTTAATTCCACTTTTTTGAGGTCAAACAGAAAAGGCCAGGTTCCCCATGAGACAGCCCTTCAAATATTTGAATAAATTAGGACTTTATTCCCATTCAAACTCTTCTCTAGACTAAAACTTACCAACCAAAAACTTCAACCAATCCTCAAATGTCATGACTGAAAGAGTCTTCATCATCTTGGTTGATATCATATATATATACATATATATATATATATATATATATATATATATATATATATATATATTCCCCAGTTTAAATGTTACTTGCTAAAATATATGCTCAGAATTAAGTGTACTACTTGTACTACTTCAAAGATGGTCTAACCAGGTCAGAATACAATAGGACTCTAAATCTTGACACTACACTTCTCTTAATAGTCTAAGATTATATTTTTTAGGTTACTATGGCACACTACTTAAATCCCCAAATTTTAAATTAATTTTTTTTTTAGTTTTTATTTAAGGCTATAAGATTAAGTGAATTTCCCAAGGTCACACAGATAGGCAATTATTAAGTGTCTGAGGTTGAATTTGAACTCAGGTCCTCCTGACACCAGGACCAGTTTTCTATCCACTGCACCACCTAGCTACCCCAGCCCCCCAACTTTTTAAAAATCAATTGCTATCAAGTCATGTTTCCCCCATCTTGGGCGTCAGTTTTGTGACATTGATATGCCATTTATTCATTTATCTAAAATATTAATAAAAATGTAAGGCCAAATACAGAGCCTGATATATCACTTACCATGTTAACATCAAACCATTAATAACTACTCTTTGGGTCCAGTCATTCAACCAAATCATCTTGTACCATCAAGCATTTAATATTGATAACATTCCCCTATTCACAGAGGCAACATAATATGGTGGAAAGAGCACTGGATTTGAAGATAGAAGGCCTGAGTTCAAACTTTGACTTTGATACTTGCTATGTGACCTTCTTACTAGGATTCTTCAGTTTTTCATCAGTAAGATGAAGGGAAAGAGCTAGATGGCCACTAAGGTCCCTTCTAAATGTGAGTCAATGACTAGCAGTATAGTTACCCTGTCATGGAAAAGTAGCATTAGACTTGTTTGACCTGTTATTGATAAAGCCATGATGGCTGACTACTTGGGTTTAGTGCTTCTTCTTTTTCTATTAGAAGAAATAATTCTACTAATTATTTTTTATAATATTTTATAGAAGTTTTTTGGATTTCAAATTAAGCTCATGGATTTATAATTTACAGACCAATTCTCCCTCCCCCTTCTCCTTGTCTCCATCTCTCTGTCTCTCTGTCTCTGTCTCTGTCTCTGTCTCTGTCTGTCTCTCTCTCTCTCTCTCTCTCTCTCTCTCTCTCTCTCTCTCTCTCTCGCTAACATTTGTCTTTGTCCTGTTCTGAAACATGTGCAATTTTTTAAAAAATCACAAACAGTGGTTCATTTATCAAATTTTCCAAGGCTTCCAGCACAATTATTAGGGTTTAGACTGCCCTTGACTTGATGAATTTAACTCATTAAACAAGTCTGGGTGTTCTCTTATTATCCCCTATATTTCTTAGGGTTCAACTCCCTATTAACCCCTTGTTCTTCCTAAATATTATTCTCATTGGCAAAGAAAACAGAAGCAGAATAAGAGATGGATAATTCTTTGTTCTATGTATCTTCTGTGATCATTATTCCATTACTCTGAGCAGTTGTAGTAGTCCTTTGATTTTCCGCTTTTCTTCCAATATATTTTAAACCTCTCCCTGATTGTAGTTCTTAGTATTTCCTGTCAACCTTAATTCACAATGAGCTTTGTTGTTGTTGTTGGTTTTTAGATTTTTTCAAGGCAATGGGGTTAAGTGGCTTGCCCAAGGCCACATGGCTAGGTAATTATTAAGTGTCTGAGACCGGATTTGAACCCAGGTACTCCTGACTCCAAGGTTGGTGCTCTATCCACTGCGCCACCTAGCCACCCCTACAATGAGCTTTTAATGTTCCTGATACCAGTCTTGTGGGGCCATTCCATGGTTTTATATTTATCCTTTATTTACCCTTGCTTCCATCTTCTGAATATATTTTTATTAAATTCTGAGTAGATTAGTGAGGTCTCTCTACAGCAACAGCAATTGTTATTAACATTTCCCCTTTTTCTTTTCTTCAGAATTTTTTGGTATGTCTTTATGTTATGTCTTATATTGAAAACCCAAATATTAAAAAGAACTTTGGTATGATGTGGAAGTACTTGGAGTTAGGAGAGACCTGTGTTTGAATCCTTTCTCTGACAATTAATACAAATCATTTAATCTTTATAATTTAGTTTCCTTGTCCACAAAATAGGAAAATCATCTATTTTATTTTAGTGTGTTATGTTTTTCTAAGAGTGAAGAAGTCTGTCAAAATTTTATAAACTTAAATATTAAGACACAATATAAACATCAGCTATAAGCTAACATTAATTTGAAACCAAGCAAAACCTCTATTTTTTTCTCTACACAAGTTCCTATCTAGCCACATCTCTCTCAGCCTGTATTTATACTACTGATTTTTTAAAAACTGGGAATCAGGATTTTACATTCATCTCTTTTAAATTTAAAGAGTGTCAGATCCTTTTCTTCTTCCTGCTTATCTCTTCCTCCTAAATTTGATCATTGGAGATGTATTTACTTTGAGCCAAAAAGTATCTGGCATATACTACAGAGTACATTACATACTCTCATGAGATAACAGAGTCTGCTTAACCCACCACATTTCAATTTTAAAAAATTGGCCACTCTAGTATAAGATGGGGGTGGTGTGGTTAGATGGAAGTTGGTTTATAAAAATTGTAGGCATTTAAGTAGATTTTATTACCCTATTTCATAATAAACAGGTATTATTGCTCCCATTTTACAGATAACTAGTAAGTAAACTGAAGTTTGAATAGATTAAGGCACTTCTTGGTATTGGGGGTCAGATCTGAATACACAAAAGCACATCTTTTTTGAACATATTTACATTTGGCAGTCAAACATTAAAAATTCTTTATAGTTTAGAAAACTAAAGAAAAAAGGGTAAATCTGAAGAAATCTTGAACTCTAGCACTAAGGGAAGGGTATCTAGTTGAGTCAATGGGAGCATCAACTTGGCTTAGACGGACATCTATACAGGTTCTTTTTTCCATAGTCAGCAAATAGGTTTTTGCTCCTACCTTATTTTCCCACTGAGAAAGAGAATCAGCACCAACTGGTTTATAGAGTTATCAGTCTACTTGTTACCAATCTATCTAGTTATAAATTGGTTTGCTGATGGGTCAGTCATTGAAGTTTCAGCAGGCAATTTTCCAAGGGCCTGATTACTCTTAGAAAAAGTGATCATTGAAGTTCTATACTGATAGCTGTAGGAAACTATAACTTGGAAGAGCATCTCACCTTGAGGCCTTCCATCATCAACATTTTTCCTAATGACTACAGTGTGAATTAGCTTGTCAGACCTGTTCCCACATGACAATCAGCTAAGAGTAAATTTTTCTAGTTTTATATTCAGCCTATCCAGCTAATAGTTAATATGCATAAGGCACTCCAGGGGACAGATATATAATTAAAATATAGTTCCTTCCCTCAAAAAGGTTTATAATTTAGTATGTGAAATAAATCATGTACACAAATAGATACAGCATATTCAAGAATGTGATAATACTCCAGAATGTGATAAGAACCATAAAAAAAAAAAGCCAGAACCAGTTTTATAGGAGAGATATGGAAGCAGTGATCACTTTCAGTCAGAAAACCTTTATTACAATGATGGCATTTGGATTGGGTCCTAAAGAATGGATTCATTCTTTTCATGCTGACAACTATTCAGGACATTAGCAAGGCAAGATAGTGATGTGCTTCACTTCTATTTCACTTCTTTGAAAAGAGAGAGAGAGAGAGAGAGAGAGAGAGAGAACAAAGTCATGAAAAATTGAAAAGAGGCCTTGGTGATTTAACTGAGAATAGAATTCTGAATGGAAATTCAGAAAGAAAAACCTTTTCTTAAACAGTGTAGGTTGCTCCTACCCTCTTACTACAGATGACAACTGATACCTAGCAGGCTGGAACACCAAGACTACTACTCACATTTGTTACGGATTGAGGTCTGCAGGAAGAGGCAGATAAAGATAAAACTGGGAGGAAAAGGCAACGAGGGAGGCTAGACTAGAGCCTCCAAGAAATTCAAAGTGGAAAGGAGACCAAGAGGAAAGGGGAGGCATTAGGGTTAAGTATCCATCTGAAGACAGACTACATTTGGCAAAATCAATGTACAGAGGAAATAGGGAAAGATCAGAGAATGGGAAGAAGTGAAGTTTTTAAAAATTATGTAGAAATAAGAAAAGCATTTTCTGGGGTTTTATGGAAAAAATGAGTATTCCATTATATTTGACATACCCTGGCACTGATTAATCTCTAAAGTGGAAAATGTTGTTATAGTAATGCTTTTTCTATCTGGAAACCTTATTAAGAACATGGTCAAGAATAGGGAAACAAATGGAGTGGCTAGGTGGCACAGTGGATAGAGCACCAGCCCTGGAGTCAGGAGTACCTGAGTTCAAATCCAGCCTCAGGCATTTAAGAATTACCTAGCTGTGTGGCCTTGGGCAAGCCACTTAAACCCATTTGCCTTGCAAAAAAAAAAAAAGAATAGGGAAATAAGAGGGGAAGAGGAAATAGGAAACAATCTCTAAGCAACCAAAATACAAGTAATAATTGGTATTTATCAAGTGCTTTTAGGTTTACAAGGGGCAGCTAGATGGTGAGGTGGACAGAGCAATGTGCCTGGAGTTAGAAAGACCAAAGTTTAAATTTAACCTAAGACATGTTATAAGCTGTGTGATCCTGGTCAAGTCACTTAACCCGTCTAAAACTGGAGAAGAAAATGGGCAGTCACTCCAGTATCTTTGCCAAGAAAACCCCATGGACTGGTCTATGGAGTCATGAAGAAGCAGATGTGATTAAATAAATAACAAATTAAGGTTTACAGAGATGCATACGTGTCTGTGTGGTGTGTGTGTGTGTGTGTGTGTGTGTGTGTGTGTGTGTGTGTGTGTGTGTGTGTGTATCTTGATCATGGCAAAATCATGAGAGTTTCTGAAGTATCATTATTCCTATTTTGCAGCTGAGGAAAGAAGCAACTAGGTGGTACAGAGGATATAGTACCCAAAACCTGGAAGATCTGAATTCAAATGTAGCCTCAGACACTTATTACTTGTGGGACCCTAGACAAATCATTACCTCAGTGTGCCTTAGTTTCCACAACAGTAAAATGAATGAAGAAAGAAGTGGCAAACTACTCCCAGTATCTTGGCCAAGAAAACCCCAAATGAGGTCACAAAGAGTTGGATATGACTGAAATGACAAAACAATAGCACAGATGAGAAAATTAAGGATTAGAGACAGTAAGTGATTTGCCCAGGATTATATTACTAATAAATAGCAGAAATGGATGTCTCTTAGGCCTAAGGTTAGATCTTTCTACTATTCCACATTTTTCCTAAAAATGTATGGCACAGAGTTGATCTAAAACTCAAATCATTTCCTCACAGGAAAGACCCTCAGACCCTATTTTGTATAGAGTTCTAATAAGCTTGAAAATTAAGACTACCGAACTGGGGGTGTTCTAATTCAGTTTATTCATCTGTAAAATGGGGATGACTGATAAATGGGGATAATGTACTCACAGGATGAATGCAAGATCAATTTAGATAATTTATAGAAAATGCTTACCAAATCTTAAAGTGCTATACAAATGATATCCATCATTATAAATTCATTTTATAAATTCCAAGTCCATAGAAAATTAGAAGCAGTCAATTAAAAGGTGAAAAAGAAATCCCTGCAGCAGAGGTAGCAAATATAAGCCCACAAATATAAGCCCTATTCCTGAGTATGACCAGAACCAGATTAAAATATAATTGGAAAGTAGTTAATAAATAAAATAAAATATAATGTTAATTTGTGATTATCTAAGTCAATCAGTGGCCATGGAGATCTTTACGCTTGGTTAATAGGCTCATTTCTATTTGAGTTGGACACTACAGTGCTACCAGTACCCGTTGCCATTAACTGAGAATGACAGTTGACAGTCTGACATCAAGCAAGAAGGTAAAACAAAAAATTGCAAAAAGTGGCCTAAAGAATTTAAAAATCATAATATTATGGGCCCATTTGGTACAGGGACAAAGAGATCTATGCTGATCTTATTACAATACAGAGTTAAATAATTAACCATCCTTATAGTAACTGAGCAATGAAGAAAAGATTAAATTATGTTTACTATACTCTGGAACTAGGGCAAGATATCAACAAAGAATAGTATTTCTTCTTATAGAAGTTTAACTGATAGAAATTCATTACCATAGCAAAGAGGCAAAAAGATCAATCACCTTTACCTGCAGACAACAGGTCTACTTGTCAAGTAGAGAGGCATAAGAATCAAGAACAAAGCTAGTTACAAAATCTTACAGGAGAAAATAGTGAAAGGCTTTGAGGAGAATCAAGGGATCCAAAACAAAATAAAAAGTAGTAAGAAGCAATGCAGGAAAAAAATATGTTTTTGGAAAGCTTTGCATGAGATTCAGTTAAGCCAAAGCATTTCAAGAGCTAGAATTTGAACAAACAAATCAAAAAAGTAACAAATCTGTCAGCATTTCTATAACAAATTATACTCTTTGGATTCTAGCATCAAATGTGTAGAACTGGAAGGAATCTTAGAGGTCATCTGTTCTAATAATCGTGTGTCTGTGTGTGTGTGTGTGTGTGTGTGTGTGTGTGAGAGAGAGAGAGAGAGAGAGAGAGAGAGAGAGAGAGAGAGAGATTGAGATTTGGCCAGATTCAATACTAAAGCACAGTGCTAAGATGCAAACCCACACTTCATTTCCAGCATTCCTTCCACCATACCATGTTCTTCATTAGTCAGAATTGAACAATATTTCATTCCCTATGAATGGTTAAATTAAACCAATTGTAGAAGTAAGAAATCTGCACTAGAAGTGATATGCTACTGAGGTAGTCAATATATGAACAAGAAGATAAGAAACAAGAAGATTATGACTAATAACACATAATGATGTATTATTGTCAAAAAATAAAAACAAAAGACATTTGAAGGCTCATTAATAACTAGCAAACTGTGTGCCTCTTATCTCCATATTATTTTCATGCTCTCAGTCTATATCCATATCATTTGACCAGCTTGAAGAGAATCCTTGCAAGTAATGTTCAAGAGTGGAATGGATTTTCCAAGTTACTATTGTTTTGTTTGATGAATCAAAACTGCTACCTAAACTTTGTCCTTGTGTTAATCTTTATTATAGAATTTTGTCTTTGTTCTTGAACCTGATAAACTGTAATTAGAAAATGACTTAGGAAAGACAGACTTTTTTTTCGAATAATGAATTCATGTATCTTTAGAGTTCTCTCTCTCTAAGCAGAAAGGGTTAGAATTCCAATAATTTAATTAATAAACCTGTACCTGACCAGGCTTATTTCAAAAATACAGAGTAACAGAGTACTGATTATTTCTTTCATAATGAGGAATGTATAGATATGGTTTGTACTAGACCTACTGATGGGATTATAGCAATAATAATAAAAGCTAATATTTTGTGTTAAATTTTTGCAAAACTCCAACATACATTATCTCATTTTCTCCCAACTCTGTAAGGTAGATGCTATTATTCTATCCATTTTTCAGACAAGGTCACTGAAGCTGAGATGTTAAGTACCTTAAATGCAATGGATTTGAGCCCCAGATTCCATATCTGCCTACCATACTGACTAACCATAAAATGGTTTAAACAAAAACAAAGTTTTGATTGTTTAAAGTGAGAAAATCTTCAGTTACCTACAAAACCCAGCAATCTGTATTAAGTTATTCTCTTGAGCTCTGAAAAGCCACCAATATACTATGCCACAACTTGAACATTCAGTTGATTTCTAGGCACTGCAGAGCAGCAGTGCATTGAGCTTTTAAAAATAAGCAAATCATTTAGAAATAGATGTCTCGGGGGAGGCTAAACTGATGAACAGACCAGGCTTTCTGATGCCATCTTAAAAGTCTGGAGGAAAAGCACCTCCATCATTTTATGATGGCACCAAAAGCATTCCAGTCGGTCTGGCAGTTTTCAATGGGGCCCCATTACCTGTCCATTTCAAATTTCATGAGTCTTTATGGGATTTTTGTACTCTGGGGAGTCACAGTCATAAGTCCAAAGGCCAAAAAAAGAAACTGGAATGTTATGGAACTTGTCTGTAATAAGTAAAGCTTATCTGTATAAAGGACTAGTATAACAACAAGTCAACTTTTGTGTACATTCTTAAATTTCCAGAAGAGTGCCTATGGAGGGGGGAATAAAGGAGGGAGGGGGGGAAGCCAATAAATTATTTAACTTGGCAAAATTTGATAGGATATCCAAATTCATTTTGTATATCATTACCAGCTTGGAGGCAGTTCCTATACATGCAATAACTTTAAATGTTGGACCAATAAACCCCAAAGGAAGATAGCATCTGACTGTGACCCAGTTAATCTCTAATCATTTCTGAAATGCAAATTAATTTTTTTCATATGAATAGGATGCCATTTACAGTTTATACAAAGCACATATATTTCCTGCAGCATGGTTTGAGGGTTGCCTTTCCAATCAAACTTCATAAATGAATGCTAGAATCTCATAAATAATGATTGCATTAGGGACCTAGTACAGTGTGCCTTGCAGTAAACATATTATGGTCACCACATGGAAAGAGAAACCATTCAAATGCGATTCCAAGACAAATAAAAAGCAATAACTCATAAAAACCGGGCTTTGGGCCAGTCTAGACTGGCAACGGTAAGTCATTTAAGAAAAGAGAAGGGAGTTTAGCAGCTCGTAATCCCCTCCCCCCACAAAATGGTCTAGGGCACTAGGATTCTATGACTAACTTCTCGATGGTTTTTGGTTAAAAATTTAAAGCTGAGAAAACAACTTGAATAGTTCCTAAAAATTCCATGGTAAGAGGTTCAACTAGTCATCGTAAGAGAGGCTCCATTATCTCCATTTTCCCAAGACCATCCTGCTCCCTCTTCATTACCAGCTCTGACACATCTGAGCTTCCAGTTAAAAGATTATTTGATTTTCACTACCATAAACCCCAAACTATTCACAGCAACCAAGAACATCAGAGCTGGGTAGGATCATTCCACGACTGCCCTGGGGAAGGTCGTGGATCTTCAAAACACAGACAACCTCTGGCTTCTGTCTGGACCTTCACTGTCCAGGAAATGTAATCCCTTGTGCCTATTTCTGATCAATCACTAGAGACACATCAGGGTCAGAGAATAACCTTTTTACCGACAGAGGTCAGGGCTACAGTGAAGCAAAACAAATAAAATAAATAAAGAAAACAAGCTACTCAGGGTTTAGGTTACAGGTAACTAGAGTTACCTCCCTAGGGGTGCTATGTTGTTTCGGGCATATAAATCACCTCATTTTTTTCTTTCTCCCTATTTTTAAAATTTGCACTGCCACTGACTCCCTCCCCTGAAAATCCTGGGAGGAATTGACAGTTTATTTTCCTTTGACAAGTTCTCCCATTTGTCTGACCCAGCTGCAGTGAATTTACAGATAATAGGTGGGCTATTCCCTGCTTTTCCCAAAATTGTTTCATTAATATATTTTGTTTTTACACTACAAAACATTTACAGATTACCTAACTTTGAGAGGTAACTGGAAAGTAGGACTTAAAAATCCTAGGGTTAGGAACTTCATAGCAGAATTAGAAACTAGGTTGCTTGACTGAACAACAGCTCTTGACTTCTGCAGACACATATTCAGTGTCTAGTATAAGCTAAATACTGGAGATTCAAAAGAGTAAAAAAAAAAAGAATAAGCTTTGCCCTCAAGGATCTTATAATCTAGCAGGGCAGGAGGAAGAGGGATGCTGTTGATGTTCAGTTATTTTTCTTTCTTTTTTTTCTTTTCTTTTTTTTAAGTTTTTTTTTGCAAGGCAAATGGTGTTAAGTGACTTGCCCAAAGCCACACAGCTAGGTAATTATTAAGTGTCTGAGGCCGGATTTGAACTCAGGTACTCCTGACTCCAGGGCCGGTGCTCTATCCACTGCTCCACCTAGCCGCCCCATGTTCAGTTATTTTTCAATTGTGTACAACTCTTTGCAACCTCATTTTGTTTGGCAAAAATCCTAGAGTGTTTTGCCAATTCCTTCTCCAGCTCATTTTTTATAGATGAAGAAACTAAGGTAAACAGGTGTCTAAGATCAAATTTGAACTCAGAAAGATGAGTCTTCCTGTCTCTAGACCCAGCACTCTATCCACCTACCACCAGGAAAGGAAATAAGAAGAAAAATAAATTACTAAAATTTAAATTAATATTGAATAAATATATGGAAAAGGTTAAACTGAGACATGCCAGAACAGCCAATAGTAATTGCAGAATCAGAGGCTGAGACAGGAAGAGAATTAGGGAAGTGTCAAGAGGGAGGTAGTATTTGAGTTTAGTTTATATAAAGAAAATTTCAGAGGCAGAGATGTTGGGGTGGGGGCATTATGTATACTAAGGTGATTAGTAAGCAATAAGCCTGGAAAGATGAGATGGAGACAACTTATGGAAGGTCTTGAAAGATGCCCTCAAGAGTTTCTATACTGAGGAGCCATTGATGATATTGGAGTAAGGGATTAACACAATCACACTTGAGCATTAGACTTCAAGATAAGTATTTGTTACACCAATAAATGGCTTACTGGAAAGGACACTGGACTATGAATCAGAAAGACTTGGGTTCAAATCCTGTCTCTGATACTTATTAGCTGTGTGACAACCTTGAGAAATTCATTTATCAATCTCATCTGTAAAATGAGTGGGAACAGGGGCGGCTAGGTGGCACAGTGGATAGAGCACCGGCCCTGGAGTCAGTAGTACCTGGGTTCAAATCCGGCCTCAGACACTTAATAATTACCTAGCTGTGTGGCCTTGGGCAAGCCACTTAACCCCATTTGCCTTGCAAAAACCTAAAAAAAAAATGAGTGGGAACCATTTCATATTCTCTAAAGTCACTTCCTCTACTAAAGTCCCTTCATATTCAAGACGTCTAATTTTTTAATTACATAATTAAGCTTCAAACATTATTCCCTCTCTGAGCTGGGAGAGGAGATACTAGTCATTAGGATCAACAGAGATCATTATTAGACCATATTATTTAACAAAGGGCATTTTCAGATATCACTCTCATGACAGTGTTTCAAGTTGTTAGAAAGGTCATTGTATCCCTATCCTGTTGGATACCAATGCTAAATAAATTCTATTTTTAATTAAGTAGATCTTAAGAGGCTTTGTCTGGAAGAAGTTAAGTAAGAAAAGTGAATGAGGGAAAGAAAAGATAGCAAGACATTCCTATTTATGGCTAATAACCTTATTGAGGTTCCTCATTGTGGAACTTATTTGTAAGAGCAGATTACTTAGGGACATTTGGTGATGTCCAGCTCCACCCCCCTCCCCTCTTCCCTAACCAATTATTTATAGAATGTAGACTGCATTATAAGTTTGGAAAAACAGAAATGTGAAGATTTGATGAGGTCTGATGCAGGTTTATTGTACTCTTTGCATTTTCATCTTCTGCTGTTACTTTCTAATGTGGAGTTAGCAGAGGGGAGAGAGAGGAGCATTTCTATGGGTCCTATCACTTCCCTAGAGAGATAACATCAAGTCAGGCAAGGACAATTTTAGTGAAAAGAGGTCAAGGGAAAAGTCTCCTTTATAAAAATCCCATAATTATTTCTGGACACCAGATTACATGAAGAATTTATAGGTTTGGGTTTTTTTTTCTCCAGTTTAGAGAGGCTCCCTCAATCTAGAAGATCAAAACTACTCATGCTGTAGAAGATAAGTCCTAAGGATCCCTGTGAGGCATAAGGGGGATAAGCGGTTTGTCCAAGGTCACATAGCTGGTATGAAGCCAGGCACACTACCTCCAAGTGTAGCACTCTGTCTCCATTCTCTATACTACAGTATCTCTATGGGGCACCCACAGTACAATACTGTTTCCTAAAGTCCTCAGATATGAAAACACAGAATTCAGAATTGGAAGGACCTCAGAGGTATTTAGTTTAGTCCATATCCCTAAAAATTAGTTGACAAGTGCTTGAAGACCTATGGTAAATACCTCACCCATTCTATTTTTGCAAAGTTCCTATCATTAGAGACTCTTTCCTTAGATCAAGCCTAAATTTGCTTTTTACCCATTGCTCCTAATTCTGCACTCTGAGACCCTGCAGAACAAGACTAATCCTTCCAAGGGAGCTATATAAGCCTCCCTCACCCACCCACTAAGTCTTCTCTTTATTAGGTCTAGACCTCTAAACCCATTTTCACACAGCATGAATAATCCTTTGGATGCTTTCCAATCTGTCATTATCCTTCCCAAAATATGGCGCTCAGAGTAAGTGGGTCTGCCTACAAGACAATGGAGCTATGCTTTCCCTGAGTCCCCTGAGTCTCTCTCATGAAGCCCCAAATTGTATTAGTTTTTCTGGCTGTCATATTACAAACTACTGATTGACCTGGGACAATGGACTTGAACTCATTAAGGGTTCTATTATTAGCTTGAGTATCAACCATACATTGGACATTTTTTTCCTGCTCCTTCCAGGCCAGGGATCATTCTCCTTCATTCTCCTTGTGAATCAATCAATCAATAAACATTTATTAAGCATCAACCATGTGCTAAATCTGGGGGATACAAAAAAGAGGCAAAACAGTCACTGCCTTCAAGAGGCTTACACTCTAATGGGGAGCAAGATATAAACAAATAGATACAAAGCAAGGTATATACAGGAAACATAGGAGATGATTAAGGGAGGAAAGTCAATGGAAATAAGAAGGGTTTGGGGAAGTCTTCCTGCAGGAGGTGGAGTTTTAGTTGAAATTAAAAGGAAGCTAGGGAAGTCAGTAGTTGAAGAGGAAAAAGGGCGAGTGTTCTAGGTATGAGGAACAACCAAAGAGAATGACCAGAGCTGAGAGAATTCATCATAAATAAACTATGAGTTGAAAGTTCTGACTTCTCTTTGTTGTTCATCATCATCAACATCTCATTCATAAGTGGGGCATATTATAGAATAATAAAAAAATGCTCAAACTGGAGTAAGAAGACCTGAGTTCAAATCCTGATTATGCCACTCACTGTGTGCCTTTCAGCAAGGCATTCAACCTTTCTGGGCCTCGGTTTCCTCACCTGTAAAAATAAGATGACCTCAAAAGTTCCTTCCATCACCAGCTCTATGATCTTGTCCCTTCTTTGTTCCACCTATTTCTCTTTATGTAATTTTAAAAACTTTTTGAGCTTTTCTCATCAGAATCAGCTCATTTTAGGTTTCAGGAATTCTAATATTCTTCTTATAGGACCATGCCACATCTTTTTATTAATGATTCATTACCCCATCCTTGCTTCCACCTTCTGAACATACCTTTTTAAATTAAAAAGTTTACTGATTAATAACCTGATGTACAGGTTGGATATTTTCCTTTAAGTTTAACTCTCCAGAACTATTTCTTTGCATCTTCAGAATTTCATTCTTAAAACTTTCCCATCCCTCTTGGTCTGATTTCTCTTACAGGCAAGAAGGCCAAATGATCCAATCTGTTTTTTTCTCTGAAACTTTCAGAGAAAATCAATCAATATACTGACCCAAGGCAGCCAAGTCACTTTTTTTAAAGGGTTTTTTTTTTTCAATTTTTTTCCTGTATTTTAATGAAGATGATGGAACATTAAGTGAGTTGGTTCTTTCACTTCAGCTTCTTCATAGCCAAACCAAGAGGCAGGGACTGTTTAAGTTTCTCTGCCTTCTCTTTGTCTGTGATGACCAATGTGTACAGGGACCTGCTGCATCAGACCTTAAACTTCACATTGTCCTTGTTTTACTTGATCTTGACAGATTTAGCATCTTTTCATCTGGCTGTGAGCAGGAAGTCTTTTATTTCCTCAATTTTGGGGGGGCATAGTGGCGGCAGTGGGTGGCCCAAGAGATAGAGCCTCGGGAGGGATTCTCACAAGGAGCCAAGGAAGCTGGAAAAGCTTTTTTAAGGTTTTTGCAAGGCAAATTGGGTTAAGTGGCTTGCCCAAGGCCACACGGTAAGGTAATTATTAAGTGTATGAGACCAAATTTGAACTCAGGTACTCCTGGCTCCAGGGCCAGTGGTCTATCCACTTCGCCACCTAGCTGCCCCAAGTCACTTTTAATACAAGAAAATACAGAAATGTTTACCACCAATCCAAGTGCAGAATTAGATTCTGGATCTGGGAAGGACCTTGAAAAACTATCTGGGTCAGTCTTTTGCTTTCAGATAGAGAAAAATCTATTAATACTGTCATATTACAGATGAGTTCCAAACCTACCCAAGGATCACACAGCTTAACACATAGTAGGTACTTAATAAATCTGTATTTAATTGAATGACTGATTTGCTTCAATGTAAGTTCTGTTGGAAAGGAGAATGCAGAATGGATGGTAAGATAGATAGGATCAATTTTGAGCTTTAAAAACAATATAATCTACAAGTTAGAGATGTACACGCCCACCTCCAACAACTTTATAAACTTAAACTTTCTTGTTGCTGAGTTGTTTTTCTGTCGTGTCTGACTCTTCACAATCCCATTTGAGGTTTCCTTTGCAGAAACATTGGAGTGGTTTGTCATTTCCTTCAGCAACCCATGGGGAAACTGAGGCAAACAAAGTTAAAAGGTTCACCAGAGTTACACAGCTAGTGAGGATATGGTTCAAGAACTACCCACACAGTGAAGTCATGAATATATGAGTTATTGAAATATGTGATTTTTTTAAATACTAGTATAATTACATGAAAGATTATCAGTCAGTGTATACACATAACTTTTTGAAAAGTCCTATTAATGGTCTTTCATTCAAAAGAGTGAAAAATAATCATATACCATAAGAAGGAAGCAAGAAATCATATAACTAAGAAAACAACAAAAAATATGTTTAAACAACAACAACAACAACAACACATCATGGCATCAAATAACTACAAGTGCCCATAGATTATATTTTAAATTGACTTTGGGAATAATGTAGACACAAAATTATATTCAGGGTAAGAATAATTTATAATATTCAGATCTGAATTTTTTCTTTTTAGTTTTTGCTAGGCAATGGGGTTAAGTGACTTGCCCAAGGCCACACAGCTAGGTAATTATTAAGTGTCTGAGGCCAAATTTGAACTCAGGTACTCCTGACTCCAGGGCTGGGGCACTATTCACTGCACCTCATAGCCACCCCCAGATCTGAAATTTTAATTAGAAAATCGACATTTTATTTTTTTAGCTGGGCCCCTTGAACCAAACTTATGATCCAGGATCTTAAGAACACCTTGGAGCAAGATGGCCATTTATGTTATGTTTTTATAATGTTTTTTTCAAAGGCAGAGTCCACAATCATTATAGTACTCTGAGCTAAAGTATGTTAAAAAAATATACATGACCACCCCATAGCTAAGTACTTTAGACTATAAGACTATGGATATTGGAGAAAAGGAGTACAAACAATCTAAATGGAAGGATTCAAACTTTTAACTGTTTACTTAGCATGGAATACACCAGAATTACAGAAATACTAATCACATCTTAAGAACTCTAAATTTTTCTTCAAAAATTTTTAAATTGGGGCAGCTAGGTGGCGCAGTGAATAGAGCACTGGCCTTGGAGTCAGGAGTACCTGGGTTCAAATCCGACCTCAGACACTTAATAATTACCAAGATGTGTGGCCTTGGGCAAGCCACTTAACCCCATTGCCTTGAAAAATCTAAAAAAAAAATTAAATTGGAAAAAATTTAATCTTAGGAGCATAGGTCTAGACCTGAAACAAATCTCAAAGACCATCTAACTCACAGTTCCCATCTTACAGATAAGGAAACTGAGACCCAAGGAGGCTCTTGGTCTGCAAAGAACTAGGTTTCTTTATTTCCAACTGATGCTAAATATAGTTCAATTAGCCTCCAACAGGCTGACTGTAGTCATGTGCTTTAAAAAAAACTGTAACATCTTGAAAAAGAACAGACCTATTTATACAGAAGATCATATTAAGGGAAATACAGCAGGGTGTAGTCAGGTAGATATTAAAATCTCCTTGATTTCTGGCATTACAGGCAGCAGCTGTGCTTCTTGACCAGAATGATATAATCCCCAAAAGTTATTCTGGGGTCATCCCACCAAGAGACTTTTTCTAATCATGAAACTGCTTTTTTAATAGCCCTATAAAAAATAAAACTTTAATTAATCAAGGATTATATACCACAATAGATAGACACATCAAGGAAAATTCATCTAGATACCCTTTCAAAAAAAGTTCTATTTGCAAATGAAAAATCAAATCCTCTCCTGATAATAGTGTCTCTCTTGAAAGAAAGGAAAAAAAGAAAAAAAAGAGTGGCTTCATTGTAGCTTACCCTTTTCTCTGACACCCCATCCTCTCCTGTAGACTCTTTCCAATCATGTGTATCTTTCAGGGCAGGCATGTGTTTTTTGTATGCTGGCTCTCTGTTTAAAGTGGTGTATCCTATGTGCTCATAAATTGGATTTATCGTCATCTTGGCAATATATTCTGCTGCCTTGGTTTCAATATAGAGAGTAATCAATCCATCAGTCACCAGATCGTGGATGGACTCAAAACGTTTCTCCCCAACAAAGTGCTTTCCATCGTAGTAGAGCCTGAAGTTTCTGGTTTGACTTCCAAATCTGCCTCAATGAAATGGGAAAGACGTTTTTTAAGAAAAATAACCAAGTGAAGTCTCCCTGAAAGAATTAAAAAACCAACTATGGGTTTTGGTGTCTTTCTCTTCTTAGTTTGCTTAAATAAACTGTGGCTAATCTCTGTGTATGGTCTGGGGAAAAAAAAGAAATATAAAATTGAACTTCTAAACACAAATGAGAAGACTAGCAACAGCTATGGAGAGGACAGCCAAATGCATGCCTACCCTAGAAGGAATGATTTGTTCTCCTTTATCCTTTTTAGTCACTTCATCATGCCTGCCTGTGGAAAAACTAGAGAGGGGATCAGAGAAGGGGGGAGGAGGAGGACCTTTACACACTATTGGGATTTCTTTTTATAGGTCCCTATCTCTATTTTCAATTGCTTAGTTCCCTGAGATGAGAATTTCTTAAAATAATCTTCTGCCCCATATGGTCATTGATCAATACTGAAAATGGCTGCTTGTGTCAGACCCCTGAAGCCCTTCCTTCCTGCAGGGATGTCCCATTCAGAGGGCAATCAAGCTCAAATACCAACAATAACACTGAAGTCAAACTCTTGCCAGACACAGAGTCATGTGGGATTGAATGATGGTGCAAGAACATGCATTCTCTATTTCTGTCCATTGGTCATATAGAAAAAGCATTCTATGCTTTGCTTGTTAAGTCTTTTTTTTTTAGTTTTTTTTTTTTTGCAAGGCAAATGGGGTTAAGTGGCTTGCCCAAGGCCACACAGCTAGGTAATTATTAAGTGTCTGAGACCAGATTTGAACCCAGGTACTCCTGACTCCAAGGCCAGTGCTTTATCCACTACTACGCCACCTAGCCACCCTGCTTGTTAAGTTTTAAGTAAATCTTTGATTTGTGTGTGTGTGCGTGTGTGTGTGTGTGTATGTGTGTATGTATACATCAATCATTTTGGACTCTGGGAAGAAATCTCCTTTGGAGGCCTCATAAAGTATAAGGACGAGATGTTTTGCCTTTGGCGGAACTCTCTTATTTACTTTCCGCATCAAAACTCACAATTGGATCTGAGAGGATGTGAACCTACCTCCAATCCTTGTGCAAAAAGGATGGAGAAAGGAAATGGTCTTTTCAGAAGATTTCAAGTCATTCCAGGGATCAAAGCAAGATAGTCCAATCTCAGTTACTTTTCCTTAAAAAATGAACTAACTAGAAAGAAGTTTCATTTTAATATTGGGAGGTATGTGTGTACCATATGTTACAAATACATGGGACACAGATGATGAACCAAATATAACAGTTTTTTTTTAAGGAAACAGCATAAATAGATAAGAACACAAACTTATTCTAACAATAAGCACTATTCTAGTAGAGGCTATATTCTAAAAGGACAGCAATTAAAAATTTCTGAACATCTAAAACATTTTAATATATTCAAAACAAAGGAGTTGAGCTAATAGCTAATGAAAAATGAAATCCTGTTCACATAAAATCAAATACATCCAAGACTTGGAAAAAGTTTTTTACAATTCCTTAGGTACTTTTAAATTTTATTTTGTAAGTTAATAAGATAACCAAGAACTTAAAATGGCTGATCATTTGCAGACTTCTGAAACATCATTTGTTTCTTTCTGTTTGACCCTTAAAAACAGAATCAGATCTCAATAACTCACAAACTGATTATCCAAAATTATAATCCTGAGCCATTATATCTCCCCCCTTTCCCAGGATAGTTTCTCCATCATCTAAAAAAGGTCCATTCCTGTCCTTGTGATATTAAAGGTATGCTTAAACCAAGGTTAAGGTAACATTAAGAAATATAGGATAATTGACACTGGCCATTGCTATTAAAAAAGCAAAAAAGTAAATGAAAAATGAATTGCAAAAATTAGTATATGAAGTTTTTGGATTTGGGGTGGCTAGGGAGCACAGTGAATAGAGCACCAGCCCTGGAGTCAGGAGTCCCTGAGTTCAAATCCAGCCTCCAGACACTTAATAATTACCTAGCTGTGTGGCCTTGAGCAAGCCACTTAACCCCATTTACCTAGCAAAAAAAAAAAGTTGCTAGATTCTATGCTTCCCTTCATTAGCATAGTATTATTCTGAAAACCCTTTGTAAGTCTTAGAGTACTTGTATGAATATGAGGTATCATCATTATAATAAGAATTAATGAAAACCATCTGAGATTCTTTGTAGAAAGAAGATGGGGAAATGTAGTAAACTGGGAAACAATCTTTACAACTAATGTTTCTGAAAAAGGACTCATTTCTAAAATATACAGAGAACTGAGTTATATTTTTTAAAAAGCCATTTTCCATTTGGCAAATGGTCAAAGGATATGCAAAGGCAATTTATAGATGAGGAGATCAAAGCAATCCATAGTCCTATGAAAAATTGCTCTAAATCATTAATTATAAGAGAAATGCAAATTAAAGCTTCTCTGAGGTACCCACCTCACACCTCTCAGACTGGCCAATATGACCAGAAAGGATAATGATCATTGTTGGAAGGGTTGTAGGAAATCCGGGACACTATTACATTGTTGGTGGAGCTGTGAACTCATCCTACCTTTCTGGAGAGAAATTTGGAACTACGCCCAAAGGGCAACAAAAATATGCATACCCTTTGATCCAGCAATACCACTACTGTGTCTATACCCTGAAGAGATGATGAAAAAGGTAAAAACATCACTTGTACAAAAATATTCAGAGCAGCCCTGTTTGTGGTGGCAAAGAATTGGAAATCAAGTAAATGTCCTTCAGTTGGGGAATGGCTTAGCAAACTGTGGTATATGTACGTTATAGAACACTATTGTTCTATTAGAAACCAGGAGGGATGGGAATTCAGGGAACCTTGGAGGGATTTGCATGAACTGATGCTGAGTGAGATGAGCAGAACCAGAAAAACACTGTACACCCTAACAGCAACATGGGGGCAATAATCAATCTTGATGGACTCGCTCATTCCATCAGTGCAACAATCAGGGACAATTTTGGGCTGTCTGCAATGGAGAATACCATCTGTATCCAGGGAAACAACTGTGGAGGTTGAACAAAGTCCAAGGACTGTTTTCTTTGATTTAGGAAAAAAAACAAACCCTGATATCTTACTGTCTGATCTTCTTATACTTTATGTTTCTTCCTTAAGGATCTGATTTCTCTCTCATCACACTCAATTTGGATCAATGTATAATATGAAAAAATGTAAAGAATGACAAATTGTCTTCTGTGTGGGGGGAAATAAGATTAGGGGGAAAATTGTAAAACTCAAAATAAATAAAATCTTTAATAAAAAAAGAAAGAAAGGGGCAGCTAGGTGGCGCAGTGGATAGAGCACCAGCCCTGGAGTCAGGAGCACCTGGGTTCAAATCCGGTCTCAGACACTTAATAATTACCTAGCTGTGTGGCCTTGGGCAAGCCACTTAACCCCATTTGCCTTGCAAAAACCTAAAAACCAAAAACCAAGGAAAAAAAAAAGAAAGAAGATGGGACTAGAAGTCAGAAAATCTGACTTTTTATCACCATTCTGTTACTTACTAACAAGTCACTATGGTCATGTCATTTAAACAATGTCTCCTCTTCTGTAAAATGGAGATGATAATAATACATACCCTGTCCTTCTTACAGGGCTAGGGTGAGGCTTAAATTAGGCCAAGGAGTAGAATGTGCTTTGAAAGCTATAAAGTGTTATGTGGTATTATGATTACTTAAGTGACTCTATGAAAGTAGCTTATCCCTTTTGAATTACATTTCTATGAAATAATAGAATTCTCTCATGAATAAAAGTAGATAAAAATAGGAGCTAACCTTGAAAACTGGAAAATTAAAAAACAGAAAGCTTTCAAATGAAAGACCATCTTTAGTTAGGCTTCTTGGCAAAAAACACACAAAAGTGTTGCTATCTTTAAGTCCTTTTGTTTTCCAAATATGTTCTGGAACATTCTGACACATGCAGTCACACATGTACATGCAAATACATGTAAATATGCCTATGTTTACACATATATGCATACACATATGTGTATAAGGATTACAGCCATGATTTCACCACAATAAGAACTTCTAAATGAGAAAATTTCCTCTACCAATGTAGATCAGTACCTTTTCTGCAACTTATAATCTTGAGATTTATCTGCAGCACTGAGGTCAAATTACTTAAAACATGTCATACAATCAGTATTACTACACACCCACATACAAACACATCTATGTTTTCTCTTTCTCTCTCTCTCTCTCTCTCTCTCTCTCTCCCCCCCTCCACTCTCTCTCTGTTTCTGTTTTTCTCTCTCTTGTACATGTATTTGTACACATGAGTAAATTTTAACACTAATTTAAATATCTTGCTAATCACACCTGTCGCTGACTTTAACATAAATCTCTTCTAAAACAGCTTAATTCATCCATTGGAAGAATCAAAGCAGTTATGGATATTGCTTAACTACTCTGCAAGTGCATAACTTGATTGTTGACCAAACTTTGATGAATTTATGATTTAAATAGGAAGCTAATAACCATACTGATGTAGGCTACAATCCTTCCAAACTTTTCACTCTATTGGAATTTTTTCAATTTTTCTATTTCCAATTGTTTAGTTCCCTAAAGAACCAAGAAGTTCTCATCTTCTTGAAATAGTCTCCTGCCCCATCTTTTCATCCATCAATAATGAAAATGGCTGCTTGAAGCAGACCCTTGTGGCCCTTCCTAAAACTTGGAAGGATTGGAACATGAATCAGTATGGTTATTAGCTTTCTTTTCACCTATTTTCCATCAAAGATCCAACCTACAAGATGGAGGCCTTCATCTGGTTTAAACTTTAACTATTGAAGCAATCTAGAATGCTTATTTGTTATCCTTCATTTTTGCTTTTGAAATAGTTTCCTTGGTGAAATCTTTGATGCAACTTCTCATGAGCAATCTTTCCACTTTTTTGGGTCACCTACAATTTTGATTCTTCAGAAGTCTCATGGAGATGGTTGAGACTGAAAAGAATGAAGCTCCGTGCAATTTACCGAACATGATTCAAGTTGTTCTCTTTTCCCAGTCAACTCTAGACCCAGTTTATTAGTTTTGTCAGATTATGAAGATAAATATGAGATGGATGAATGGTAGATCTGGATGCTTTCTACCATGTCACAGGAGACTCCTCATCCTGGAAGTTCACACCATCCTTGGACTTCTAATACTTGAAGGATACTTCACTGCTGGGACCCCTGCCTCTGATTGACTGGTTCCTCCCAGAACTATTTTAAGGAAAGCATCCAGACCAGTCACATCTTCATTCCTCTTGGGGAACAACATATGACTGAATTTTTTCAACCATACCTCTACATGAATACCTTCTCTTCCTCTCCTCTCCTTTTTAGCATCCTTTTCCATGTTGTCTTTCCCTGTTAAAATGTAAGCCCCTTGAGATCTTTCTTTCTGATTGCATGTGTAAGTCCAATTCTTAGCACTGTGCCTGACCATTTTGTAACCACTTAATAAATACTTGCTGATTTGGTGATACATGGAGAATGCCAAAATACTAATTCGATAGGCTACCTTTTCAACTTTATGTAACAATTTGGACAATACATGTATTTTGTTCACTGTGTTTTCTCAATGTGATTGGATTAAGTTCATTTCTTTAGAAAGAATGGATTTCAATGAGAAGGCTTTATAGTATTCTCAACCTTAATAAGATGCCATCTGCATAGAAGCACTTAGAGAGCCTTGCAATATATAAGAAATCCTTTTATTTGTGATATCCTCCAAGACACTGGTAAACAAATACCTGGTATGTGGATTCTCCCCACCCCCTTTTTGTGTTGTGTAGTCACTACCATGATTGAATTTATCATTTGTGATCTTACCTTCTCTGAACCTCTGTTTGCTACTTGACTATGAAAATTATTTCTGCCCACAGAAAACTGTTAGTTAGCCTTTCTCTCCTTTGTGTTTTTCTTAAGGGCACCCTTAATGCTTCCATACATAAAATGTTCTCATAAAAATTTTATAGAAATGAAAAAGTAGATATGTAGGTCTGTCTATTACTAAAATATTCTTGGTCACTTTGTTGGATAGAAGGATGTTACTCAAAATATTGACTTTTAACTTTTCCATTAAAAAATTTCAGGGACATTAAGCTGTTGGTGGAATTATGAAATTATTGGTGGAATTATGAAAATATTCTACCATTTTGAAGAGCAATTTAAAATTATTAAAGCAGTTATTAAACTACCTATACTCTTTGACCACTACTTGCTCTATTTCCAGAGATATCTCTGTTTTAAAATGTTTAGAGCAGCTCTCTTTGTAGTGTCAAAGACCTATAAATTGAAGGGATGCTCATCAACTGAGAAATGGCTAAACAAATTGTGGTACATGATTATGTTGAAATATTTCTGTGCTATAAGAAATGATGAGTTCAATGATTTTAGAAAAACATGGGAAGACTTGCACAAAATAATGAAGAGAGGGAGAAGCTAGGTGGTGCAGTGGCCCTGGAGTCAGGAGGAGGACCTGAGTTCAAATCCAACCTCAGACATCCAGCTGTGTGACCTTGGGCAAGTCACTTAACCCCCATTACCTTGCTAAAAAAACACAACAAACTAATGAAGTGAAATGAGCAGAATCAAGAGAACATTGTTTATAGTAACAATATTATTAAATATTATCAAATTACTAGCAAGGACATATGAGAAAAGGCTCTATCTGTTTCCAGAGAAAGAACTGATAAATAGAAGTATGTATAGAATTATATTCAACAGATATAGCTAAATATGTGGACATATACTTATATATATATATATCCATATACCTATTTGTGTCTAATGGTAGCCATTAGTGGGGGGAGGCAAGAGCAAAAAAGATATATGATAATTTTGTTGTATATTTGAAAGGAAGAGCAAATTGCACATAGATCTACAGTTTCATATGCAATCATCTTTTTTGTGCTATGCTTGTTTTTATTCCATAAATTAAAAAAATTTCCCCTGAAATGGACTTAAGTACTCAACCTTGAATGATTTTTAAAAATAATCCTGTTGTAATCAGGGACAGTTTTGGGATATCTGCAATGAAGAATACCATCTGTATCCAGAGAAAGAATCATGGAGTTTGAACAAAGACCAAAGACTATTACCTTTAATTTAGAAAAAAACCCACATTATCTTATTATATAATTCTGCTTCTCTTACACTTTACTTTTCTTCCTTAAGGATATGATTTCTCTCTCATCACATTCAACTTAGACCAATGCATACCATAGAAACAATGTAAAGACTAACAGGCTGTCTTCTATGGAGGGGGAGAGAGGGAAGGAAGATTGGGGGGAAAATTGTAAAACTCAAAATAAATAAAATCTTAAAGAAAAAATTTCTTAAATAATCCTGTTGCCTTTAACATGAATTTATTTGGACTATACTCAGCCTACACTTTTTCTGACTTCATCACATTAAGGAGCCTCATCATTTGCTCATATCCAGTAGAAGGAAAAAAGATCACTATAAAAATACAACAGATCTACTTCACTTACTATCTATTCCATGTCTTCCTTCCTGGCTTTCCTAGAAATGATCTTAGAATGATATGACTTAACTGGCTCTCTTTCCAAGGTCTCTTATTAATTTCAAAGAGCTGAGAGTTGGAAGAATATGGAGAGATTAACTGAAGATGATTACTGTTCTCATGGAGTTCATAGTCTTACATAAAATAAGCTACCCGTAGAATACATTGGAAAGAATCAACAGAGGGAAGGAAAGCATTAGAATGAAGGGATCTCAGGAAAAGTTTTCTGTAGAGGTGAAATTTTAGCAGTGAAGGAAGCCAGGAAAGACAACAGGTGAAGATGAGGAGAAAGAGTAAATGTACTTTGCCAATAGCATGTAGAATGAACTAAATAGGGAGACATGAGGCAGAAAGTCCAGGATAATGCCATGGTTACAAATTGGGAAGACTTGAAGGATAGCTGTACCTTCAACAGAAACAGGAAAGTTTGGAAAAAGGGAAGATTTGAGAAAGAAAGTGAATTCAGTTTTAGATTCAATGAGTTCAGTTCACAAACAGATCTCTTTTCTTACTCCCCAGTAAGATTTTCCACTCCTTAGAATTCCAGGAAAATTTGGTTTTATTCTCCTTCCTTTGTTTTACATTGAGGTTACTGAATATTTTGTCAAATTCTGTTACATCTTCATGGATAGATATTAGTGTATAACTTGTAATTACCTTCATGGTGGCCTGTTAGTTCATATTTCTTGTGAGCTTTGCAAGATATGACCAAATGCCCAATAAAATGCTGCTTACTGTTATCTTTAGATACATGAAACCAACTCCAACAACTCCTTTCCTGGTCTCTCCATGGAGAGTCAGTGTACCATATTTCCATTTAGCTACAACTTCCTTTTATTTTCTACTTGCATGGACAACAATCCATCACCAAAGACACCTTAAATGCTTACTAGGGGCTAAGTCATGTGATGTTGATGTTTGTCCTTCATTCTTGAAGACCATGATGTCAGGGAGGTAACAAGCACATAAAGTGAATTTGAGTGTGTTGTCATCAGCCTCATTTTCTCCTCCAGAGTCATCTGGGTCCATTGATGAGATATAAATCAGGATGACTGAAGATGGTCCTGGATATGAGGCAATCAGGATTAAGTATCTTGTTCAAGGTCACACAGCTAGTGTCTGTCATGTGTCTGAGGCTGAATTTGAACTCAGGTCCTCATGACTCTAGGATCTGTGCTCACTTCACTACTTAGCTGCCCTTACTCAGTCATGTACTAAGTGCTAAGGAAAAGGAAAAATGGAAACAGCCTCTGCCCTCAAGGAGCTTGCATTCTAATGGAGGGGTCCATTGTAAATAGGAACTGAAAGATAAATAAAGAGAAGAAGGAATGTTTCCTTAGAGGAATGGGACTAGTAGCTGGGTGGGGGAGAGAGGAATCACAAAAGAACTCCCAGTTGAGCCTTGGAGTTTAAATTGGGAGAGAGAATATAAAGAATAGGCCATGTCCAGGCATAGAAATGGGAGAAGTAAAATCATGTACAAAGAATAGCAAACAAATCAGTATGACCAGGTTGTAGAGTGTTTGAAAGGGAGCACAATATAGAAAAATTGGAAAAATAGGAAAGGGCTGAATTTTAAAGAGCTTGAAATGTCAAAGTACTTTCCATTTGATAATGAAGGCTTCTTCTCTCTTCTGATTGAAGGGTTGGAGGACAGAACATCAAATTAGTCCCAATATTTTCCTTTACAGGGAACAGGAATTGTCAGGTTCACTCTACCTTGCATCTATTGCTCTACTTGGTTTGATCTTGATGGAATAAGATGCTTCCCTACGAGATACCTCCTGTTCTATCTCTGCCATGCTTTCCTGACTCCTTCTGTGTTTGTATACTCAACTTAGATTGTAACCTCCTGGGGGTCAAGAAATACTTTCTTTTTATTAATTGTATATGCCTGGCCTGGGTCATAGTTTATTGGATTGGACTGGAATCTTGGGAGTCATATTGGAGAGACATGACCTCACCATCAGAGAAAAAGCGTTTTTTTGGTAGCTGAATGGAGAGAGGATTGGAGTGGGGAAACATTTGAAACAGGGAACCCTATTAAAAAGCTGTTATAATAGTCCAGATAAGAGTGATAAGAGCCTAAATTAGAGTGATGGCTATATGAATAAATAGAAGAGAGTTTACAGCAAATAAAGCAGTAAAACATTTGTCTATTGTTTAAATATGTGGTGTCAGGAACTGAGGCTACACCAGAGTTATGAACTTGGGTGTTTGGGAGAATAGTGGTTCCCTTGATGGTAATAAGGAAATCCACAAGGGAGAAATTTGGAGGAAAAAGATGAGTTCTGTTTTGAATGTGAAGAATTTCAGCTAACTATAAGAGATCCAGTTAGAAAAGTTCAACAGATAGTTGGTGATAAAGAACTAGAATTCAGCAGAGAGATAAGTTGTATAAATAGATGAGATATCTATATGGGGAGAGTTAGGTGGCTCAGTGGCTAGACACTGGGCTTGGAATAAGACTAACTCATCTTATGCTTACTAGTTGTGTGACTCTGGGCAAGTTACTCAAGAAGAGTCAGACATGACTGAAATGACAAGAAGAGCAATAACATCATCTATATAGAAATGATGATTAAATGTATGAATATTAAGATGATCATGAAGTGAGAAAGAAAAGAGAAAAACAGAGCCTTGGGGAATACCTACCATTATTGGCCATGATATTGATAAAGATCCAGCAAAGGAGATTGAGAAGGAACAGTCAGACAGGCAGGAGAATCAAAAGAAAGTACAATTATAAAAAACTAGAGGGTGGCTAGGTGGTGCAGTGGATAGAGCACCAGCCCTGGAGGACCTAAGCTCAAATCCGGCCTAAGACACTTAATAATTACCTAGCTGTGTGGCCTTGGGCAAGCCACTTAACCCCATTTCCTTGCAAAAAACTAAAAAAAGAAAAAAAATGTAAAAAGAAACTAGAGAGGAAAGATAATTCAGGAAGAGAGGGTGATCATCAGTGTCAAATGCTACAGAGATGTTGTCTCCCCTGTCCAGCCAACTGTTTGGTCCCATTCTTCTGTGCCCACACTCAGAACCAGGGCACAATCTGGGACCCCTACCACCATAAAGTAACAGGGACCCTCCTCACAGCTCCAGGGCAGAGATGAGAGCCTGTGGTCATCCACAGACCAGAGCATAGACCAGGAGAGTTGCCAGAGCCTCTCAGAAGACCTTGGAGGAATTAAGGTACTTGTGGGGAGTCCCCAACCCCCCCCCCAAAGCCCTGTAAGTTCAGTAAATTAGTTATAGGCTGAGGAAATGAGCAAACAACAGAAAAAGAAGAACCTGATCATAGAAAATTATTTTGGTCCCTTGGAAAATCAAAATACACACTCAGAAGATGACAAAATCAAAGCTTCTAATATCCAAAGCTTCCAAGAAAAATAGGAATTGGGCTCAGGCTATGGACTAGCTCAGAAAAGACTTTAAAAACAAGTAAGGGAGTTAAGAAGAAAAAGTGGGAGGAGAAATGAGAGCAATGCAGGTAAATCAGGAAAACCAAATTAGCAGCTTGGTGAAAGAAATACACACACAAAAAAAAAGATACTGAAGAAAATAACATGTTAAAAACCTGTTTAGGCAAATGGAAAAAGCAACCAAAAGGCAAATGAGAAGAATAATGCCTTAAAAAGCAGAACTGGAAGATGGCAGAAGAGCCTCTCCTAGGTGCTCTCTCCAAAATATTTCAAAAATCTTAAAATTAACACTCTAACTAAATTTTCAATAAAGAGAATGCACAGAAAGATCCAGTGAGGCAATTCTCCAATCAAAGGTAATCTTGAAAATAGTGGGAAAACTCAGTTCCCCAGGGTAAGAGGGGTTGCCCTCCAGAGTGAAGAAGCTTCAGCCTTCTGGGAACAGCCCCAGGGTGCCTGGGAGCCATGGTTCCCAGCAGCAGAAGCAGTTTCCTGACCTGCAACCCAGGGAGCACCAAGCACAACTTGGAAGATCAGCAGGAGACCTCTGCCATAGCAAGTGTGAAACCCAGGCCCTTGCATGGCCAAGGCACTCAGCACAGCAGTGGTAGCCCAGATCCAGGAAATGGAAGAAGGCCCATAGAGCCAGCAAGCAGGAGCCTCTAGGCAGCTGCATCCTGAATGCTCAGCCCACTGAAGGTAAAGGAGTGGAGGGAGACTTCCAAGGTCTGTCCTCTGTCCCTGGAACAGGACTCTGGGGCTCTGACCACATTCAGATCCTGATTGTAGTTAGGCATCCCATAGAATAGGGCCCCCCCATAGAACAGGGACGCTCCCCTCAGCCTCATGGCAGAGGGGTGTGCTTGTGGTCATTCACAAACCAGGAGAACAGTCAGAACCTCACACACTGAGCTCCTTGTGGGGGTGTCCCAATAAAACTCAAAAGCTCAGGAAGCACTCCAAAACCAGACACAGGTTGGGGAGATGAGTAAACAGAAAAAAAAGGAACCTGACCATTGACAAATACTTTGTCTATGATCCCAAGGAGGATCAAAATACTCAATCTGAAGATGAGGAAGTATAAGCTTCTGCATCTAAAAATTCCAAGAAAAATAGAAGTTGGGCTCAGGCTATGACAGAGCTCAAAAAAGATTTTGAAAAATCAAGTGAGGGAGATAGAAGAAAAAATTGGGAAAAGAAATGAGGGAGATGCAGGAAAAACATGAAAACAAAGTCAGCAGCTTAGTCAAGAAGATTCCAAAAAATGCTGAAGAAAATAACATGTTAAAACCCAGCATAGGTCAAATGGATAAAACAGTTCAAAAAGTTATCAAGGAGAAGAATGCTTTAAAAAGCAGAATTGGCCAGATGGAAAAGGAGATAAGAAAGCTGAGGAAAACAAATCCTTCAGATGTAGAATGGAGCTAAAGGAAGCTGATGACTTTACGAGAAATACTTAAACACCAAAAGAATGAAAAATTAGAAGAAAATGTGAAATATCTCATTGAAAAAACAACTGATCTGGAAAACAGATAAAGGAAAGATAATTTAAAAATTATTGGAATACCTGAAAGCCATGATCAGGAAAAGAGCAGGATCACACAGGACATAGCAGCAACTACATTAAGGGCTTGTCGGGTTTGGAATATAATGTTACTGAAGACAAAAGAGCTTGGAATGCAACCGAGGATCAACTACCCAGCAAAACTGAACATCCTCTTCCAGGGGAAAAGATGGACTTTCAATGAAACAGGGGAATTTCAAATGTTCCTGTTGAAATGACCAGAGCTGAACAGAAAGTTTGACCTTCGAGTGCAGGATACAGGTGAAGCATAGAGAGAGGAGGAGAAGGGTAAAATTTGAGGGACTTAATGATGATGAACTGCATGTATTCCTGCATAGAAAAATGATACTGATAATACTCATATGAAACTTCTCATTTAATAGAGCAGGTAGAAGGAGCTTTTATAGATGAAGCACAGGAGAGAGCTGAATTTGAAGATATATTGTAAAAATGGAGTTAATGGCTAAAAGGGAAATGTACTGGGAGCAAGAGAAAGGAAAGGTGGAATAGGCTATTTCATGTAAGAGATTTTTTTTGTAATGAGTTTTTGCAATGATATGGAAGGGAGGAAGGCTAGAGGGAATGAGGGAACCTTCACTCTCATCAGAAATGGCTCAGAGAGGAAACAGCATACACACTCAATAGGGTATAGACATCTAGAGGAAAAAGGAGAGAAGGATGACAGGTAGAAGAAGAGGGGATGTGGGAAGACGATACTGATAATTCATATGGATCTTCTCATTTATAAGAGCAGTTAGAAGGAGCATAAATAGACAAGGCTCGGGAGGGAATTGAATATAATGGTATAATATAGTAAAAAAGATGGAGTCAATTGGTTATAAAGGAAAGTACTAGGAGGAAGGGAAAGGAGAGGTAGAATGGGCTAAGATATTTCACATAAAAGAGTCAAGAAAAATTTTTTGCAATGAAGTGGAAGCTGGGAAGCAAGAGGGAAGGAGTGACCTTTCATTCTCATCAGAAATTACACAGTGAAGAAATAACATACAGACTCAATAGGGTATAGAAATCTATCAAATCCTAGAGAAAAAAAGTGATGGGATAAGGCAGATGGGGGGAGGGTAATCAGATACAACACACTTCTGAGTAGGGATAGGGTAAAAGGAGAGAAAGAATAGAATAAATGAAAGTGGGTAAGAACAGAATGGAGGAAAATATAGCAGGCATTAGTGACTGTGGGAAAAAATATCAAAGCAACTTCTCTGGTGGACTTATAATAAAGAAGGCAACTCATCCCAGAGACAGAGTTGATGAACACAGACTGAAGTACTGTTTTTTTTCTCACTTCACTTCTCTTGAGGTTTCTCTATCTTCTTTTGGGTGGGGGAAAAGGTTTATGTTTACTTTCACAACAAGATTATTGTAATATAAAATAAATAAACTATTAAAAAAAGGAGACCAAATCATGGTTTTAAATAATTGCACAACTTCAGATTTGTGGCTAATCATATCCATCATCACTGAGCTCTTGTAAAACTCTTTAATTTGCACTTTTACAGAGCTGGGAGTGTATGTTCTATACCTGAATGTTTTACTAATACATTCCCAGGGATTACAATCTAAAAGTTCTTCAAATAAGAAACTTCTTACTTATAAAAAATATCATAAAAAATCATAAAATAAAACAGAAAGATAATGAGACAATTACAGACTAATAATTGCAAACATTAAGTTAGTATATTTATAAACATTAATTCATTGGCAAAACTGGTGGTATTTCTTGTTCATTTGAGAATGCATTATTTATTCCCATTTTACAGAAAAATTACTGTGGCTGAGAGAGGTTAAATTACTTGCCTAGAGAAATACAGTAACTGGTCAGCATCTGAGGCAGTATTCATAAATCTGTAGATTTAGAACTGAAAGGATTTTCTGACATCATCAATTTCAACTTCTACATTTTATAGATAAGGTAATTAATACACACAGAAGTTAAGAATTAGCCCTGGATCACACAGCAGATAAGTTTATGAGGCAGGATTTGAATTTATATGCTTCAGTCTCCCTATGATCTCTCTGCTCTCTGCATCACCTAGCTAATATATCACATAGTACAAAGTTGGATTTGGATTCAGGTCTTCCTGACTTCAGGTCTGGTGCTCTATCTGCATGGGTATATTCATAATCATTTGAGAGAGAGAACGAGAAAGATAACAGGAGGATCAGGAAAGTGAGTGGTTAAGATGGTGGAAAGAAACCAAGAACTTCTCTGAGCTCTCTCTAGCTTCCCTCAGAAACAATGTCAATCAATCTCTAAATGGATTCTGGAGTGACAAAACAAACAAAAAGACAGAGTGGAGCATTTTCTACTTTAAGATACCTTGGAAAGACTTCAGGAAACTCTGCCTCACTCAGAGGGGAACCATTGCCCAGGGAAGGGAGGAGAGTACAGCATAGGTGGGGTGGAGGAAGCCAGATGGAGGCTCTCCATCACAGCAAAGATAAAAAAACAAAGGCCTCTGGATCCTAGTTCAACATGACAATAGCACAGCAGATTAGCAGTGAGGTCTCCAACAGCAATGTACATGGAAATAGAGAGCCCCAGAACCCCTGCACAGCCAGTGCAGCTATGCCAGGCAACTCCAGCTTAGTGGGGAAGCCAATAATACCTGAGGCCCCAAAGTCCATGAGCAGGCTTCTGTTCTCCAGCAAAGAAGCTTGGGACAGCTTTTTGTAGTCCAGGAACAGAGTTCAAAATGAGTCAAAGCAAAGACCTCACTATAGAAAACTACTATGGAGAAAAGGAAGATCATAACATCATTACAGAAGAGGATGATAGAAAAAGTACTACATGTGAACCCCTAGAAGGAAATATGAATTGATCTCAAGTCCAAAAACACCTCATTTTTTTTTTAGATTTTAAAAATCAAGTAGAAAAATTGGGAAAAAAATTCAACAGTTTGGAAAAGGAAAAACAAAAATTGACTGAGGAAAACAATACCTTTAAAAATACAATTTGGAAAATGGAAAAAGAAAACAACTCTTTAAAAAATAGAACTGACTAAATGGAAAAAGACCACTGAAAGAAACTGAGTGATTAAAAGAGGTTAAGAGATTCTAAAAGTTGGAGAATTAGGAGTAAATACCTTCCAGCATGGGCACAGTCTGTCCATGAGACCGCAGATGGACAGTAAAAGCTTTACTGGGTTATTAAAAAAGAATGCAAGGCAGTCTCCCAGCATTGGACAGGGCCTCTAGGGAGGATTTATGAAAAGACAGGGATGAGAATTGCACAGGATAATAAGGTGTGGAAACTCAAGTGGAAAATCACAGATCCTTCACTGCATCAAACTAAAGCCGTATTTATCTTTTTTTTTAACCCATCTATCTTCTGCCTGTCTCTTTTCTCCTCAGGTTATAGGTACTCAGAGACCTCAAGCTGCCCCTTTCTTGTTGTCTCAAGTCCCCAATCCACTCTGGCCTTCCAGAAAATTCCCTTCCCCACCTCTGGTTAAAATGTTTTTTTTTCCTCTGTATTAAGAAGCATTTGGCATTAAGATGATTTTTAGTTAAAATAATTCAGATAAAAATATCAATGAAATTTAACCTTAGAGAGTATTTCCATTTTTACAGAGGAATTTTTTAACCCAAATGAATAACTAATTTTTTAGAGAAGGATATTCAGAAGGGGGAAGAAAATTGAGAAGGAAGAGTCACAAATACCAACCACTTAACACTGGCCTGTCATTTGTCTACTCATCTGCTAAAAACTCAAATAGAGGGATAAGACAAATCACTGCAATCAGTTCTGTTCATTTAGTCCTGTTCTTTTGAGTATTCAGAAGGATAAAAAAAAAGACTGCTAGGGAAAATAAGAAGTTGGCACAGGAAGCAGCAGAAGTTCCTGAGATTAATAAGCTTTAAAAGCATCAAAACTATTTTTATTTTAATCAGATTTGGGACAGAGGAAAGATCTACAATATTCAATTCCCTTTATCATTTATTTATTTATTTATTATTTAGTTATTATTAAACTTGCAACAAATTTCTAGAGAGGCAGTATGGTGGAATGGAAAATAAATTGGACCTGGAATCAACAAAGTTGGGTTTAAATTTCAATTTTGTCACTTATTATTTATGTGACTTAGTGCCTCAGGTCCCTAATGATTTAATAGATCTTTAAGGTTTATAAAGTGCTTTAAGAATATCAACTCATAAAAAAAGAATATCATCTCAGGTAGGTGCTATGATTATTCCCATCTCACAAAGGAAGAAATTGAGGCAAATAAGAGATTAAGTGATCTTTCTCTAAGTAGCAAGATAGGCTGAATTTGAACTCAGATTTTTCTAATTCTGAGACCACAGTTCCTTCCACTGTGCCACGTTGTTTCCTCATTATAAAAAGGAAAAGATAGGATATTCCAGTTATTTTAAAGCCATGTCTGAGTCTTTGTGATTCCATTTGGAGCTTTCTTGGCAGAGATCTGGGAGTGGATTTCCATTACCTTTTCCAGGTCATTTTCTAGATGAGAAAACTGAGGTAAACAAGGGAAATGATTTGCCCAGGGGATTAGATGAGATGGACTCTAAGGTTCCATTCTGTTTGTGGACATGGAATGTATGTCCCTCTCAGAATCTTTCTCCATTTTCAAGGCTAAGCCAAAGAGTATTTGGTCTTCCCTGGTCTTTCCAGTTTTTAAAACTTTCTCCCTACTCAATTACTTTGTATTATACTTTTGTGTTTACATGTCAAATCCACAGTAAAATGTTAGTTCCCTGGCATCTATTTGTTTAGGTTTTGTCTTTATATTTTTAGTGCCTACCACACCTATTAAGTAAGTGCTTAGAATGTGTTGGATTAATCCTACACATCTTATACACTGATCCTGTATATGAAGGGGGGATACAATGCACAGTAAGGCAGATTCTCTACCTTCAAGGACCTTACAGAACACTAGGGGAGATATAATGGAGGAAAATATCAAAGAGTTATAGAAAATGAACTTATTTTAAATGATAAGGAATCTTCCTCTATAGGGAGATATGTCTGTCTTTTGGAGCCCATGCTGGTAAGACAAGGCTTAGAAGCTCTTTTAGCACTTTCATAATTATTTTAATAATTGCCTCTCTTAGATGGGATCTCATATGAGACCTCCTGTGGAATTCTGACTTACAGTGGGGGATGCTATAATAGAATGACTTCATTTGATCATGTGCCAAAAGGAGACAAGATAGAAATTGTAAGTCTTCCTTGTCTTTTAAATTGATCAATTTTTGAGGGATGAAGAAGTAGACAAATTTTTAAAATAATGAGTTCATTTCTTTTGAACAATATTTTAGAGAATAAGCTTATATAAGCTTTTCCAGGGGGAAGTGAGGAAGACTTCCTTTTCTGCCTATGTGCCTAATCAACACTGTCTTCCTAAAGGCCTTAAACATAGCCATGTTGGCAGGAAGGTCATGTAAGTCCTGACAAGATAAGTGTCCAAATATAATGTAAGCTCTCCATTATATTTCCTTATCTCTGACTTCTTAAAGAACTTTCTCAGACTTGTAAACCTGCTCCAAAGGATGTAATTACAGGAGCTGCTAGTGATGTCTAGGATGTTCTCTAATTGGAACCTAATATAGAAAATCTAAAAAAGATAGAATCCCCTCCTTTAACAGTCCTGTAAAGAGTGCTCTTGAATTGTGAGAAATCAAATGAAAACATTAGGAGGAAATAGAAGTAGTACTTGGTTATTTCTCTTAGATACAGCAATTGTAATAAAACTACATACATGCCTAGGGGAGGCACAGCTTGGCAGGGATCATGGAGATTTGGCTTTAAAGTTAGGTTATTCAACACCTAACACCTAATAGCAGTAAGACCACTCTTAACCACAAAATGTCCTAAGAACTCTCTGAGACTACAATTTATAAAAGCTGCCCATTTGCACCTATGGATGGAATTCCATATAGATAGATAGAGATAGAGATAGAGATAGAGATAGAGATAGAGATAGAGATAGAGATAGAGATAGAGATAGAGATAGAGATAGAGATAGAGATAGATGATACAGATATAGATGATAGATATAGATAAATGATATAGATAGATTAGATATAGATATAGATATGATATGGATATAGATATAGATATAGATATAGATATAGATATAGATATATAGATGATATATAGATATAGATATATAGATATGATATAGATAAATTAGATATAGATATGATATAGATAGATATAGATATAGATATAGATATAGATATAGATATAGATATAGATATAGATAGATATAGATATAGATATAGATGATATAGATACAGATTAGATATAGATAGATATAAAAGTTTCACATATCCATGAAATCACATGTCCAAAAAAAGTTCATTCCTATATTTATACATCACAAATACACACACACACACACACACACACACACACACACACACACACATATATGTATATACCTATCATCTCAGGTGTGTATGTGTACACATAGTAAGACAGAACACAAGTTCTCATCTTTTTATCAAATATATATTAAGAAAGTACAGTGGCATATTAAGTTTTATTAAGTTCTGTAATCTTATTGCATGGATTCCTTATACTCAAGGAGTTTATATACCCATGGGAAAATAAAGTTGAAAAGTAGAAACATGTCAAAAAAAATCACTCAAATACTTTCCTAACCTCTTATTTCAATAATTTCTCATCAGTGTAAATGGTAACACACTCCCCTCTTTCTATTTTTTAAAAATTAGTCTGATTTCTGTCCATATTCTTTCTTAGGTAGTTCCCAAGTTGCTTCTAAGAGGGCTAGAAGAATTCAAGTCCTTCCTTCAAGAATACTTTCTAGCAAGTCCTTTAACCTCAGATTGTCTTGGTTTCCTCATCTGTAAATGGGAACCATAGTCCTTAATACATAATAGGTACTTAATAAAAACTCAGTCTTTTCGCTTCCCATAGATCCTTCTTAAAGGAACCACCTAATGCACTTCTCTAGATTTTTCATCTACACAGTACCCAGTATCCATAAAGTCACTGCTTCCTCTTATTCCTTCTCCATTCATACATTATCCTTAATGATATTTCTTATTTAATGTATTGTATATATCAGTTACTAGAAATATGTAGTAACCTGCTTAGCCCTCTGGAGCTATGTAACTTTAATTCTTCAGAGATCATGATGAGCCAAGATTCACAACTGTACAGACTTGGAGAACATTTGAGTGAAAGGGAGAAATGAAGAAGGACACAGACAGAGACAGAAAGACAGAAAGATAGAGAATGAGAGAAAGAGGAAGAAAGGGAGAGACAGAAAAGAGAGAGAGAAAAAGAAATAGATAAAAGAGGGGAAGAGACAGAGAAAGAAAGAGGAAGAGAGAAAAAGAGATGAGTTTCTGAAGCTGTGGGTGGGATGGGGAGTGGGGTGCTCTATGGGTGTGGAGCATTGCTTATAATATCAGATTTTTTTTTCAATATATAGGACAGTTTTAGGTGATTTTTTTCTTCTCCCTCTTCTTTAAAAAATTTCTTTGTTATAAAATATGACTTTGCAAAGGGGAGAGAGAGATACTAATGGAAATATCAAAAATATATATTTTTTTAAAAAGATGGTTTCCTTGTTATACATTACTAAGTAGTTTTAAGTGATGTCAGAGTAATTTATGCAGCTACTATTCAAAGATTCCAAAGAAAGTCACCACTAGAGACCTTTCATAGCTTTTAAGGTTGGTAGAAGGAAACTCAGAATGTAGAAGAACCCCCTTCATTTTATACATAAGCAACTAAAGCCAAGAAAGATGAGGTGACTTGCCCAGAGTCACAATTAGTGACTTAGGATTTGAACCTAACACTTTGGACTGCAAGGTTGCTTTCTAACTATACTTATCTACCACACCAAACTGCCTTCCTCAGCTCTTAAAGTACAAAGGGGGAATCTTCCTAACTCCCCCCATCTCTACTCCAAAGGTTCAGAGAAATTTAAATTTATGGTCATAAGTTTAGGCCACTTAATAGTTTATCAAATCACTTATCAAAGGACACTCGATCAAATATAAATTTGCCTTCTCCAGAGATCAAAGCAGAGTACAAAAGAACTTTCTCTTCCATAGCCTAAAGGAACACATTGCCGAATTTCTTGTGTTCCAAGAAGGGAAATCTTCCAGGAAGAAACTAGCATTTAAAGAAGATGACCAACTGAATCTAGTGTTTATGTGTGATCCACAATAGAAAATATTAATTTTTAAATGTGCAGAAACTAAGCAATTTTTATTATTTATTTTTATTGGGGAAAAAAAGCATTCATTTCAATGCCCCTTCTATTACATAGCACTTGTCCTTGGTTTTACTTGACCTCAGTGAACATGCTACATACTGTAAGGGTCAGATTCTTCCTCACAGATGAACAAGATGAATTTGTTTCCTCCAAAGTGGTACTACACTAGCAAACAGAAAAGAAAGGCTGGAATAGACGCCTTTGAATTGCTACGGCCGCACATAATTACTACTCTCTCGAAAGAATCTAAGTGTTCTCCAACAATCCCAGGTTTGGGTTTTCATTTTTTAAAAAGCTGTTTAATGCTGTGCCCAGTGGCCATTCAGTTGGATTACAAAACGAGTTAGTCTCAGCTCTCAGCTTCAAGTTGGGAACAAAAACCCCAAATACCATCCTTTCCATTTTTTTTTTTAGGATGTGAATTGGCACTTTTAAAAAATTCTGTCTGAAAGCACAAAGTAATGAGAAGGAGCAATAATGAAGAGCCTTGGGAACTGTGGAGCTGACCATAAAGCAGGTCTGATCCGAGGCCAAAGAATGTGGAAGTGCATTTTCAAAGGGAAGCTTCAAGAGCACAGCTGTTTGCTGTTAACAAACAGAAAACAGAACATATACAAGTGGCCCTCTAAATGAATGAGAAAATGCTAGGAGCATTTCCAGCAACTGAGACAGAAATCGATTTATCCGCTGGCCTCTAGGAGTCAGAGACCTGAGGTCTGCATCCTGGCTCAACTACTCCTTAGCTGGGTAGACTTAGGACTATCACTTTTCCTCTCTGGACCTCAAGGGACCTCTTTTATAAAATAAAGGGGAAAGGTGGGCTACAGGACCCAGACGTTCCCCTTGAACACTAACACCTATTAATCTATTACTAAAATTATAAAGAAAACATGAAGTTAAAATGTGCTGCTTATTTATTTCTTTCAAGAATGTGAAAAAATCATCATACCCTTAGAAAAAGAGTGAAAACATAAGAGTCAAAAGATGATGGTGTAATCCCACACCTTCTGAAATGCCTTCTTTTAAGATCCATTAGCAGATAATAAAAATCATCAGATCATAGACTAAAACTTGGAAGAGGGACTACAGGAGCCACTTCATCCAATCCCCTCATTTTTTAAATGAAGAATTCAGACCTAGAAAGGGGAAGTAGCTTGGCCACAGTTACAACGATAGTACCAGATAGTTGCCTAAACACTTTACAAATGTTATTTCATAACAACCTTATGAGGTAGGTACTATTACTATCTCCATTTTACAGTAGAAGAAACAGAGGAGGACAGAGGTCAAGTGACTTATCCAAGGTTACACAGTTAATAAGTATCTGAGTTCAATATTTGATCTCAAGACTTTTTCATTCTCTGATCTTTGAACCATTTAGGTCCTCTAACTTAAGGGTTAGTTAGTGCAGTTGATAGAGAATCTGGCCACACTTACTCATATAATATTGTAAGAAAAAATAATATATAACTACAGCACATTAATATCAAAATACATTACGTATACTTGCTGAAGGAAATGACAGACTGCTCCAGTAGTTTTGCCATGAAAGTCCCAGATGAGGTCAGAGTCAGACACTACTGAAAAGTAACTCATCAATAGCACAACTTCTGATTTGAAATACAATACTACTTACACTTTACTAGGGTGTTTCATCTAGAGAAGTGTTTAATTGGTCACATCTAACACTGAAATGTTCTTATTTCTCTGAGAAACCGGCATTACAGTAAGAGGCTGCCATACATTCTAACTTGCTACAAAATTTTTAATTGCAAAACATGAATGTTTTAAAATATTTGGATACATAATGCTATTTCTTAGTTCTTTTGTACACAATTCATGCTAACTCAATGAGAAGCATTCTAGTTACAAAGCAAATATCTTCCATTTAGAGCATGTATCTTTCTCTAATAGAAAGTTTAATCTGAATCTTCATCCATCCATCCATCCATCCATCAATCAATACATCCAATCCAACAATCGTTTAATGGATGGACAGAAGTCTGATTCAGGTTAAACTTCCTATGAGAAACTTCCCACGTTAAGGAGTTATTTAACACCTATTAGGCAACCACTACTAATACAAATGCAAAAAGTGAAAAGACAACAAATACAAAAAACAAGTATAAAATTAATAAATACAAACATATACAAAGTATATGTAGTTAAATATAAGGTTCTTTGGGAGGTAGGGTACTGGTAGTTAAATTATGAAGGGCTTCATGAAGGAAATAGTATTTGAGTTGAGTCTTTATAGAAGAAAGGGATTCTTTAAGACAGAAGTAATGATGTGCATCCCAAGCAAGGGTGATGGCCAGTGCAAAGGGATGGAAATTGGAAGATGGAATAACAAGAATCAGAAGGAAGGTCAGTTTGACTAGATCACAAAGTGTGGAAAGGGTAAAACAAATCCAATAATCCTGGGAATTATAGGTTGGAGTAGGGTTGTGTAGGGTTTTAAAATCTAAGCAAGGGTTAATATTTATTCCAGAGACAAAAGGAAATCAGTAGAATTCATCAAATGGGGAATCACATGACTGGATTTGAGCTTAAGGAAAATTACTATGGTAGCAGATAAGTACCTGCTAGTGAGAATGGTGAGAGAATTGGGGCAGGGAAACCATGTATAGGAGACTGTTGTAATAATCTTGGTAAAAAGTGATGAGTGCCTAATGATGGTGTTAGATTCCACATAGAAGTCCTTATTTCATAGGACTATAGTTACCAAGAACCCAAAGGTCTGGCAGAAAATAAGAGAAAGCTTAAGGATCATCAAGGCCAAGATAGCTAGAAAGGAAACTCTCAACACTATGTCTTCCATCTTGACCCCATTGACCAAAGTTACCATTATTCCTTGCATTTAAGGCCTAACTCAATACTTGCTCCATTATGATTTCTCTCTCATCACACTCAATTTAGATCAATGTACAACATGGAAACAAAGTAAAAACTGACAGATTGCTTTCCATGGGGTGGGGTGGGGGGAGGGAAGTAAGATTGGGGGGGAAAATTGTAAAACTCAAATAATATCTATCTTTAATAAAAAAAATACTTGCTCCATAATATACCCCGATCATTTATTACTGACTAAATTTAACAACTTATCTGTACCTAGAAGGAAGTATGGGGATAATAACTTCCCAGGATAGTCGTAAGGATGAAATGAGATAATAATTGTAAAGAGCTTTATATGCTCTAAAGTACTATATAAATGCTAGTTATTATTAGTAGTAGTAATATTTTCTAAATAATAAATTTTAAAATTCTAATATTTTATTAAATAACAAAATAATTCTCTAAACAGGCAAATGTGAAAATGAATTCATGTCTTCAAGTCAAAACACTTAGCAGATTCACTGATGGAATTCCTTTAAAAATCTTTTGTCAAATCCGGTCATTGTTCATTTGCCTCTCCTTTTATTATAATCATTAGTAACTGTTTTCCATCGATTTTTTTTACATTCTTGAAAGAAATAAAAAAAAACAGCACAAATTTTCCATCGACAAATTTTCAATTTCTCTTGAAAAAAAATCTGACCTCCCTTAGCACCTTTACATGCCAAACTTTTCTATGAAAAGATACCTATGTAACAAATTTATCCTTCACACTGAGGAAGCATGGTGGAGTCTAAGAAGTTGGTGACTACAGATAGAGTCAAGGAACCTGGGTTCTTTTGGCTATATCTAGAGGTAGTGTGGTAATTATTGGATAAAGGACTGAACCTAAAGTCAGGAAGATCTGGGTTCAAACCTGTAGATGGTGACACTATCTGTGTGACCAGAAGTGCCTACCTTAGTGTCTGCATCTAAAAAATGGGCTATTGGGAATACTAAGACTTGTGATACCTATCTCCTAGGGTTAAAGTGAGGTGTGTATGTACATATATGTATATATATATATATATATATATATATGTATATATATATATATATATATATATATATATATCTTCAGGAATGTTATCGATCCTCTCTGGGACTCTGTAAGATGAGGAGATTGGCTTAGATGACCTCCACGGTTCAGCTCTAACAAATTATCTGCCTATATCTCCTTGGAATTTTATAACCTCAATAATAAAATGAACAAAAAAAAATGTTTTCAGTTGGACCAATTCTAGTAGCTTGCTCCACTGAACTAAACACTGCCTAAGGGAATCAGTGGTGTTGTAACTCTAAACTGTTCTATTTTACAGGAACTGAATTCCAGAGAAAGGGAAAATGTGTTCAGTGTTGTAGCTGGCAAATTTTGCTTAGCATTTTGGGATATTAGCATGTATTTCTCAGTTATTTATTATCATATAATTAGAGATTATTTTCTAATTTTTAAGAATCTGGCACAGCTGAAAATTTATGATTATAAATAGTAGACTTAGATGAGGCTTGCCCATAACCACTAATCCATTTGCCTGACATTCAGTTCAGCAAATATTTATTAAATAAATTAACAGAGAGAAAAAATGTATGTGGCATGATAAGAATATTGCTTTACTTATTTTATTTCTTGTACAGTAAAATAAGCATGCAAACAAAAACAAAAAAGATCCTTCCATCATCTGATAATTTAAAGTAAACTCACTTATTCCTGGAAAGAACGCCCTGCATATTTTCAACTGTTGAGACCCTTTCTTTTCTTTCCCTTTCTTCAAGTCCAATTCAGATATTCACTTTTTTAATTAAAAATGTAATTATTAAATATAATTATTTATTACAACTAAAAAATGGCCCCTGCCTCCTCTCCTAATGTATATATAGGTGGCAATGCAATAGGACTAAGTGATTTGCCCAAGGTCACACATCTAGGTAATTATTAAGTGTTTGAGGCCAGAATTGAACTCAAGTCCTCCTGACTCCAGGGCCAGTGCTCTATTCACTGTGTCACCTAGCTGCCCTTTCCTATTATATTTCTTACAGTTGCTGTTTGACCTTTCCTGGGCACTCAAATCACATTTTAATTCATAAGGCACTAGTTTTATGACCTTGGGCAAGTCACTTCACTTCTGTCTGTTCAATTTCCTTATCTATAAAATGGGGATAATAATAACACCCTGAGATAATATTAGCAGAGATTTTAGCAGAGTATCTGGAACTTATTCCCTCTCCCCCCACCCCTTTCATATTACTTTTTAAATGTGAAGCTAAAGAGTTTTCCCCCCAACATAAAATAGGAAAATATTGAAGGTTTTTCCATAGGGGATTGACATTGTGAGATTTTTACTACAGAACGATTATTTTTGTAGCTGTGATAATGATTGATTGGTGTTGGGGATGGATTGGAAGTTGGGATACCAAGTGGTGTGCTATTATAATTGTCTAAGAAAGAAGTTTTGAAAGTTTCAAATGATATGGTAGCCATGTGAAGGAAGAGGAGTTAAATATAGAAGTAGACAGGGATGAGGAAGAGAATTAGTATTATTATAGTGCCAGTCAATGTGCTAAGTATTAAACAGTTATTATTTCAATTGCTCACAACAACCTTGAGAAGTAAGTCCTATATGATACCCATTTTGTAGTTGAGCAAACTGAGGAAGACAGTAGATTTGCTCAGTGGTCACATAAATAAGTATCTGAGTCTGGATTTGAACTCAAATCTCTATCCATTCTATCCTGTGTATTGCTCAGTTACCTCAATGACAAGGCAATTCAACTGATTGAATATTGAGAATGTATCCAATTACACACACACACATTTGAGAGAAAGAGTATAAAGCAATTTTGTTATAGAGTGTATGGTGGCACCCTCAAAAATAGGTGGAAGTTTAGAAGAGAATTAGGTTGAGGAGATATATTTAGATTAAGGTATCACCTGCATAGAGATAACTGAATTCATAAGAAAAGATGAAATTCTCAGGGGTACTAGTGTAGCAGAAGAGGTGGTCAAAGACAGAACCTAAAGAGAGATCCATGGCCAAGGCATGGGAAATGGATGGTGAATCAGCAAAGGAACAAAAAGGCAAGAAAATCATTCCATGGGGCCATGGAATGCAAGGGAGAGAGAACTTGGGAGAGGAATAGTCAAAATTTCTGAGTAGTGGGAAAAAAATATCAAATTTCTAATCAAAAGGATCTGGTAAATCACTTGATCAATTTGGAGTGTAGTTTTCTCATTTGCAAACAAAGAGGGTAGAGTAAATAATCCCTGAGATTCTTTTTTTTGCTCTAAATCTATAATTAATATGAACAGTGTTAGTGGTTGCAAATAGCTAGAAGAGCAATGAGAAAATGCTACAGGATTTTAAAATTTTAAAATAAAGCTTTCCTTTTGGGAGAGCAGTTTTAGTTAAGTGATTCTCATATTAATGCAGTTGAAGAATGAATACAAATGACAAAGGGGAGTCAATGAGCATGGATTACAGTTTTAATATTAATAATAGTTTTAATGTTTATAAAATTTTTGAAAACATCTCAGTTGGTCCTCATAGTAAACCTGTGTTGCTTTTGAAATAATTGCTTTTATTTTGCAGATGAGGAAATTAAAGCCTGGACAATCAAATGACTTATTCATTTCATAGCTAATTAGAATCAGTCAGAATTCAAACACAGATCTTTCCTGTCACAAAGTCTAGTATCCTACCCATAAAAGGAAGGAGACATATACAATGACACCTGACAGGAGTAAGAGTGCCAGCCCTGGAGTCAGGAGAACCTGAGTTCAAATCCAGCCTCAGACACTTAATCATTACCTAGTTGTGTAGCCTTGGGCAAGTCACTTAACCCCAATGCCTTGCAAAAAAAACGATAAATAGAAATATGAATAGAATGATTTACATAAATACACACATATGCACACATATATATTTGTGTCTAATGGTAGCCATCTTGGGGGAGAAGAAAGGAAGAAAAATGGGAGAAATTACATAACTTTATTATAGTTTTAAAAGAAATAGAAAATTTTATATAATAGAATTGCAATGTCATATGCAATAATCTTTTGTTGCACTGTGCTATAGAAATTCTTGTTTTATTACATAAATTAATAATAAAATTTAAAGCTAGTTTATAGCTACTTTTAAAAAAGCTCTTACATAATAGCGATTCATGGTTTCATGTACAATTTTATTTTTATGTTCTTTTTGTATATGAAAATGTTCATGTTCATTGATGTTTGTCAAATTCACAATTTTTTAAAAAAAGAGAAGGAAAAATAATTTTGATGCTTCAAGGAATAGACTCTGAAACTGTAATTTTATGGACAAAGGGAATTTCTTCCACCAAAGAAGATTGGTGCCTTCTCTGCAATGTTCTCTTAAAGAGTGGCTTAAAGTATCAAGAGGTTAAGTGCCTTGCCTAAATTCACCCAGTATCATGTATCAGAGACAGGGCTTAAATGAACCCAGGTCCTTCTAATTTTAAAGCAAATTCTCCACTACAATTTGGTGGCACATAATATATAGACCTGGATCTGAGGTCAGGAAGACCTGAACTATATTAGTTATATGATGCTAGGCAAATCACTTAACCTCTGTCCACCTCAGTTTCCCCATCTATAAAATGAAAGAAATGGTAGCATCTATGTCATATAGATTTGTGAGGATAAAATGAGTTAATATTTGTAAAGTGTTTTGCAAGTATCTTAAAGAGCTACAAAAACCTATCATTACTATAATTATTATTAACTGTACTACATACCATATCCCTCAAGATTCAGTTTAACCCACTTCCACCATTCAGCCTTTTCTACCTCCTTGAGCCCATACTGTGCTCCTTTATCTTTGAATTGTACATGTATATTCTGCATAACATAGAGTAACATTTGATTATATACTATCTTATGTTGTTCAGCTAATAATTATAATAATAGCTAACATAAAGAAAGAGTATTTTAAAGCTCAAAAAAACTTTAGGGATTTCCAAAATAAAAAGAGGTGAGAGATGTGGTATGTTTATAAGCAGCGGGAAGGAACCAGTAAGATGAGAAGAAATTAAAGTGGGGGGGGGGGAAGAAATCAACAAAAGGTAAGATCACAAAAGCTGAAGAGGATGGTGAAAACTGGATGGTATCAAATGTACAAACAAAGGTGTAAGGCTTGGCCATCAAACAACAAGAATTTGTTAGATGCCTACTATGTTTCAGGCAATGCATAGTCTCTGGAGAAGGACCACCTCATCCTCTAAGATTGCATCGACAAGGAAAAGATGGGAGATGTAGAAGAGTTCTAGGTTTCCCTTCCTTCAAGTCCAATTCATATATTGACTTTTTTATTATAATTACAGCTTAAAATTGGTCCCAGCCTCCTCCCCTACTATATTTCTTTCTTTTGGGGGGTGGGGAAGCAAGGCAATAAGGTTAAATGACTTGCCCAAGGTCACACAGCTTTGCAATTATTAAGTATGGAGGAGCAGGTTTTAATTTTTTCAGAAAAATAGGAAGAAAGGTAATTTTCTGAGAGACAAGAGAATACAGATGTCGTTGAATGCTTAGGCAGAGAGAAGAAAATTTGGAACGATCACTGTGAGGAATAGAGTCAGAGAGGGAAAAAGGACTTACTTCTGAGCATCAGAGGGCCCAGGTAAGGTAAGATAACATGAATTTGTAGTGAAGGTGGATGCCATATTATAACTTTCTCCAATAGCAAGTATTTAATAATTATTTAGCTATTTGTCTTTGGGTAAGTCATTTAACCCTATCACATAGCCAATAAAAAAAAAAGGAAAGAAAAAGGCAACATATGAAAGAAGATTCGGCTTAAAGAGGGACTTGAGGGTAGAGTGGGTAGAGGAGCGAATGACAAAGCTCAGGAGTTCTCCCTTAGATTCTTATCTATAAAATTTTAAGTTTAATCTAGCTTTGTGTCTTGATCACAGTGATTTATAAAGATCTGATAAAAACTGTTAGTTGAATGCCATTTTCTAACAGTGATTTTTCTCTCCTGGAGAAAATAGATTAATTGAAGTATGCATATGTGTGTCTGTGTGTATATGTACAAAAAACATGTTATGAATGTAGATTAGAGGGCTTCTCATCTACAGTAGAACACATGGGTTTCAATCCATGAGATTTAAAGGTCATTTTAAGTATTTTTTCATCTACTTCCGTATTTGGGAATATATTCGGGTTCATTTGCCACTGCTGAAATCTTATCTCCAGTTATATGGGTTGCTACTATAAACTGAATAAAGCACTAAATTAGGAGATTTTGCTGGCATTTATACTTCATTTTTTAATCTAATCATTTACAGACTTAACAGATGACTGCTGTTACTAGAGGTCATTTACACAAAATTGTGTCTGTTGAATCTGGCATATTACCTACTCTTTGGTTCCTTGGATACTTGTTTTTGAAATAGCCTTTTGCCTTAAGGAGGACAAAAATCTTTTTATTAAGAAATCAGTTAACCCAGACATTATCCTTTAACACTGATTTTGGTCAGTTGAAAAGATTTCAGCTTTAATGTGTTGAATAACTACACATATGACTAATTTGAAGTGAATGGCTACATGGTTCCAATAGTGTCCTTTGGAACAAAATATGATCTTCTTTAAGAATGAAGGACAAATAGCAACAACAATAAGTGACTTTGAAATGTGTCCATCTAATTTCTCTTTTGTAAAGAAACCTACACAAGCAAAGGTTACTTTACAACAAGATTCTAACTTCACTATTCCTGAAATTTCTGAAATAACAGTTAAAACTCCACATAAGACTTACTGCAATATCTCACTGAGGCAGAAGCTAAACCTGGATTCTGTCAGACTATATCCCAGCAGAGGCAGATTATATTAGAAAGACTTCAAATATAATTCTTACAGATTTTGCTCACTCTTAGAACTATCTTAATTAAGTATGAGGAATCCTTCATTAATAAAGGCTGACCAATGGGTGATGAATTTTTTGGCTAAGGCAAACCATGAAAAAATGATCTTCAGTTCTCTATGACCTCCTTCCATTCAGTGAAGGTAGCAAAGTGATGGATAAAGAAAGAAGTAGTACAAAGAATTACATGATTTTTACATCATGTATAAATATTAACTGGTGATTTTATAACTGTAATGTCCTTTTTCAGTGGTATAAGAATCCTACAGTAAATACTACTATCATATTTTTTTTTAGGTTTTTGCAAGGCAAATGGGGTTAAGTGGCTTGCACAAGTCCACACAGCTAGGTAATTATTAAGTGTCTGAGACCGGATTTGAACCCAGGTACTCCTAACTCCAAGGCTGGTGCTTTATCCACTATGCCACCTAGCCGCCCCAAATACTATTATCATTAAAGCTTGTATCTATAAATTTAATCTACAGAAAACAAATATAAGGAAGTTGCAAGTTATTGGAAGGTTGACTCATAGATTATCCTTGGAGAGGCATTAAAAGAAATGACACAGTTGGAATTATTATGAATCTAAACTAAAAAAGAAATATTTCAAAAGGTATTTAGTTATCTCATCTTGAAATATTCAAAATAAGCAAAAGTAAAGGGATTATCATGAAGATAATTACAACATATTCCCCACTACCATTACCACAATCCCATGTGTCTTTTGTTCATATTCTTCCATCAAGCAACCAAACAATGGACAACCTAATGATCCGGGACCCTTCTTTTAGATCCAATGATATTTTGTAAATATAATGAAACATAGATATTGTGTAACAAAGACAGTGTTCACAGTTGATGTTGGGACTTAAGAGTCAGGAAGACCTGATTTCAACTTCTTTTTCTCAGCTACCTTGAACAAGTCCTTTATCTTCCCTGAGTTTCAGTTTCCTCTTCTGTAATATACAGATCATAATAATGCTGACCTCACAGTTGTTGTAAAAATAAAGTGAGATAATGTACACAAAGAACTCTTCAAACATTAAAGTATTACTAAAATGCAAGTTATTATTATTCTTTATATATGTTATCTCTCACTTTTAGCTATGTAACCAGCCCACCTTGTTTTTCTAGTCACATAATTCTTTGAAGGTAATATGCTGCCATTTATTCACACTCATCATTTGCCTCTCCACTGCTTCTGGATGACTCACAAATTTAATTCGTTGGAAATTGTGGCATTCCATGAATCACAGCTAAACAGCATTACCAGCAGAATATCAATGTCAAAAAAGATAGGCTTTTGTTTCAAGAACAAGCTTAGGCTTATTAAAAGCACTGTTTAAATTTCCAAATGCATACTCATTTCCTTTCTTTTTTTTCAATTCAAGTCTTAGCTCATTGACCATCCATAGAATTTATCCAAGATATATGTATTAAGAAATGAGTTCTATGAGCAAAGCAGAATTGAAGTAGCTCAAAAGAAACATGAGATGTACAAACTTAGAGCATTTACCTCAAATATTCACATGGTCTATTTGTACCCAAACTATGGAAGAGTATTGTGAGTCATATCTGTCTGATCAGCCACAGCCAGACATACAGTAATTTAACTCTAACATAGCCATGTTATTTTTGTCCTCTTCAAGAAAGAATAACATCCAATCAACTTTTTTCTCACATGGATTGTTGGTTCTCATATGGATTGTTGGTTGAACCTCTTTTGAGCAATGATGGATTATATTTAAAAAGGTATTTTAAATTATTTCACCATTGGAATATACTGGAGAAGCAGTTCATGAACCCAGGCCATGTATTAAAAATCTTTCAAGTGGTACTTTCCATATGAGCCAGATTGGGCGCAGTATTAATCTGTGTGAATTGAGGCTCCTTGGAATAGATCAAAGAGTTTTGATATTACAATATATACTACTGCTAATTCTAAAAGATCAGGGAAGGAAAAAAACCAAAAACTACGAACTCCAAGAGGACTAGGGGTGTGCTTTGCATGTTTGTTTTATTTTCTTCTATTTTTGATATCTCACACTACTTCATGTAGCACTTTACACATAGTAAGTTCTAAATAAATTTACACAGACTGGACACAAAATTAGTGAATAAGAAAGATACATTTAAGATTCCAATTGTGGGTATAAAAACAGCTTTGCTTGTTCCTACCTTTGCTTTGGTTCTCTGATAATGATCAAAAGAGATCATTATATAAAGTATTTTGCAAACTCTGGAGTGCTACACAAGTGACAAATAATATCATTATGACTTTAAAGGATAATTATGAACTAGTAGAAAAATGTGCCATACTTTCCTTAGGGGAAATAATTTAAATTAACAATGGACCTAAAATACAGACAACCAAATAATGTTCTCTTTAGGATTTAAGATAAATACCTATCATGCAGGGTCCAGTGACAAAAAGACCAAGCAACCAAGATTGGGTTGATTTCGTGGGGTGACAAGAGTCACCAAGAGGCTGAGAGCCATTCTGGGACTGAGCGGCAGACTACACTTTGAGAGCAGGAATTGGCTGATGCAGTGAAGGAATCATGTTGGTCCCCTTCAGTAACTCTTAAGTAAAAGGGTAGTTTACAGAATAACAAGTGAAGTCCTGGGGTTCCTTTTATGTATGAAGCACTGCAGCTCAAAGAAATTGTATAAGGTTGAAAACTGAGTATTGGCTGTGGGCGATGATCTATTTATCACAAAACCCTCGGGGCAAGGCTGCCAGGGATGGAGTAGAGCACAAGTATACGCCATATCAATAAAAGTCTGGGCAGAAAATGAATGAAGGAATGACCAGGTGATCAATTGGGCCTGGTAATTAGCATTAGTATTAGCTACCTTCCCTCAATGGGCAGTGCAGTGGATAGACCTGAAATCAGGAAGACCCTGAATTCAAAGCCTACCTCGGATGCTTACTAGTTGTATAACTCTGGGCAAATCACTTATCTCTGTTTGACTCAGTTTCCTCATCCATTAAATGTATTAGAGAAGAAAATGCAAATCATTCCAATGTTTTTGCCAAAAAAAAAAACAAACAACAAATGAGATTATGAAAAGGCTGAAAGAACTGAACAACTCCTTTAAAGTAACATCATCTGACTTACAAGTTCTCTCTAGCTGCAAACATTTATTTTAACTTTTGGCCAAATTTTTGGAAGCTCTGTCAGCAGGCAACAATCTGGAGTTCTAGAACAGTCACAAATAAGACTGGAAACATAGCCAAAAAGCTAACACCACTGTCTTTAACAGTGGCAGATGGGAACAGGAGCAAAGAAGACTAGTCAGGAAGATGACAAGAACCATAGGGTAGGTATTTCATTCTGGGGAAGGAGCCAGAGAATTCAGGTAGGGAAAGTACTCTACTGGATATAAATGACAGGATAGTTTCATCAGAAAACTGAAATAAAAAAAACAGAAGGAAAGACTTATAGGATTTAGGAAGAAGAAATCAATAGGAAGTATACAGGATGTCAGTAGCTCAGAAAAGCTGGGGAAAAGACAGATTACTCAAGAATAGGCCCCACTGGGATAAAGTAATAGTACCTCCTAGAAAAATCAGAACAAGCCTTTTAAAAGATGATGGACAGAATTCTCCTTAGAGAGGCATATGGGACAATGAGTACCAAGGTGTGGAAATGCCTATGAGGCAGTCCATTTCTGCACTTGAAGATTCCCATGAGTCTTTGTCTCCTGCATTCATCTTTGAACAATCCATAGATAATATTTGTCAAGTTTTGCAAACCTTTTTAAAGCACTGTATAAAGGCTAGAGTTTAATTATTAATTCTGCCATGAGAGAAACTGCTATTTATTTGTATAAACTGAGCTGAGCCACGAGCAATTTGTGGCAACTTGTGTACAGAAAGAATATTTGAAGGCAGCACCACAGACATGCATGCTTTAAAAAGGAAGTGTTTCAGTCATTTTGTGAGGATGTGGAATGGTAGATGGACAACCTAACAGAACCCAACACATTTAAAAAAAATAACAGAAGAGTAGAGTTTCCAGTACATTGGGAGGATTCTCTAAAGAAGAGAAGGTGTATGTGTGGGTAGAGTGGAGACTGCAATCTGTTCTGGTGGCAAGGATGCCCACACTGAAGAGAATATATATATATATATATATATATATATATATATATATATATATATATATATATATATATTTATTATACATACATAATCCCTATTATTTCTAATGCTTTCCTTTATCAATCATTTTCAAGATTAACCTGTAAATAGCTTATTAGTACATAGTCGTGTGCCTGCTGTCTCCTCCATTACCACTGTGAGCTCCTTTGGAGCAGGGATTATCTTTTACATTTCTTTGTACCTTCAGCTCATAACAAAATGCTTGGCAATAGTAGACACTTAACAAATGTTTATGACTCATAAACATTCAAACATGCACTTATACACAAATAAAAAGAGAGACTCATAAAGTGCAAGTCTGCATATAAAAATCATTTCATTTTAATAAGGTCTATAAATAATTATTTTAGGTCACAATAAAATATAAATGGATCTGAATCAAATCATCTCAGCAACTTTTTAACAATTTGCATCACAACAATCTAGAACTGAATACTATTGCACAGCTCTAGATACTAGATTCATGAAAAACTAAACTTTTATATTATGAAATAGTCATTAAAAAGTCAAATAAAGGGTCAGCTAAGTGGTACAGTGGATAGAGCACCTGCCTTGGAGTCATCACGAGGATCTGAGTTCAAATGTGACTTCAGACAGTTAAGAATTGCCTAGCTGTGTGACCTTGGGTAAGTCACTTAACCCCATTTGCCTTGCAAAAAAAAGAAACTAAAAAATTCAAGTAAATAAAAAAACTAAAATCTTATTTAGAACTATGAACTCCAAACTTTTTATTATTTACTCCTCTTCCCTCTTCCTTGGATATATATGTATATATATAATACTATATTTAAATACACACTTGCCAACTTTTAAAAATGTTTTTAACATTTTTTTATTATTCTACTGTGTGCAGAGCACCAAAGTGAATATTTGTAACTCCTTCTCAGTTATCCCTCCTCTTCCTGATTAAAAAAAACATTTATGTAGCAGAAACATAAAGTTCTCCAAAAGGATTTTTAAAATCACCTTCATAAGCACTTGATGGAAGAGAATGACTAGATAATTCTGTAAAAAGAAAACAAAACCAAACCCAAAAAACCAGCTCAGCTGGAGGTATTAGTAGACCAGAGGTTCAATACAAATCAATATTATAACCCAGTCTAAAACTGTAAAACTACTTACTCATGGTTTCAGTAAGAGAAGAATGACATCCAGAACTAGTAATATAATAATACTGTTCTCTATATTATACCATATTTAGTTTTGGGCACCACATTTTAGGAAAGACATATGTGATATGGAATATGTTTAAAAGAAGGTGACTAGGAGAGTGGAAGGACAGAAGAATATGGCATATGAACATTGGTTGAAAGAACTGAGGATATCTAGCTTGATTGATAGAATGATTGTGGGGATATAATAATTGTCTTCCAGTATCTGAAAAGATGTAGTGTGGAAAAGATTAGATCTGTTCTGCTTGACTCTAGAGACCATAACTAGAAGTAATGAATAGAGATAAAGGAGGCTAACAGTATAGAAAAAATTTCCTAAAAATTAAAGCCATATGAAATGGAATAGTACAATTGAAAATATGGTGAGTTCCTCCTCACTCGAGGTCTTCAAGGACAAGTTGGATGACTATCTAGAGGCAACTGGATGGCTTGGATAGAATGCTTGGACTAAGGAAAACCTAAATTCAAATCCAGGCTCAGATATTTTGCTGTATGACCCTGTCATTTAACCTCTGCTTGCCTTAGTTTCCCCAACTGTGAAATGATAATTAAAGCACCTCCCTCATATGACCATTGTGAGAATCAAATGAGATAATATAAGGTATTCAGCACAACTACTTATGTGTCCAGCAAATAGTGGGCACCATGAAAACATTTATCCTCTTCCCTTCTCTTGCAGCAACAATGTTGGGGTGGTCTTGGCCAAGAACAACTTGGATTAAATAGTCTCTGACATTCCTTCAAAGTCTGTGAAAGTAAAAATTTTACTACATCATTAATTTCTTTTCACCATGGGGGTAGGAGGTAAAGACGGCAATTATGTCCATAATCATCTGGTTGTGTTTTATATCCAACTTGACTATAGGCTACATTAGATTCTTTAATTATATAAAATACTTCATGAACGGAGAAACAGTGTGTAAATGTTACTATTGTTATTAGGAAAGAAAGAATGAAATCTTCTCTAAATTTTATACCTCCCCCAGTGCTCTGAACAAAGCAGACATTTTCTATTTGTTCAGTTGAGTTTAAAATGACAGTGAGAGGAAGTAGGAGGGCTAATCATTATGTTTATAGCTGTAAGGAATATTTGTATATTTCAATAATGTAAATGTTTATGTCAGTAACCAATATATTTATTTGCCATATGAACTGAAATGTTCACATTTATAGTCTAAAATTTGGGAAATTCAACTCAATATTCTTCTATATGCAAAGGAAACAAATGTTCACCATCAGAGCTATATACTTTTTGAGCATGACACATTATACATAGATATACCCTTGCATATTCATTCTACTCATTTTCAGGTAAATGAGTATCCAGATAACCTCTGCTTCAACATTAACATGTAATCTTAAGAGTCTTGTTTCAAATTCATGTCTATAGTGTTTTGCACATTAGCAACATATTTTGTTTTCCAATAACATTCAAATATAAGATATGTAATATATATATATATATATCCACCATTTTGAACTTTTTAGTTATCCATATTGTGATTATGATTCTGTTTTTAGTGATCATTACATGATGACAACATTCAATATGTTTTCATGAACATCTAGAGATATATTAACTCCTTCCCCTACTCTCTCTCTCTCTGTTGCTTTGTGCCTGTCTCTCTCTTTCTCTGTCTCTCTCAACTCTTTTTCCCACAATATGGTGATAAGAAACATGGTCATCATCTGTGAAAACCCATAGGTGTTCAAAATGATGAAAAAGTCTGAGCATCACAGAATTAGCAGAATAATCACCTTTTGCAGTAGATGCTTTATTTGTCAAATTGTTTAACAGTTGAATTTTCCAAAAGAGAAAGTTGACTAGTCCTTTATTAGAAAGGTCTGACTTACTGCATAAGTACCTATTTGTTCATGATAATGAGAAAACTACTAATTATTTGCTATCACCAGAGGAAAAAAATATATTCTGAAACTACATCTTAATTCAATTATAGTGATGAGGGGTGGCTAGGTGGTGCAGTGGGTAGAGAGCACCGGTCCTGGAGTCAGGAGTGCCTGAGTTCAAATCCAGCCTCAGACACTTAATAATTACCTAGCTGTGTGGCCTTGGGAAAGCCACTTAACTCCATTGCCTTACAAAAAATCTAAAAAAAAATAAATAATTATAGTGAAGAAAAAAAGTTAAATGAAATGAGGAAACAGGGCCTTATTCAATGAGATCATCAGTTTCCATAAAGAATTTTCATGTTAATAACCAGAACTACAAAAACATATGTACTATAAAAAACTATATAAGAACATAAAAAATACTTTAATAATCCTAAAGCAGAACCACAATCTCAGACAGAATGGTTCTGATTATTCTTGTCTAGGGAATTAAACAAGTTAATGAGAATGAATAAGACTCTAAAAATGTCGCAACTAAAACAGATTCAGAGAATCACAGGATTATAGCTTCAGAGTGGAGCTAGTTAGAGGTTATATGGACTAATGGATAAAGAACTGGCCTTAGAACCAGAAAGAACTGGTTTTACATCCTGTCTCTGATACACATTGGCTGTGTCAACCTGGGAAGTCACTTAACCTCTGATGCTCTAGCTAATACTAAAACTCTAAGTTTCAGACTTCCCTTGGGAAAGAGCATTTCCTCATAGATGAAATCACAAACCCTTTCTCTATTGCTGTGGAGAGCAGAGGTCATTTAGTTCAATTGCATCACTTTGCAAATGAGAAAACTGAGGCCCAGAGTAGTTAGCCCAAAGGTCAAACAAGTAGCAAGTCAATAATAGATAAGGGATCTGCTATCCCAAAGCCAGTGCTCCATGACCCTATTACAATACTTGCTTTTTAAGGAGTTGGGGGGAAGGGGAATATTGATAAAATGAAATAAATTCCCCAAAGTAGAGAAAACAAAAAAAAAAAAGAAAAAAATTTGCAATAATATCTGATTGTCACTTATATACTGGGTAATATTAATCAGTCTTTTCTATGCTAGAGAAAATATAATTTTGTTTTTCAAAGACAGAAATTTCCCTCCTATTACTTAGCTGTATGACTCTGGATAAGTCATGTAACCTCTGATTGCCTCAGTTTCCTCAACTGTAAAATGGTGATAATCATAGCACCTACCTCATATGGCTATTGTGCAAATCAAATGAGATAATATTTATAAAGATCTTAGCGTAGCTACATAGAACAACATAAAAGTCACCCCTCAAAGTCATAAGCAGACTTATGTTAACTCTTTTCTGAGAAGTATATATATCAATTTGTTTTTAATTGAATATTCAATAATATCCTTGATAATGTTAATTTCATGGTTTCTGATATCAGAATTGACCCTGTGGCAATGAGTGATGATCCTTTGATTTTTTTTGGTAGCAGTTGCCCACATCGGACACTCTGGTGTAGTTGTGTTTGGATATCTCTGCTGGGAAATACAGGGCCATGAACATATGGCTAACTAATTCCATCAATTCTACCATCCTCACCCCCACTCCCATGCTGTGGCATTGAGTCACCATGATTTCCGAGAACAGGAACATCTTCTCTAAAGTTTTTTGCACACAAGCTAAATTCTGAAGGCTCTCTCTGGTAGCCCCATAGCTTGAATACATAAAGGACAACCATTATCTTTGTTTGTTGCCACTTTTTAAAATTAGTCTTCTTTGCACCAGTATTTTATTTCTTTTTCTTGAGGAAGATTTTTTTTTACATTTTTCTTTAGACTTCCCCCAAAGCTTTTAGGTTTTTCTGTTTTGCAGCTCTAGCTAAGATATCTCATCAAAGATAAAATTGAGTTAATTATTGAAAAAATACTAGCTTCAGTGATAGCTACATCAATTTATCAGTTGCTCTTATCAGGTGATTTCCTATGGGAAGCAGTAATACAAAGGACCCTAGAAATATTTCCATTGCCTGACTATTACCATTCAAGAATTTATGTATCTATGTGGAATATTCTGAGGGATATACCTTCTGCTCAGTCTACTTTTATCTACTAAAGATCAATTGTAGAAAGTTATCTATTGGTGTTCTTCAAGAAGGAAAATGGGCTTTTAGAAAGAGAAATTGCAAGGTTATTAACAGAGCTTTGAACAGAGTTTTTGAACAACTGTACATTGGCTTTAGCATTAAATGATTTCAGACATTATATACCAACTGAGTTAACTAGCCATTTGTTTCTCTCCCTGGGTCTTCTCCTTTTCACCCTTTATGACAGAGTTGGATACATTCTCTGGCCCTTTCAATATGCTCTGACTCCTGCTATAGGACATGAGTGACAAATGACTTCTCACTGGTCCATTGATGCCCTATACTGGGGGATTACAACTTTGATAATTGATGACTAAGCCAAGAAAAGAGCTGCTTCCTAATTAAACTATAATTAGAGAGACCAAGGGGAAAAAAAAGTCTTCTTTTCTTTTGAGTTTGTCACTTCAGACTTTGTCGAGTTTCCCTTGGCTTTCAGCAAGGGAGATAAAGGATTTTTCTCCCTTCCTCTTCCAGTATTCAAAGTGGCCCACAGCTCAAGTACAATGAGTACATGGAAATCAAACAATGTTTTTCCAGGTGAACCTCAGAGAAGGCTTCAAGTCCCTAACTGTCTCTGCTGTTTATATCTTTCCTTCCTTCCTTCCTTCCTTCCTTCCTTCCTTCCTTCCTTCCTTCCTTTCTTCCTTCCTTCCTTCTTTCCATCCTTCCTTTCTTTCTTATAAAGCAATGGGGTTAAGTGACTTGCCCAAGGTCACACAACTAGGCAATTATTAAGTGTCTGAGTTCAGGTTTGAACTCAGGTTCACCTGACTTCAGGGCCAGTGCTCTATCCCCTATGCCACCTAGCTGTCCCTGTTTATGTTTCTTTTCCTGAGCATAGGTGAGTAAATAATGATCCTGAGATGTTTTCATTCTTGATGGTTAGGCACCTTATAAGTTTAAGAGACCCTTGGCTCTTGAATATTACCAAGAAGGAAGTACTTTCTATAATGACACTACTTCTAAAAGAAGATAATCATTTCTAGGAAAATGCTGCAACTGGATGATATAAGAAAGCTTCACTCATGCCCTGGCTGACCAGCAGATCTGGATCATGTAAGTTTGTCAAATGGTGCACTCCTGAAATGTTCAATCATACTACAAAGTTGTCTTTACCTTTCAGGAGAATAGAATAAGAGAGATAGGTTATTTTTTCTTGTTTAAAATATCTGTTAATAAACATTTAGGGTTCTTTTATGTTTTAAAATTTTTTTTTGTAGTGGAGGAAGTAAAGGGTTGTCCTGTACCCAATATCTACTTCATATATTGGATACCTTTTCTAGAAGAGATTCTATTAATTCCTTTTAGGGAAGATTTTTAGATATGCTCTATACCTGAGTTTTGTTTAATTGTTTTTTCTCCAGAATCTTCAGGGAACAAAATGAGTCAGAGAACAGAGAATGGGAAAACGTTTTAATTACCCTCTCTTTTGGGTTAGACTCCTTCCCAGGCCCTTAGGTCCAAACCTGATATTTGCAAGCCTTCCCAGGAGATCCAACATTTTACCAGACTATCAGTGAGATAGAGAGATAAACGATAGATGAATAGATAGACACACACACACACACACACACACACAGAGAGAGAGAGAGAGAGAGAGAGAGAGAGAGAGAGAGAGAGAGAGAGAGAGAATAGATAAATAGATGATAGATGGATGGAAAGAGAAAAGATATCGTGTGTGTCTGTGTGTGTGTGTGTGTGTGTGTGTGTGTGTGTGTGTGTGTGTGTGTGTATTACAAGCTAAAACACAAATTCCTCTTTTGAACTTTTAAAATTCCTTCACAATCTGGCTCAAATTTATCTTTCTGGATAAATTTAAATTATTCTTCATGTACTCTGTGTTCCAGAAAAGATGATCTACAAGGTATTCCTCATACAGGAGAATCCACCCCCCAATTCTCTTAGACTGCCCCCTCAAGCCTGGAATCTTCTCTAACCTCCTCTAAGTCTTTGTTCCCTTCAAGGTTCAGCTCAAGCACCACCTCCTACATGAAGCCTTTCCTGATTCCAAAAATGTTAACAATCTTCCTTCCTCCTCCCCGTTTTCCCAGTTATTTTACATTTCCTATGTATTTTGCATTGACTTATCTATGAATATGCTTTCCCCCTCCCTCACTGAAGCAGAAAGACTAAACGCTCCTTAAGGACAGAGAGAGAGTTCCTTCATATGTTTTTGCATCTTCAGCACCGGGTATATGGCAGATGCTTAATATCTACTTACTAAATTGAAGGTTGAATCCCAATCTGTTACAATAGGGATGTTAAATTCTCTAAGTATTGTCCTTTAGAGCACCATTTACTCTTATATATAAGTAGACAAAACAGGTGACTCATGATCACAATTATGGGGAGCAGAACATTTTGAAAAAATGTTGCAGCAGAACCTTATTTTTCATCTATTTCAGATAGAGAAAAAAGACAGCTTATAGGGAATAAAATGAAACCATGGTAACCCATACCAACGAAACCTTCTGCAACAGCTATCAGCTCAAAAGAACACAGAGTACCATTACATTTCTCCGCCTACCACTAGCACAATCTTGCTCCATTTCCTTTTGATTCTTCCTCCAAAATGTGAAATGAAAAGGCTTTCAACCACATTTTACTTAAAACAATACAAAACCCACTGCGGCAATATGAAGGTTTCTCTTACTATAATCCTATCCAAGAATTCTTTTTTTAAACCTTCAAAACTTTTTAAAATTATAGCATGTTATGTAAATGCTTGCTTTATTCCAAAATTAAAAATAAAGCAAATTTTGAAAAATTAAAAATAAACCAATAAATAAGTTTTGAAGATGAAACTGCAAATCTGTTCTTAACCAGGAATGATGTCAGGACTTGACACTGACCAAATGCCCCTAAGAATTAAAAATTGCTGGATGTTTTCAATCTCTAATAAGACCTTAAGTAGGTTATATTATATTAACAATGTCTTTTAACCCCTTTCTGTAATGGATTTTGACATATTAGTAATGACCCTAGAAACTTTCATTCAATAAACATTTATTACAGATCTACTATGTGCTAGAATACAAAATTTAAATTCCTTGAGGAGTTTGAAGTCATCTGGTAGAGGGAGGAGAGGGAGACTATAATATGTCCAGGTAAGTAAATTGAAAACATATTAAGTAATTAAAAGTAATTTAATGAAATAGAGATGCTTATAAGTGTATGAAGGGAGAATCAAGAGCAGCCTTGGGTAGGAGTAGCAGCTGAGCCTTATTGCAAAAGAAGCTGGTGAGTCCAAGAAGCACAGGTTGGGAAGCAGGGCATGCCAAACACAGAGGACTGCTCATCCAAAGAGTAGAGATGGATGTCACATGTGAAGAACATCTCTCAGTAAGTCAGTCTAGAAGCATTTATTAAGTGACTCCTATGTGGAAGACACTGTGCTAAGAGGTAGGAATACAGAGAGAATAAAACAATTAACTAGAGTAGAGAATGATTGGGGGGGTGTGGAGAATAGGAAATAAGACTGAAAAGATAGGTAGGAGCCAGATTTGGGGACATTTTTAGTGACAAACTAAGTAGACAGTGGGAACTAATAGCTGGCAATAAATAGAATAGCAGATTTGAATTCAGGAAGACTTACCTTCCTGAGTACAAAACTGGCCTCAGATACTTACTGGCTGTGTGACCCTGGACAACTCATTTAATCTTGTATGCTTCAGTTTCCTCATCTGTAAAATGAGCTGGAGAAGGAAATGGCAAACTACTCCAGTACCTTTGTCAAGAAAACTCCAAATGGAGTCATGAAAAGTTGAATAACATTGAAAATGACTTAAAACTACAATAAATGAATAGCATTTTATCTTATAGGAAAGAAAGAACCATTGCATATTTTTTAGGTTTTGGTGTTGTTTTTTTTTTTTTGCAAGGCAATGGGGCTAAGTGGCTTGCCCAAGGCCACACAGCTAGGTAATTATTAAATGTCTGAGGCTGGATTTGAACTCAGGTTCTCCTGACTCCAAAGCCAGAGCTCTATCCACTGTGCCACCTAGCTGCCCCATTGCAGATTTTTTAAAAAAAATATTACATTCCCAAATTGAAAGACAGTAAAGTGATATGAACAGACAGTTTTTCAGATGAAGAAATTAATGCTTTCCATAGTCATATAAAAATGCTCTAAATCATTATTGATTAGAGAAGTGCAAATTAAAACAACTTTGAGATACTACCTCACATCAATTAAATTGCTCAAAATGACAAAAAAAGGAAAATGAACAATATTGAATGGAATGTGGAAAAATTGGGATACTAATGCATTGTCAGTGTAGTTGTGAACTGATCCAAACATTCTGGAAAGCAACTAGGAACTATACCCAAAGGGCAATAAACCCTTTAGGTCTGCATCCCAAAGACCATAAAAAAGGAGGTTAAGACTCACATATACAAAAATATTTATAACAACTCTCTTTGTAGTAGCAAAAATTGGAAATTGAGGGGATGTCCATCAATTGGGGAATTGCTGAAAAATTGTGGTATATGAATGTGATGGAGTACTATTATTCTGCAAAAACTCTTGAATGGTCAGAATTCAGAAAAGCCTTGAAAGACTTAAATGAACTGATGCTGAGTGAAACAAGCAGAATCAGGAAAACATTGTACACATTAACAGCAACACTGTTATTAATTTAGCTCTTTTCAGTAGTATGATAATCAAAAACAATTCTAAAGGACTTGTGATAGAAAATACCATCCATATCCAAAGAAAGAATTATGGAGTCTAACTGCAGATCAAAGCATACTATGTTCCATTTTAAAAGTTGTTTTATGTTTTATGGATTATTTTTGATCACTCATGATTTTTTGTTTCCTTTTATTCTGATTCTTTTTTCACAACATGACTAATATGGAAATATGTTTAATATATATTATAGATATATAGTATGTAACCTATCAAAAATTACTTGCTTTAAAGAGGAAGGGGTGGTGGAAGGGAGGGAGAAAAAATTCCAAATCTTATAAAAATGAATTTTGAAGACTTTTTTGCATGTAGTTAGAATAAATGAATATTTTTAATTATTTTATTCATTTTTAACATTCATTTAAAAATTTTTTAAGTTTAAAATTCTCTCCCTCCTATCAATCTCCTACTCATTGAGAGGGTAAGCAAGGTATGTCAATTATAAATATGAAATCATCCATTGAAGATTTCTAAGTAAAAGGATGACTTGGTGAGATGTGTGTAACCTATTTGAATGATTTTTTCTCCCCTTGATAATCTCTCTTGGCTCATTTGGATCAAGTATAGCCAGGCTATCTTCTACTTGCCATCTTAGGAGATTTAGAAGAATTCTAGGGTACTGGCTAGATTTGAAGGCATTTATTTAGTATAAAATGTTGGAAAAGGGGAAAGAATGAAAGAAAAACATCCTTCATTACAGCCCTTCACCCTCAGTCACAACTCTGAGATATAGTTTTGTTTATGATTCTATATGTTACTCTTTCATGAAAGGAACATGCTATGATGTAAAATATGAAATTGTAAAATAAAGGTGACATGATTGGAGGCCTTGGGCTTTTTGATGTACAATGAGAGAAAAGATTAGAAGCAGGAAAACAAAATAGAAGGTCTTTTCAATAGTGAGGCAAAAGATGATTAAAGATAGGGATTGATCTAGTAATGTAGGGATGCATCAATAACAAGAAAAGGATGGATATGAAAGGTATCACAGAGATAGAATCAACAAAGTTTGGTAAATGATTATATAGATAGGTTTAAGGGAGAAAGAAAAGTAAAAAAAAATTACTCTAAGGTTGTGAACTTATGCATCAAGGTTGCTCCAGAGATTTAAAAGGTTCAACTCAATTAAACAAGTTCAGGAGAAGAAGATAGGGACTTGTAATTGTGCAGAACTCTGTATTAGGTTCTAGAAAATATAAAGAGATCTATAGGACTTGTCCTTGTTCTCATGGAGCGTTGCACAGCTTAGAGAACTATTCTCTTAAAGGTACACTTTACTCAATAAAATTTCAGTTTAATAAAGTTCCAAAACCTAAGGATTTAATAATTGAGTAATAAATTCACTCTATAAAACAGCATCACTCAAAATATTTTTTATTGTTCAATCATTTTCAGTTGTGGGGTTTTCTCGACAATGATACTGGAGTGGTTTGCCATTTCCTTCTCTAGTTCTTTTACAGGTGAAAAAAACTGAGGCAAACAGCATAAAGTGACTTGTCTAGGACCATACAGCTAGATTTGAATTTGCATCTTCCTGACTCCAGGAAAATTTTTTATCTTTATTTTACTCATGTGTATGTGTTGTCTCACAATTTTTTAAACTTTATGTTACTGTAAACTGTCAATTTCTAGTTGTTCCACCTCATTAGGTACTCTGCTCTATTTATACCTGCAGCTAAATTTGGCAGCACGGTTATTCAGTGGACAGAATGCAGGAGTCAGGAAGACCTAAATTCAAATTTTTCCTCAGACCCTTACTAGCTTACCATGGGCAAGCTTGTGATTTGGGCAAGACATTCAACCCTTTGAATCAATTGATTTAATCCTTAACCATAAAATGAGTATAATAATAGCACTTATCTCCCAATGTTGTTTTGAAAATAGAAATGAAATACATGTAAAGCGTGATAAAATTAGCACAGTAACTGACACATAGTAGGTACTATAGAAATGATAACTACTATTATTTTTATAAATTTCTATTACTACCTTATGTTTGACTATGATGGTACTCTGCCATCCTCAACAAATATTGTTTCAGTATGCAAACATCCCTTAATAAAAATAACACCTGTCAGCTAAATAAAATATTGAGAAGTAGAGAACACAAAGTTAATCTGATTTTTATCAAATATTAACTCTATCATTCCCATAACTCCTACTCTGAAGCCTCATCATGGCCACGGAAGACACTCTGACTTCTCAAATGCTATACCAGAGAGACAGGCACTAAAGGTCCTCCCAAACTGTAAAGGCTTTGAGTTTTAAAATGGGCCACATTAGCTGTCTTAAGACTATTCACTAAAAGGTGGAAATGAAGCAGTGAAGAAAATAGGTACTCAAATAATAAAACATACAGATCCTTGAAGTTACATGTCTGTATAATTATCAGTAATCATATTATCATTAGATAGTTCCTTCTCTCGGATTACATTTTGCTAGTTGCATTTAAAAACTCTTATCAAGCTGAGCGAGATGAGCAAAACCTGAAGAACATTGTACATCCCAACAGCAACATGGGGTTGATGATCAGTCTTAGTGAACTTGCTCATTTCATCAGTGCAACAATCAGGGACAATTTTAGGGTATCTGTGACAGAGAATACCATCTGCATCCAAAGAAAGAACTGTGGAGTGTAAACAAAGACCAAATACTTTTGCCTTTAGTATTTTTCAAAAAAGGTATCTTGATATGTAATTTTGCTCTTATCTTCTTTTTTCCTTAAGGATATGATTTCTTTCTCAACACATTCAGTTTTGACCAATGTATAGCATGGAAACAATGTAAAGACAAACAGACTGCCTTCTGTGAGGGGTGGGGGAAGGAAAACAAAATTGGGGGGAAAAATTGTGAAATTCAAAAAAAAAATTTAAAACTTATCAACAAAACATTTGATGACAGCACATTTGGAGAATAAGAAGCTATATTAAAGATTAGACTTGCATTCACTGTCATAATTATGTATCTTAATATATTCTGGATATGTTCAGACACTAAGGAAATTCCTTTAATATTTTGAGACACTAATATGTTTTATGTGGTATATTAAAATCAGTTCAATTCAATTCTAGCTTCCTTGAAAAGGGCATTGAATTTCAGAGTTGATCATTTTTCTAATAGGATAGTGCCAAGTTTTTAGTTACAAAAACTATTACATATCCTAGATCTATTGATTGCTAGTATCAGGACCACTTGCTTGGTCAACCTAGAAAGCTTTTTAAGAAAATCATAATGATGATGAAACATTTTGTCCCATCCACTCTTCTCCTTTTAAAAAAGTCGCTGGGATATCTTTTTTGGTCTCTACCTTCTGCTTTGAATTTCTCCCAATATGCACACATTAGTGAACAGAAGGAATAGAATTTTGAACAGAGAAAAGTAGTATTAGATGAAAACTGTATTGAGGGATGAAAGAACCACTCAAGAAGAACCACCTCCTATAGAACAGAGGAAAAACTGCCTGAAATCATGTAAGCTTCTTGCAGGCAGAACTACTTATTTCATATTTGTCTTTGCATCTTCAAGGCAAAATATTATGTCTGACTTATGGGGAAAAATATTGTGTCTGGCTTGTGGTAGACACTGAATATTTATTTATTTATTGTTAGAGTGGACTGAAAATTGTCACCATTTCTTATTCTAATTTAGAGATAAACCTAGTTATAGTATGGGGAGAATGTAAAATTATCTTTGATAGACTTTTTTGAGCACCATTTAGAAGGGTTGATTTTTTTTTGACACATGAAACAAGAAGAGAAAGGAGAGAACAATTGTTTTATCTTCCTTCAATATCTTTGTCATCTGTAGGATTAATCCTGATTTAACAAGCAATTGTTTGGTTTTGTTGCTGATGGGTGTTTTCCAGGATTATTACTCAGACTTACACAAAGGATATTTCTATCACTATGGTACAGTGAAAAGGATTTAGAATAAGATAGTCCTAGATTTGACCCTGGCTCTGTCAATTACTATCTATGTGACATTAGATAAGCAATTTTTACATCTCTTGACTTCAGTTTCCTTAATCTTTTAAATGAGGGAATTGGCACTGTTGACCACTGAGGCCTTTTTCATCCCTAAAGGTCAATGATCAGAATTAATCAAGTGGAAGAAACCTAGCAGATTTATTTAAAACAAAAAAAAAATGAATAGTCTAAATTCTTTTTAATTTGGTCTCTATTACCCCACAAAATACTAATTCCTCTTTAATCTGTATGATAATGCAATTAATGCAAGTTATAATGGACTAGTTCACCATAAAATTATCAGGATAAGTTCCAGGCTCTGTGGGTGTAAGACATTCTCTATAATGTGCCAAACCAGCCTGGAATAACTGAAGACAAGATTTGGGTATTATCAAGTCTCTTGCACAGATGTCATTTTGTTCTTCCCCCAGTTTCAAGAAACTAAAATGAGTCAGATTCAGCGGAAATGTCTCTGGAACTGGCAAAATCTGAGTTCTATTCTCCTTCAATTAATAGTTATGTTTCAACAGGGAGAGAAATATACCTCTAAAATTTATCACAGATCATTTAAATAAAATATAATTCATATATTCAGGTTCCCACACACAAAGGAGGGAAAAAAAGACCATGCAATTATCTGAATAATTTGGCAAAACAAATTACACAACTGATTCAGGAAAAAAAATTATGAGATTTAGCCAAAATAATGGATAATTTCTTTAATTTTATTTTTTTGATTGTGGAAAGCTAGCCATCATTTGGTGAAGTGACTAACAAATACTGATGAGGTTTATTGGTAAAAGTGCTTTTTTAGGCATATAGGACAAGCAAAGCCAAAATCTGTAGCCATGAAGTTCTTTTGGAAATTTATTTTTGCATTTAATTTTTGAGAATGTCAAAATCTGATGGGAGAGAAAGTTTGTAAAATTAAACTTAGGATCAATTATCATGAAAGGGGAAAAAATATCAGACACAAAACAAGTTTTACAAAGCTCTGGTCTTTGACCAGAGAATCATGACAAAAGAGAATCTTTCCTTTGAATCCTGTCAGTGCTCTCTATTTACATAGCCTACAACTAGATATGCAACTCAAACAAAGCTTTCGTCAAGTCAGTTTAAAAAAATTAGAAAATTACAACTTAGCCTGATACATGCTATTTTCTGTAATTACTTACATTATTGAAAATTACTTGTATAAATATTCAGTCATTGGCAATATAAGCCTGTTTATCTGTACTGCACATACATAAAATATATATATATATATATATATATGTATGGATAAATAAATACATAAATAAATATTTGTGAGCATAGATCTATAAATACACCAGTTTTCAGTTGCAAAGATCATTCTTTGCTTTTAAAAGTACATATTAAATTTTTTTAAGTATATTAATTTTTTATTTGCTTTTTCTGTTGCAAGACAATGGAGTTAAGTGACTTGCTCAAGGTCACACAGCTAAGTATTAGTGTCTGAGGTCAGATTTGAACTTAGATCCTTCTGATAACTCCAGGGCCGATGCTCTATTCACTGTACCACCTATTCACCCCAGTGTATAGAAATTTTAACAAGATAGTAACAAAATCACCATGTGTGCTCCCTTCAAAAGTTCTTTTGTTTTGCTGCTGCTAATATTTTTTTCTTTCTACTATTCCTTACTAACTTCTCCACTTTCTAAAGCCCTCCTTTCTAACAAAAAGGTATAAGCAAAACAAATCAATACATTAGACATGTAGGAAAATAAATGTAACATTTTGCTCTCTCTGCCAAGAAACAGGAGCCATGCTTCATTATCAGTGCTCTGAAGTCATGATTTTACCCAACATCAAAAATCTCTAGCTTAATAAAAGGAACACCATCAGTTATGCCTTAGAGTTTTAGAACCACAATATCAGGGAGAAGGTGTTACATGAAAATAACAATCATTTTTCTCCCACAATTATTTTATCTTTAATTTTTCTTCACAGATAATTTAGTCTCATTTATATTAAAAGGTACCTTTTAAAGTATTATTAGCCATTGTTACCAGTGTTGCATTACCTTTTTTCCCTTCAAAATTATTTCAGTAAATATTTACTAAGTATCTACAATATGCAGAGTACAATGCAGTGATAAGGACGATGAGACAGGAATGAAATAAATGCCTACCTTCAAGGAATTTATATTACACTGGGGAAAACAATATGCACAAAGACAAACAATACAAAGTAAGGTGTTAAAAGAGCTAGAGAGAAGTCAAAATGTTTTAATAATATTTGAAGATTAATGCAAGCTAATGAAGAAAGTGTTGAGCATGGAGTCAGAAAGACCAGATGCTTACTAATTTCATGACTGAATAAGTCATGTAACACCTTTAGGCCTCATTTCCTCATTTGTAAAATGGGCACCCTGGATTTGATGACTTCCAAATCCCTTCTAACTTTAAATCAATAACTCTGTCCCTCTTTAATATTGAATTTGAATAATCTTACTTATTGGAACAATTTACCACCCCTTGCCCTCCCCCATACAGAAAATAGTATAATTTTTTAACATATAGGACAGATATAGACAGCCAGGGACTAAAGACAGAAGACAAAACTTGTTTCTGTAGCCCTTACTTTGCTGAAACAAAATATTACAAGCATGTCTGGTATTTCCTTCAACAAAACCCTTGAGTAATTTCAAAGGCAGACCTGCTATATATCGAACATGGACTTTTAGGATTATGATTTTGGCAATGTGGGTACTTTCTTTAATGGCATAAATTACAACCTCTTTGAAATTTAACAGATGATCTTATAACATTGCTATATCTACAAATTCTTCATTCTGAGGCCAATCTGATAATGAATCTCTCCCATTTTAACTAAGGCTGGTATCCAGATGATAGACAATCATTCTAACAGAAATCATATTCAAACTTCTCTAGTTTGCAGGGACTAAAGCTTGAAACCAGGTGCCTTCCAAAATCCAAGATTATATCTAGGGCATGAAGGAGAGCTATAATAGGACTTTAGTGGAAGATTGTCTTGTGAATGGATTACACCCTTATGATGGGATGGAATACATCACAGGCTTGACATACAGTTAAGATTTATTCATTTGTTTGTTCTCACTGGAATGGAGAGGAGGTGTAGCCCCCAAAAGATTAAATATGTCATTTACAAGTCTACGAGTTCTCATGAGTAGAGACCTTTGTGTTCATGACCACATTTATTTTTCATATATATAAACTAAAATTAGCAAGGAAAACAAATTGTTCTTTGAATGAATTGTGGCTACAAAGGCAGGCTGGTTCATGAATTCTGATCCAACAGAATAACAGTAATAATAGCTAGTATTTACTTAGAGCTCTATGATTTACAAATCACTCGATCTATGCTAATTTGTTTGATTTTTTACAATAATCCTGTGAGGAAATGTTATTATCCTCCTCCTTTTTATTACAGATGAAGAAACTGAGGCTGATAGAGATTGTGAATTATCTACGATCACATAGTAGGTAGGTATCAAAGGAGGTATTTCTCAAGCTTAAACTTAGTCTTGAATTCTATCCACTGTTCTACCTCCTTGTCTGGATCACAGTTATCTAGAAATACAGCATTTGTTTTATAGACAAAAATTCCTTCTTGAAAGAGTTTTTCAGGGATCGTCTCTCTCTTGCCTCATTTACCTTCTGACAGAGGTTAACACCAACTATTTTATTACTCAGTGATGCTAAGCTATTTTCAGATTTAAGTCAAACAAAATATTTATTTAATTTGCCATTTTGGGGGGATGCAATTGGGGTTAAGTGATTTGCCCAGTCACACAGCTAATATGGATGTGAGGTTGAATTTGAACTTGTCTTTCTGACTCCAGTCAGTGAGCTTTCCACTGAACTCCCTTCTACCTTACTTTTAGTTTTTAAAAAGTAGTTGGTATGTTAAAAATTAGATTTAAAGCACCTGACTAATATTTCAGAGAAATTTTAATTTTATCTTTGTGAAGATATCTTTCCCTCAATCATATATTCCCTCATCAAAATCCCTATATTTTTAGATGGTTTTTGTGTATTGCTCTGGCCAAAAAATTCATCTCCTGTCAGCCAATCTTCTTGTGATGAACCTCTCTTCATACTTATTTTGACTGATTCTTAGATTACAGATGCATAGTCCACTGCCAGGCCAGATCCAAAATCTTTCCAGCTCTGCAGAACTGTTATGTTTCAATGTTATAGTCTTTATGAACCTAGAACTATCTTCACACCCCAATAAGGAGGTACTTAGAGCATTTATGGTTGCTAGTTTGGGAGGAAAACACTCTTTGTTTTCATTATATAATCAAGAACTATAGTCTAATTGCTTCTTTTAGTAGGACAGCTCAGTTCAATTCAACAAACATTCATCAAGCATATTTATTAACTTCATTACATTTATTAAGCATCTACTAAATATAATATACCAATTGGAACTGTTATCACAACAAAGAAAAATTAGGACCATGAAGATTTTTATAATCATCATGCCACTGCCTTACTCCATTAATCTTATGAACTTTATGAGTCCTTATGAATTCATAAAAATGAAGATGGTAGGAAACTAATTTCAAGTTTTTCTTTATCAAAAGTCAGGAAACTTAGTTTTACTTTATGGACAGGATCTGAGAGGCAGTAGTTAACATTTATGTAATGGAAATAGCTATTACAGTGGTTGTTTTACAAAGCACTTTGCACATATTATTTTATTTTTGTAACAACTCTGGGAGGTGGGTGCTATTATGATTCATATTTTACAGATGAGGAAACTGAGGCAGGCAGACTTAAGTGACTTGCCCAGAGTCATACAGTTAGTATCTAAGAAAGAGTTAGACTCCTCATTAGCCAGTGAGTCACCTGCAGGCAACCTAATATAACTTCATTTTCCAGATGAAAAAACTAAAACCCAGAAAAGATAAAAATGACATAGTCCACAGTTATGAAGCTAATAAGTAGGGTCAGAATCTGAACTCAGGATTACTGATTCTAAATATTGCAAAATTTTACTCTGAGATAAAGCATTATCTATATATTTCCTGCTGCCCTGATAAATGAATATTTATAGTTTACACACACACACACACACACACACACATATATGTCTTGTTACCTATTTTCAGCCCTAAGTTATGCATTGTAATGATGATATTCAATATCCTGGTTGCTGTAAGCTAGACAGATTGCTTACCAAAAATGGAATATGTGTTAAATAAAAGTAAAAAAATGCAAAAGCAAAATAATTGTGAAGTTTGTCTACTAAAAAATTTGTAAGGCATCAGAAAAGAATAATAAATGTCATATTAATAAAACTTTTACTTCATGCAGTTCAACAGAGTATCTCACTTATATGAAAGCCTTAAGGCAAGGAAAAATCCTTATGGAATTTCAGAATGGAATTGGTTGTAAGACATTTTCCCTTTTCCCATGGTTGTAAGACATTTTCCCTTTTCCCACCCTCACCTCATTCTAGTTCTTTTTTCTTCAATTGATTTTTATTATGGTTTTACATAACAAAGAAGATTTTGTGCATTTCTTCAATCCTATCCTTTAAGCATTTTTCTACCCTTTCTCCAACTTACACTATGAATAACCAGGCCAAAGTGAATAGAGTCATAAAGTGAAGACCATGGACAATGTAAGAAGGAGGAAGCTTCTTACAGCAGGAATCTGGAGATGGTATACTCTGCTGTTTTCCCAACCACACCCTTGATCCAAATGAAAATTTGATTGGGTAGCCAGTGAAATATTAAGGACAAAAATAAGCCTTAATAGGTGAAGTCATTGAATACATGGTGCTGTTTTCATAATGAGGGAATAATTCACATCCAAAAACTTCACGAATCATAGTCATTTGTTATCTTGCCATTTTTTTGGTTTGGAAGGCTTATTGGTCTTGAAGATTTTCCTTATTAAAATATAATCTCATAGTTTAAGAGTCATACCTTAGAATAGTTATCAGGAAATTTCTTAGTGAAGATTAAAGTTGGCTAAGAACAAGTCTCTATGAGAATGGAACATAAGAGGGACACTCCGAGGGAAAGAAATAAAGATGACACTAGAAGAGTGAAGAAGGTGGAGTGGGAAAGTTATAAAGGAACCATTCTCTTTCATCCCTGTTGCGGAGATGGGCAAGTGACAAAAGTGCCACTGGAAGAGCACACCAACAAGATTCTTGGCATCATATGATAGAGCCTGTGAGGAAGTCCTTTCCTCTGCTTCATCAAGGTAGGTACTTACACAACTGGATTTTTATAAATTTCTTTTAGAATCTTCACTATGCCTCAATGAATGATTTTGGGGTAATTAATATTACCCATGCATAAAATAAACCATTAGGCTTTTTGGATTGGTCAACACTGTCATTAGTGCAATTCTGAGGCACTAATATTAGAATACAATTTTGTGAATTCATGTGTTGGCATATCTATTCCTAAAGCATAAGAACTAGAAGGAGCTTAATCTAGTTCTAGCTCTCAAAGATCAAGCAACAAAACAATTTTTAAGCAATTACTATGCTCTGGGTACTGTGACAAGTGTTAGGGACATAAAGCAGTATAAACCCCTTCCTTCAGGGAATTTACACTCTAATAGAAAAAAGACAATGTGGAAATATTTTATACCCAAAGAAGACTGAAGTCAGGATTTTCAAATGTTGTCCAAGATTACACAAAGTCAGTGATAAGATCTGTGGACTCCCAATATAGTTCACTTCTACCACAACTGAATTAAAATTAGAAATTTAATTAACTAGTTAATCAAATTGTCCATTTACATTATATTAAAGCATGAAATACAAATTTATGTGAACTCTAGGATTGAAGCTCTATTCCCTAAGTTTTCACCTAACAGAGTAGGGGGTATACAGCACTCAATTAAAGATCAGTACATCATTTGGATTAGTATTATATCTTATGTGACTTGATTCAAACAAGCAGGGGACACTGGAGTTAACTGGTGGAAGGTAAAATCTGGTGAGGGAAGAGGGAAGCAATCATAGAAAAAATTCTAGGAGGACTTGTCTTACTTTTCTAATCCTTGGTTCATCAGAAATTGCTATCCTTAATTCTTTCCCAGAAAAACGTTTCAAAGACACGAAGTGATCATTTCAACTACTTACCATCAGAAGGGTCAATGGGAATAATTATTCTGTCCCTGACCACTTCAGTTTAAGAGAGTCTATAAAGGCAAAGCTAGTAATTGTTAGGTAACAAGTCCCAAAAATATTACCCAAGTCAAAAGACAGCTTGTGTTCCTATATTGGCACTAGTCTCACTGTGTCACAAAAACATTTTTCTTTTTCTTTTGGTATAAACGTCTATCTCATTCAAAAAAATAGATGTGAACATGGGAGAGGAAGAAAGATAAAAAAGAAGGAAACATCTACAATAAAAATTTATTTTATAATTTCTGATTCTGAACCACTAAGTTTAATGCTATTCATAAGAAATTTTTAAAGGCTTCGGAAACTATTAAAATGGTAATTAGAGCATAAGAAAAACAAGAACCTAGTCAATTATAGCTGGATGCTTTTACTATGCAAAGCCCTCAGTTAATATGGTTACAATTGAAACACCTATAATTACAGGTCCATGACCAACCTTAATGCCAAAGTATAGGTTCCTAGCTGACGCTGGCTCTCACGAATGAGATAGCTTCCCTCAGCCACACTCAGGAGCTGGTCTGCTGCCTCCCTGGAGATCATGCCATGAAACCTAGGGAACAAAGTCAAACTGAGCAGCAATAGAGAAATTTATAAATTACATGCTTCCCCACTTTTTTATTTTAAAACAAAACCCTATAGCAGTCACAATAAAAGCCCAGTTACCCCTAGATTGTTATTTCCCTTATTGCTACCAAGAAGGAACTATGGCATTGACCTTGTTCATTTTATTCTCTGCTTGAAGCCTGTGTGGTCAGAATAGTACCAGTACTCAATTTCATTAAATAATCAATGACTCAAGGTTTATACCTATTTTTTTTAAGGAAAGATATACCTGTTCTTTCTACATTGTTACCTTTCTCTACACTACAGTCTAATGACACCCATTAGAGATACAGAAAAATATGCAACTTCCTTCATACTAATGGCCATGATCCAAATTCTGGAGCAAGGACTAAGGGCCACTTGTCAGAACCCTGACAGTTGCTCTTATTGGGCATGATTGTCCAATAATCTGCATTATGTGGTTCATCTTCTAGTCAAATGCTATAATATTTGCCTTCATTTTTTCTCCTGGAATCATCTATGATTAACACAGTAAAAAAAAGAACATAAAGAAGCATAAATAATATACCTTTCTTTATATATGCACAATAAATACATACATATTATTATAAGGAAGAAATAATTGAAAAAGGAAAATTCTTAGCTCTATGACTTCCCATAACCTATTGAATCAAAATATTTCCCTATTAGCATGTGAATTCCATGAACATAGGATAATTCTTCTGTCTTTCTTTGCATCCCTAGCATTTAGCACAATCCTCAGTCTTAGTTCTTAGAGCTTATTTATTGTCAAATGCTTTGTTTGATCTTACTATATAACCTAAATTTCTTCTTTTTACAAGTCAAATTCCAGAGTCATCTACACTTTTCTCCTCTTCCTCACTTTCCACTCATTTCTCAACCCCTCCTTGCAATCTGGTTTCTGATCCCACTACATAACTATAATGGTACACTACAAGGCTATCCATGATCTCAGCTGTTTGAATTCATCTTCCATGAAGTCACAGCAGCAAAATGTTACTTATATAGACCTCCCCTTACTGTTGGATTCTCTCTGTCTCTTCCCTTGACTTCTACTATCTTATTTTCTCTTGGTTGTGATTCTACCTGTTCCTTTTCAGTGATATTTACTGAATAATCATTCATTTCCTGTTTACTAAGTGTGAGTGTCCTCCTAGTCTCTCTCTATACTCTCAGAGAGATTGATCATATCCCATGGATTCAATTATTATCTCTATGAAAATGACTCTAAAATCTAAATGTCCATTCCTAATCTCTTTCTTTAAACTCCAATCGTTTCTCTACCATGGTCTTTTGAGCCCTCACTATATGAACATCCCATTGACATCTCAAATTCAACATGTGCAAAAGACAACTCATTCTCTTTCCCCTTGAACTCATCCTTCCACCAATCTTCAATCTTTCCTATTTCTATGGAGGGCTACAAACACTGTCCTTCTAGTCACCTGAGTTCACAACCTTGGAATCATCCTTAACTTTTCCTTGTCTCTAACTGTCCACATTCCTCCCTGATGTGGTCATATCCAATTGACCTCAAAGTTTTATTCATTCTACCTTCAAAGCATCTTTATTGTCTGTCCCCTTTTTTTAATTCACATGACCACTCAAATTCAGGGAGGTGAAACTAAACTAATCTCTAGAGTTTTATTCAGGAAATTGGGCCTACCTTCCTCATTTTAAGTGCAATACCAGAATAGTGTTATGCAAACTGCAGTGACCAGAGTAGCTGAGATGAATGACTAACTACTCTGACTCTACACCTATTAAGTTCCTTAACACTATTCATTTCTCAATATGAATCAAAGTGGCCATTTAAGTACTGATCCAAAGAGCAGTACAAAAAACTGTTTCTCTAAAAGCAACAAGATATAATGTGTCCTACTGAAAGAACATGACATTAGTTTTGCATATTAACATATTTAATTACATGTTCTATATTTTTAGATTATGCAGTAATAACCTAAGAAAGCAGAGAGATTCCAATGCAAAGAAAGACTTAACATTTTTAAAATGTTAAACTCCACTTTGCATCTGCCTGGTTTCAACTTCCCAGAACAAGATGCCCCCTCACCAGGTACCTCCTCATGTCTGGATCCCTGTTCCATAATGCTTTCCTATCTCCTTTTGTGTGTTCTCTCCCCTTTAGACTATAAGGTCATTGAGGGCAGGAACTGTTTTTATTCATTGTTTCCCTAGTATATAGCACAATCCCTGGAACCTTACAGGTCTCTAAGAAATGTTTATTAGATTTACAGAGTTTACAGAATACAACTGTTTGTATTATCTTTCTTTAACCTAAATTCACATCACCAATAAAATGTTATAGAGCAATATGTACTTACTCTCTTCCATAATATTTTGGTCTGTTTTCTACCTATTAAAAAAGAAAAAAGTTTTCATTCTTTTAAGATCATAAAAAGCATTACAAACATATTACATATTTATATTTGTGGAAAATTTCCATTTACACATAATATGTAGCTTGTATGTGAAAAAGATAAATATAAATTATATGAAAATACAATACTTTATCCAAAGACCAAAAATTAATAAATCACTATGCATGAAATGCTTATTTGTGGCACACCAATAATATTCTCTCTCTGTTTTTCTTTTCTTTTTCTTTCATTTCTCCACACTCACCACTCTTGTGACTTCAGATGTTTGGTTTGTCCACTATTCAATGTAGTATAATAATAAAATTCAGGTAATATTTATAAAGTACTACTATGTGCAAAACCATATGCATGGTCATTGAAAGGGCAACATGAAATAGAAAAGCAGATTCTTGTTTGTCTGGAATACAGAGCACAAAAGGAAGTGCAAGGGGAGAAGACTGGTAAGGGAAAATAGAAGCAGTTTGGGAAGGAAGGGATTTGATTGCTAAGTTATTTGGTAGGCAATAAGGAGTCAATTCAGGCTTCATATAGTGGAATGGTATAATTAGGCTGGTACATTAGGAAAACTATATTGGTAGTAGTATATGAAAAAAATTGACAGAGCAGGAATCAGAGTCTAGGAAGCCACTTAGAAGGTTATCAAAGATTAAAAGAATTGAGGAAGAGAATAGTTGGTGAAAAAGAAACAGAGGAAATGAATAGGACATATATTTTGGAGGCATAAATAGAAGGACTTCATAAATGATTATACATGGAGGATGACAAAGAAGAATTGAAACTAACTCTGAGTTTTTGATCCTGAGTGACTAAAAAAAAGAGTAGAATGACCAATAGCAATAGGGAAGTTTGGAGGTAGATTATTTAAAGGAAAGATGCTAAGTTACCATTTTAGACATGTAGAAGGTGAATTTCTTTACCCAAATTGAAATGGGTAGTTAGATGAGTCTGGAGTTTACAGGTGACATCAAGGCAAGAGATACCAGATTTGGGAACAATTTGTACAGAGGTAATAATGGAGCTTTTAGAATAGATGAAATTGCCAAGGTAAAGAGCCAAGAGAATAAGACCTAAAATAGAGATTTCAGGGATGTCCATACTTAGTGGACTGATAGAAGATGAGCACACAGTAGGAACTTAATAAATGTTTAGTGAATTGTATTGCATTGAAGTGAATTAAATTGAGTATAGTGAAGATAGATTAAGAAGGAACACTCAGAGAAATAAGAGGAGTGAAGAGATAGCATGAAAGTCATAGACAGCATGGAGGTGAACAGGAAGGCATGGCAAATGATGCAGAAAAGTAAAGGAGAACTGAGAAGGCTCCAACACTAAGCTACTTGCTAATTATCTGACCTTAGACTTAGCCATCATAAATTTTCTAATCCTCCTTCAGCTTCCTCCTTGAAAAAATGAGAGTTGAACCAGAAAATCTCTAAGTCTGTTACAGTTCTATGCAACCTATGATTCTAGTGAGAAGTCATTATATTTGGAATGTCATTGATGATCACCTAATATTTCCTAATAACCCATCTCTTCTGCCTCCTGTCACTCTCTGCCCTTGTACCACATTTCCACTACTCAGAATTCCCCATCAATTAAGTGACAATCATTCTGACCAAGCAGTGTGGGGTACAATTCTTGGAGTTATCATCTACTAGGTGCCAAGCACCATAATAAGTTAGGGAGAGACAAAGTCTCTTGCTGAAGAAACTTATAGTATATCCTAATATACACATAACCAGCACCTGGATAAATATGTAATAGATGGAGGGTAAGCTAAGAGAAGGAAATGGCAAACTATTTTACTATCTTTGCCAAGAAAATTCCAAATGGGATCCTGAAGAGTTAGACATCATGAAAAAAGACTGAACAACAAACAATCTGAGAGGGGGAGGAACTAGAAACTATCATGTATACATATACACACATACATAAGAATAAGTGTGTTTGTGTTCAGTCATGTCTGAGTCTTCTTGACCTGATTTGAGGTTTTCTTGGCAAAGATATAAGAGGTTTGCCATATCCTTCTCCAGCTCATTTTATAGATGAGGAAACTGAGGTATACAACACTAAGTAACTTGCCTAGGGTCATACAGTTAGTGAGCAGATTTGAACTCATGAAGAAAAGTTCTCCTGACTTCAGGTCAGGTTCTTTATTCATTGCACCACCTAGCTGTTATATATGTGGATAGATAGATTAAAGAGATAAAGAGATAGATATGTACACATACTATATATATATATGTGTGTGTGTGTACATAAAAAACTACATATGCATATGAATCATAAATATATTATATACACATATATAGAGATCTATACATACAGAGAATGAGAGGGGGGGGGCATTTGAGCTGAATCTCAATAAGCAACAGAAGATGGATGAACTGGTAAGGTAACCAGATATCTTAGGTATTCAGAATTTGATGGCCTTAGAGCAATGCCCCAGGAAAAATTCGGGGCATGTGAATCTTTTTCCCCTAGAAACTTAGAGTAGCCCCAGATTTCTAGGGGGGGAAAGATTCACATGCCCTGGATTTTTCCTAGGGCATTGCTCTAAGGCCATCAAATTCTGATACTGTTCAAGAATACCCAAGATATCTGGTTACCTTACCAGTTCATCTATCTTCTGTTGCTTATTGAGGTTGCATCTAGGCTATTTATAGCCTTCCCAAGGAAAATCTCACCTGATTTGGCCCTCTTCCATGATCTTCCCCTTCTTAATACTGACTGTAAATAAATAGTTTTTTCAACAGTCACATATGCTTGGGCTATTTTTAGATACAGGAAACTTGAAAATGGGGTAAGGTGACATCTAGAAGCCATATAGCCCTGGATAATATTCACCTAAGCTTTGGTAGATAAAACAAACAAATAGATGAATAAATGAAAGCAAGTTGAAGAATTAAATTTCAAGAAGCTCTGAAAATCCATTCAAGTATAGATATTCTTTTGACTTCCTCACAATTCTAGGCCTCAAACACTATATGAGAAAAGTATTGGAATGTTGTTTGATAAACTTATCTAATGCTTTCTATCTCAGTGAAGACAGCCTATTAGAATATAAGCTTCTTGGGGACAGATATTGGTTTTGTCTTTCTTTTTATCCTTAATAACTAGGCCAGAGAATGATTTATAATTGATGCTTAACAAATGTTTGTTGCTTTCTTTATTTTGCCTGTTTTTTTGCAACATGGCTAATATGAAAATATGTTTTGCATAACTTCATATATATAATGGATAGCATAATACTTGCTTTCTCAATAGATGAGGGAGAAGTTGAAGGGTGGAAAAGAATTTGGAACTTTAAAAAATAAAAAATAGATGTTAAAAATCAAATGTTTGGGGGCGGCTAGGTGGCGCAGTGGATAGAGCACTGACCCTGGAGTCAGGAGTACCTGGGTTCAAATCTGGCCTCAGACACATAATAATTACCTAGCTGTGTGGCCTTGGGCAAGCCACTTAACCCCACTGCTTTGCAAAAACCTAAAAAAAAAAATCAAATGTTTGTTTGTTGATTGATTATAAAGGACAAAAAGAAAAGATAATCCATTTTCTTCTTCAAACAGTAGACCCTCATAAACTTGACAATTTAGATGTCCAAACTTTTGTGGGGAGTAATTAAATATTTCTTTACAGGACTGAGTTTATGAAGAATAAAGAGTAGATACTGAGCTTGAAGGTCCTGATTGGGGGGGAATGTCTGGAGAGAAAGTAAAGAGTAAAGTCTTTGAAAGGCACCAGGTAGGGGATATCAAAACCTTTAACCTCTAGGGCTCTAGTTGAATAATATGATCTGCCACTGATTTGTGTCTCCCTCTATAAAAGACTTCTTCTGAAAGTCTTAAAAATATACTACTTTTTTCGTTGGAGCCTAAACTCATCTTCCAAAGCCAAACCATCTTTAATTCTGTAATCATAAAGAAAGATTTAACTTTACCCAAAAGGTGGGAAAACAGAGGGACTGTCTAAAAACATTGTAATCTATAGCAGTGGGACAAAGAACTTTGATGTAGACCCTGCAGAGATAGGCAGCACTCATAACAATACCCTGCCCCAGTTTCATCTTCTCTGCATCTTATAATGGAAATGTCAAACAAAATTAAGTTGTAAATAATTCTTTTTCTCCTTTGTCTAGCTGATATTTAAATGTTTTGCTGATGATGTCTAAGATGTCATGAATTAAGTAATGATTTAGGACAACTTTTCCATAAGCATAGGCAATGCAAGTTATTATTACTGATAGATAATCAGCTTAAAAGGGTGTTCAGCAATATTCAAATGATTCTTAATGCTCCTAAATCATTTTACTTATCTTTTATAATTACATGTGCAAATACATTATAATAGAAGTTTAATGTTCCATGCAATGAAGGAAATAAAATTGGGCTTGCATGAACACATTCTTGGAATATGAGAGAGATTGTGTGTGTGTGTGTGTGTGTGTGTGTGTGTGTGTGTGTGTGTGTGTGTAAGGGAAACAGTTCTTACTACTGCCAAATGAACCATTTAAAAATAAACTGATGTAAGGTAATAAGACTTTTAATAAAACTACTCTTAAATGAGTAATTAAGTTGAATTAGCACTTTTGAAGCTTCTCATAGTATTCATATCAAAGGAAAAATAGAGTACACAAACAAAAACCAGAACTGAAACACTAGAGCTTGGCAAAAATAATTGTATTTCAAGAAACCTGGGATTTTATTCCCACAAAGATACTTATATACAGCCTTGGGTTGTTTCAAGGAAAACACTTGGTAAATCTTAAAGTACTATAGAATTTTAGGCTTTTATTTAAAGGAAGAACAAAAATCTCAAGATAAACACATAAATGTGTTCACAGTATTATGAGCCACATGTAGGAGGGAACAATATTCTGTGTTTCGTTAAGGTGTCATTTGTGAAGGAAGGAATTCACACACATGATTTCATCTCTGTTAGGAACTCCTAGTGTTGTAGGGAATAAGGGAAAATCCTTCTCCATATAGATTGGCAATTCACATAGGAATTAATTATGTTTATCCTTTGTTTTTGAAGAAGTCCATGACATCAGTGAGGTGATGCCATGACAAGCATGTGAATTGGATTTGAATGAGGGGGACTGTGCTAAGCCACCAGCCTCACTTTCTCCTCCAGAGTCATTTGGGTCCAGCGACCAGATATGGTTCAGGACCACCGGAGAGGGTCCTGGTTGTGAGGCAATTAGGGTTAAGTGACTTGCCCATGGTCACAGAGCTAGTCAGTGTCAAATGTCTGAAGCCAGATTCGAACTTGGGTCCTCCTGACTCCAAGGCTAATGTGCCACCTAGCTGCCCTCACAATCTTGGAGGCTGCCAACCCTGAAAGATGGCTAAAGTACCAGGCCTGGATTCCATAAGAATTCAAATTTGGCCTCAGACTCTCATTTAAATCACTTAACTCTATGTGCCTCTGTTCCTCCATCTATAAAATGAGCTGGAGAAGGAAATGGCAAAACTATTCTAGACAAGAATAACTCAAAAAAGTGTCATGAAGAGTGGAACATATTTGAAAACAATGAAACAACAAATAACACTTTGTTTGCAAAGCACTGCTATGTATGATCTTAAGTGATTAGTTGAGAGTCATACAGCTAGTATGTAGGAGATACAGTACTTGAAATATGTCTTCCTGAGATCAAAGCTTCACAGGTCATTGTACTATTATGTTGCATTATGTTTTATATATATATAATATATATATATATATGCATACATTAGTTGAGTATGTGTGTGGAGGGGGAGGTGTTTGTGCGGAGAGGGATAGAGAGAGACAGAGAAGCAGAGACAGACAGAGACAGAGACAGAGAAAGGAGGAGGAGGAGGAGGAGGAGAGAGAGAGAGAATGTTAAGTGTCCCCATTCCTAGGATCAAAACTACAATGACATCATTAGAACATCTTGTAAGCTCAATAATCATTGAATATCACATTACAATACTTTACTGTAGGGTCTTATACATTTCGTTGTCTACCTTCACATGTTAAATTTTTATCAACATAATAATAATAATAATAATAATAATAATAATAATAATAATAATAATGTAGTTCAAATATTGTTAAGACTAATGAATTAAGAGTGGCGACATTTGGTCTCCAATGTCTATGCCTTTACACTGGCTGGTCCTCTTGTCTGAAATGGACTCACTCCTTATCTCCAATTTTTAGAATCCTGTGCTTCCTTCAAAACTCATCTCAAGCAGTACCTTGTATTTAAAACCTTTCTGATACATCCATACCAAACTCCTAGTTTCTTCCCTCTCAAATTATCTTGTATTTATTTTTTATACATTGATATATGCTTATTTATGCACATATTGATTCACCCGATAGAATATAAATTCCCTGAGGACAGGAACTATTTCCTTTTTGTCCTTATATTTCCCAAATTCTAGCACAATGTCTGTGCATAGCAGATGCTTAATAAAGACTTGATTGTGTGAGTGAATCTGGGTTTGATCTCATTTAATAACTGTAAGCTTCTGGACAAATTACTTACAGTCTCTTAACTTGTTTTCTCATTTGTGACATAATAGGATTAGACTAGATGATCTATAAACTCCCTTCCAGATTTAAATGTGTCATCCACAAAAAGACTCCTGCAGTCTTGCTCCATGTATCCTATCCTGTCAGAGAAATAAAGGCAACTAGTTTAATTTAAAATTGTTACTCTAGCCACCGCAATTTGAAAGCCAGTAGGTATAAACAATAAAATATATAATAAATATTGATTTTCCCCCTCCCATGAATGTTGTAGAATCAGCTTTCTTGCTATTTTATTTAGCAAGGGAACACTATTTTATGGCTATTGTCCAAAAGAATCAGGCAGGAGAAAAAATGTTTATTCTTCATTTCTACCTAATAGTGGAAATGTCATTTTAAAAAAGCTGAGTTTAGAAAATTATGAAACTTCTGAATACAATGCATACATTTCTCTCTTGCTTCCAGCAGGACAAATCTAATCACAAGTGAAAGAATAATTAACAACTTCACCTTATGTTTCTGTTGAAAAGAGTGGTAAAGGCAAGTCGTTGCCTTTTTCTGTTAAACTAGGGTTAAAAAAATCTTGACATTTCTAAAATGACTTTTAGAATATCTATCTGGTGCATAAATTTGACCAAGGTCATATGGTCATAGATTTAGCCACAAAATATTTTAGAGAGCAGCTAATTCTTATCCCTCATTTTACAGAAGAGGAAAATGAGACCATGAGAGATTAAGCAACTTGCCCAAGGTCATAAAGGTAATAAGTCAGAGTGGGGATTTAAACCCATGTGCTCCATCAATCAATCGACAAGCATTTATTAAGTCCCTACTAAGTACCAGTCACTTTCCAGGCAGCAGGGATACAAATACAATAAACAAAACAATACTTTCCACTGTAGTTCTCTTCCTTTCTTGGCTAGATTTTTTTTTAATTGAAAAAGTATTATCATCGTTATTTCTTTTTTATAGCCCCAAATATTGGTCTAAGAAAGACAGATGAAGACAACTATAAGTCTTTATAATCAGAAAATTCATTGCCTGTTCCTCCACTATTTCTCTTTGTCTCTCCACATTTATAGCCATAGCTGTATCCATATCCATAGCTATATCTATCTATATATTTCTGTGTATGTGTCCCAAAAATTTTAGGGTAGTTTTAAGCTAGAACATCTTGAAACTTCACTAAGACTGTTGGAACATCTTCTAATGTGTATTATATGTAAATGTGTTTGTGTGTGTGTGCACTTAATTCCACCTCTACTATTTACCACCTGTATGACTTTGAATAAGTCACTTAATGTCTTTCAGACAGTTTACTTGTCTTTAAAATGAGGGAATTGCATGAGATGATAGTTAAGGTTCTTTACAACTTCAAATCTATCATCTATAACTTGTTCCCTATACCTTTTGCCAGTGAAATAAAGGTAAAATGTTTAGTATCAAATGAGATAAAATTTTTAAAGTATACTTATATATTTGTTCCCTTTCCTCTTGCCTTACCTTAATATAAGTGATTCTCTAGCCACCAGAAATTTTAAAGGTTATTACGTTCAAATAATATAACAGATTATCAACAACAGAGAAAAAAAAAAATATATATATATATATATAAAGTATGTGTAGGCACACACATATGATACATTATACAGATAAATATGATACATATGTTTATAAGTTTACTTTCAATGATCAGGTTTTGAGATGGGAGGATTTTATATCCTAAAACAGTTCAATGAAAAAAGATAAAAAGCGTAGTTGCTTCCTGTACATCTTGGAGCAAAGTTAGTCAGTAAAAACTTAAGTCTTGCTCTGATTCAACTCTTTGACTTTTTTCTTCTATGAAAGTTCGCCAAAACTTTTCTCACTGGCTAGAAAACAAAGCAAAGCCATAGAGCATGAGTTACTGTGGTTTTTAAAAATCAGAACCATAGATTGGAATGCCAAGTGCCCTGACTTAACATAAATTATTTGCTGCCATTATAGAAAGACAAGCTAGTCTAAATTGATTCTTTGTCAGGATCTAGGATCTAACTTAGATTTTCTATTTTGTTCCCTTCTTAGTAAGAGACAGTTTTTTCCTTCCTTTGCATTCTCAGTGCTTTGTACAGTGGTTAGCATATAATAGATGATCAATAAATGCTACTTAACTAACTGGATCTATAGGAAATCTCCATGTGGACACTGGAAATCAGTTGAGAACATCTACTGCTGAGACAGTTAGGTGGTGCAGTAGATAGAGCACCAGCCCTGGAGTCAGGAGTACCTGAATTCAAATCCAGCCTCAGACACTTAATAATTACCTAACAGTGTGACCTTGGGCAAGTCACTTAACCCTATTACCTTGGAAAAAAAAAGAAAACATCTACTGCTAAATCTCAGTAGGTAAATAAGAAACAAATTTTGAAACTGACAATAATCTAAAATTCTGAACATCCAAATATTGAAGATCTTATATACAAGACTTAGAACCGCAGATACTTGGCATATATTAGGTTAATAAATGTATGTTTAATAAATAAAAGTAAACTTAATAACTGTTTATTGAATAAATGAATTGCAAAATAGAACCCTACAGCTCTTTTTTAGCTCAATACCTCATTTTACAGAAAAGGATACTTAGAACTAAATAGTGACTTATTAAAGGTCATCATTTATTCAAAGCTAACTTTTCAATTAACAGCAAAATAACCTTTGCCTAGCTTTTCCTCACCTCACCCTGGCTCAGCTACCCTGAGAGCTTTTACATCTCTAAAAGGAGAATCTAGCTTCCTTTATTTCCACTGTCCTTTCCCCATAAAGAGCAAAGGAATAGAGTCCTACAAGCTAAGAATAATAACCTCTTGACTATTAGCAAATTGTGCTGATTCAACAAGGTATATTTAAAATGTTATCAAAAGTAAGACTCCATAATTGCCTTTTCATGAAATATCCCTAAAATGAAACCTTCTAAGTTTATTAGACACCAAGAACCATAAGCAATCATTTGATAAAGATCAATTATTAGTTTGCTTTTTGGTTGGAAAGTGGTTATTTACTCATTAGTCTATGCCTTACTCATGAGGAAAAATTGGAAGACAACAGAGGAATCTAGTTGTGTGCCTTTTCTCTCCCATATCATTTATTCCTTCATATCATATTATTATAACTCCCACCTAGAGAAAGAAAGGAGGACAGTGGGCATCTTTTACTGAACAATGAAGGACAAAAAGAGCCCTTTCTAAAATGTTATCTTGGGAAACCCTGACTTTCTAGTTACATCCCTACATAAGGATATTAAGGCAAAGCAGCAAGTTTTATATAGAATTGCCTGTGTGCCGTTTTTAAAAACAAAATTGAGAGATCCATTCAAATAAGCTTTTGAATGCTACTTCTGTTTGAAGAAAAAAAAAACCTGACCTTAGGTAACAGTAATAATACTTAGCACTCATAAACTATCCAGAGCTTATTATGAACCTTAATGAACATTCACAGCACCCAGGAGATACCTGAATATTATTAGTTTTATGGGGCAGGATGCTGAACTGCAAGAAGGGCTGAGAGATTAATTCACCATCCAGCAATAATTAGTACAGAATTACAAACAATTACACTCTTATTTCTGTGCTTGAACAAAACAAAAATACTACTTTCAAATCTTCTTCAATTTGGGGAATGGCTTAACAAACTGTGGTATATGTACGTCATGGAACACTATTGTTCTATTAGAAATCAGGAGGGATGGGAATTCAGGGAAGCATGGAAGGATTTCCATGAACTGATGCTGAGTGAGATGAGCAGAACCAGAAGAACACTGTACACCCTAACAGCAACATGGGGGCGATGATCAACCTTGAAGGACTCACTCATTCCATCAGTGCAGCAATCAGGCACAATTCTGGGGTACCTATGATGGAGAATACCATCTGTATCCAGAGAAAAGAAGTGTGGAATTTGAACAAAGACAAAAGACTATTACTTTTAATTTAGAAAAAAAAACATTATCTTATTATGTAATTTTGCTACCTCTTATACTTTGTTTTTCTTAAGGATATGATTTCTCTCTCATCATATTCAACTTAGATTAATGTATACTACAGGAATGATGTAAAGACTAACAGACTGCCTTCTGTAGGGGGTGGGGGAAGGGAAGCAAGATTAGGGAGTAAATTGTAAAACTCAAAATAAATAAAATCTTTCTAAAACAAAAAAAATATTACTTTCTACTAGCATAACATGCCCTTTAAAACAAATTCATCAAACTGGAGAGACCATCCTTATTGCTCCACCCACAAGGATGTAAGAGGCATCAAACACAGAAGGAGTAAGAACACCTACACTTTATACAAGTATCAATATATCCCTTTTTTCTTACTTTATTTATTTGGCAAGGAAATTAGAGTTAAGTGAGTTGTCCAAGGTCACACAGCTAGTAGGTGTCAAGATTCGGAAAGTGGATTTGAACTCAGATCCTCCTGTCTCTAGGGTTGGTGCTCTATCCATTGTGCAACCTAGCTTCCCCTTGTTACTTTATGTATAAGAGGATAATCTCACAGGTTAATAAATAAGTGATATGAAGGTACTGATTTTTTTTCTACCCAAAATTTCAAAGGGTTGGCAGCGAGGGGTTGTTCAACTAATGTTATTCATTCTGTTGAATGAATAGGCAATTTAAAATAGATTTGATAGACATCCAAATCCATGTTACTATCAAGATTAGAATCTTACATAAACTTTCTTTTCATCTTTTATTAAAGTCCTCTAACTTATTTGTCCTAGAAACACACAACCAAAATTGTTATAATAAACACTTGACCGGAAAGATTCAGAGGAAAAAGAGAAAGGTTCTGTTTGTTCTCTTCCCCCTGCAATAGTTCAATCACTCAATAAAAATACTAATTAAGATTTTATTTTGTACCAGGCTCTAACATAAGCACTGGGAAAACAAAAAAAAAAAAGTTACCCTGCCCTCAAGGACATTTGAATGGAAAAGACAAAGTGTAAATAATTCAGTACATCAGGAGATAATCTCAAGAAGATAATAATAGCAAGAGAGACCAAGAAAGGACTTCAGCAAAGGGTAGAATTTGAATCAAGACTGGAAAGAAAACAGAGAAACTTAAGAGGCAGAGGCAGAATGAGAGCATTCCAAATCTGGGAGGTAATCTGGCAATACCTCTGTATCTTAGAAATGATAGGTGTATGGAAGGAATAGCAAAAAGACCAGAAAAGCTGAAAAACAGAGTATAAGGTGTATAGTAAATATATGGAGGGAGTAAATTGTAGGAAGGCTGGAAAGACAGAAGGGGATCAAATTATAATGATCTTTAAATGACAAAGAGAAGACTTTGTATTTAATTTTGGGGATAATAATGAGCCACTAAACTTTATTAAGAGGAGGGGGGAGGGAGAGTGATATAAGTAGACCTATGATTTAGGAAATCACTCTGACAAGTGACTGGAAGATGAATTAGAGTAAAGAGGGACAACTAGAAGATTACCAAACTTGTTCAGGTGAGAGGTGATAAGATCTTTAAGTAGGGAAATAGTTCTGTGGATGGAGAGGTGATGTATGTGAGAAATGGAATTATAGTAATGACAAGATTTGGCAATAAATTGAATACAGCATGTGGAATGAGTGAGAGTGAGGAACTGAAAATGAGATCAAGCTGCAAGTCTGGGTAACTGGGAAGATGATGGTAATCGGCTATAAAGGGAAGTTTGGAAGAAGGAAACATTTGAGAGGGAGGGAAACCATGAAGTCTGTTTTGGGCATGTTATGTTTGAGATGCTTATGGGACATCCACTTCACCTATAATTCTAATTTCTAAAAGCCCCAGTACATGCTACATAGCTTTGCTTTGTTTTCTGGCCAGTAAAAAAAAATTGGCAGGCTTTCATAGAAGAAAAAGCCAAAAGAGTTGTGCCAAAGTATGGTTTAAGTATATGACTGGCTCACTTTGATCTAAGATGTACAGGAAGCAAACCTCAATCCAATTCCAGATGTCCAAAAACTAGATGTTAACGCATGAATGAAACTCAGGGAGAGGGACTAGGGCTAGATATATTGATCTGGGAATCATTTGCTTAGAGTTAATAATTGCATTCATGGAAACTGATGGAATCATTTAATGAGATTAGTATAGAAAGATAAGAGAAGTAGATCCAAGACAGAAGCTTGGGGGCACCCACAGTTAGTTATCATGACATGGATTAAAAATCCAGTAAAGGAGATTTAGAAGGAGTTGTTGGTATCACAAAGATTTAGAGAAGAGAGCATCCAGGAGGAGAAGTATCAACAGTGTCAAGTAATGTAGAAAGATAAATAAGGATGGGTATTGGGAAAAAGTCTTTAGATTTTACAAGTAAGATAGCATTTGGTAGCTTTGGAAAGAAGGGTTTCAATTGAATGATCAAGCTGAAATCCAAAATGCAAAGTGATTTTGGTTCTGGTTTGTTTGTTTGTTTGTTTTTGCAAGGCAAATGTTAAATGACTTGGCCAAAATCACAGTATCCTCCTGATTCCAAGGTTGGTTCTCTATGTACTATGCCTCCTTGCTAACCCAAAAATGCAAAGTGTTTTGGTGAAAGTTAGATAGGAAGTGAAGGTACCTTAGCTGCAAAGGAGAAGAGAGATATGGAATGAAACCTGGAGAAATTTAATATAAGAGATTAAGAAGATAACATGGAACAATCCACTGAGGGGAAAGTGGAGAGGATACAACCAAGGGTGCACATAGAAGTGTTGACTTGGTAATAAGAGTCACTTCTTCGTTGGAGACAGAAAAGGAGATTGGGTGGGTAGAGGTATGTTTGCATTCATGTATGAATGCAAAATAAATGTATATATATATATATATAAATATGTACATATATTTATATTTATGTACATATAGACATGTTTTTATAGCCACCTAGTACACATACGGTGCCTTCTCCTCAGCTGTTGTGGGCAAACAATTGGATCAAACTAGCATACTTGTTAAAATTACACATTAACTATTACCTTGTAGGTTTAAACCTTGAGACTAAATCAAGGCTGAAGTGAAAAAGAATAGAGGTTTCAAAAAATTCAGACATATTTTTCTCCCCTAAACAGTATTATAAATTGTCTGTCTCTTACTCTCCCTAACAGATAGAATCAAATGAATAGTTTGGCTTTAGTGGCATTACATTAGGTTGCCCATTGTCTATGGGAAATATAGTTTGCTTCCATGTTTTACAAAGGACTGCAGAACAAAATATTATGAGCCATGAAATAACACCATTTTTATGTCTTCTTGGCTCATAAAGTAGTTTCAAAGTTGCCTCTGATTTAAAAAAAATTACTAGAATATCTCTAAACATGTTTTTAGAAAGGAGTTGCTGTATCAATAGATGTGCATATGTGATATAAATGCTTTTTCAAAATTATTTTAAAGACATTTTGATAGTTGATTGATTTCTAAAACCCCTCTAAACTATGACAGTGCATATAGTCACACCTTAGAAATAGTTATTTATATTCTTTATTTAGATTGTCCCTTAATAAAAATCCTTTAACGGTGATCTGTTTCTGTTTATCTTTTTAATTTTATTTTTTTCCAGTTATATGTAAAGATTGTTTTCAACATTCATTTCTGTAAGATTTTTTAAGTTTCACATTTTTCTCCCTCTCTTCTTGTCCTCTTCCCTCCCTCCTCATGACAGTGAGTAATCTGATATGTTAAACATGTGCAACCTTGTTGATCTGTTTATCTTTCACAAAATGGATATATAAGATTATCTGAAATTTAGAGAATGAAAGGTACCTCAATTACTACATGGCCCTTCATCATATATCATATGCTCTTCTCTCACTATTTGTGTAATAGAGTTTCATAACTAATAATTCCTCATTTGTTTTGACAGCTGAACAAGTCAAGTTTCTAGAAGATGCTGCACTTTGTGGCCTCACTGCCGATAATAGAAATCCAGCTGAGAAATAGCATCAGCAGTAAAGGCTTAGATCACAAGAGGAAGGTGGAGCACAAGATTTGTCACTGAATATATTTTTACTTTTTGATTTGGCTTTATTCCACAGTGTCCTCAGCCATTGTACTAAAACTCCGCAATAAATCACTATTGCTAGAAGAAAAACTTACAACCTCATAACTCAATCTCTATTAGTAAAAATACTGTCATTATCTAGACACAGGACCACTGATTCCTCTCTGCCCCTTTATTCCTAGAAAATCAAAGGCTTTAGAAGAAGCTACCTTAGAGACAACATAGTCCAACTCCCTCTATAGTCCAACAAATGGATGGAAGCCCAGTAAGAGAAATTAATTAACCTGAGATTGAAAAAATAAATAAAAAGGCTTAAATATTAACCCTCTGACTCCCAATTAAGAGCTCTTTCTACTTTTCCATTCAATTCAAATTAAATATTTATGGAGAAGCATGGAAAGGATAGAAAGTCAATCTTGGAATCAGGAGGACAGGCATTCTATTCCTACCTCTGATCTATGTCCATGATCAAGGCAACTACCCATGAGCTTGAGCCAACTCTCTCAGGTAGTGAGTTATAAGGGACAGTAGTCAGAATCTGTGGAAGGAGCTTGCACATTGGCAATTCTTCATTCTAATGATAAAATCAGTTCCAAACCAAAAGAAAAAAAAATAATTGCAAAGTGGCCAACATGTTCAGGAACTCTGCAAGTGCAAGGAGCTAGGAATACAAATACAGAGGGCAATCAATCTTTCCCTCAAGGAGCTTACATTCTACCAGAGGTAGCACAACAGGTGAACAATTAGGAAGACTCATCTTCCTGACTTCAAATCAGGCCTCAGACAATTTAGCTGTATGACCCTGGGTAGGTCACTTAACCTGTTTGTCTCAGTTTCCTCACCTGCAAAATGAGCTGGAAAATGAACTGGCAAACCATTCCAGGATCTTTGCCAAGAAAACCTACAAAATGGGGTCACAATGTGCTGGACACAACTGAACAACAATAATTTCAAGAGGGTGCCTTAGCAATTGGGTTCATAAAGGCCTTGTGCAGGAGGTGGTACTTGCAGGAGGTAGTGTCTTGAAAGAAACCAGGGATTTTGAAGAGGTGGAGATGAAAAAGGAATGCATTTAAGACATGGAGGATAATCTGTGCAAAGGCAAAGAGCCAGAAATGGAGAGTCATGGATGGAGAACAGCTGGCAGGCCATTTTAACCAAAACAAAGAGTATGTACAGGAAAGTAATGGAGGAAGTAGACTTGAAAGGTAAAAGGAGCCAGAAAATGGAAGGTATTCAAGGTCAGGTCAAAGATTTTGTATTTTATCCTAGAGGCAATAAGGAGCAATTGAAAATTTCAGAATAGAAGGTGAGGGGGGGAGGTGTGACAAAGCCAATCTGTATTTTAGAAACACCATCTGGCAGCTGTTTGGAAGATGGATTGGAAAGAGAAGAGACTAGAATCACAGAGGACAAGTAGGAGGCTTTTAAAATAATCTAGGCAGGAGGAAAGGATGGCCTGAAGTAGTATAGAAGCAATGTGAGTGAAGGAAAACTTTTGAAATAGATGCAAAATATGTTGGAAGGATAGAGTCAACAAGACTTGGCAACTGATCCCACATAAATAGGGAGGGACAGGGACATATCTCTGACTGTCTATTCACTAAATCCTATTGTTTCTTTACTTGCAGAAATATTGTCCTGGTCTAGCATGCCTAATCTAACCTTCTAAACTTACAAAAAATACATCAACTGGGCCCTCTATTTTTTTCTACAATTTTATCAAAATTCTAACTTTCTAATTCCTGCCAAAATAACTCATTTGCTGTCTAAACAATCTGACAATTCCCTCAAGTGACTTCCTTAACACTTGAAATGTCTTTACTGCTGAACAAGATTAAATACATCTTTTATTCAAAACCTATCTCCATATTTCCTTTAAGTTAATAAATTGTACCTTATTCTGATAGGGGCAACTTGGAGTCAGGAAGACCTGAGTTCCAATGCAGCCTCAGACACATACTAGCTATGTGACCCTGGGCAAGTCTCTTAACCCTGTTTGTCTTAGTTTACGTCATCTGCTTATTTGCAGGAAAAGGAAAAGTCAAACTGCTCTGGTATCTTTGTCAAGAAAATCCCAAATGGGGTCACAAAAGAATCAGACCCTATTGAATCATGACAATGAATACTGGTCAAAGTAACTTATGCATTAGTTGAATTTTAGTTATCTCCTGGTTCTAAATTTCTGATTAATCACAGTAATAGATGATTTATAGGTATGGGTAAACAAATATAGATGAAATAAAGAAAAAAGCAATGTATCAACCAAGTTCTCTATACCAAGTATTACAACAAGTAAAAAATATTTCTAAGTCTCACTAAAGACCTGCCTATTTTGTTCAAAAGTTAATGTAACAGGGCCAGGTAGATGGTGCAGTGGATAGAGCACTGGCCCTGAAGTCAGGAGGACCTGAATTCAAATCTGACTGCAGACACTTGACTCTTAATACTTACTAGTTGTGTGACCTTGGAAAAATCACTTAACTCTGATTACCTCATATCCAGGGCCATCTCCAGTCATCCTGATTCATATTTTGCCACTGGATCCAGATGGCTCTGGAGGAGAAAGTGAGGCTAGAGACAAAGCACAACACTGCCACCCCCCTTTCAAATCCAAATTATGTGCCTGTCATGGCATCACCTTCTTGATGTCTTGGCCTTCTTCGAGAATAAAGGACAAACATCAACTCATCTCTAAAGTAAGGATAACAAAACCTACCTTAAGTACCCTGGAGTTCTGAAAGGATTTAACATGATCGCGAATGTAACTTCATTCATGTCAAGGTAACTTATTGGAAGGAAGAACTACTTTCAAATTCTGCTTCAAGCACTAACTGTGTGTCCTTGGAAAAGTTAAATAATTTCATCTATAGTTCCCTCATCTGTTAAATTGTCATAATTATAGCACCTACCTCTCAAGATTATTGTGAGCCTTAAATGAAATAACAGATGCCCTTTGCAAACTTGAAAGCACCCCCTAAATTATATATATATATATATACATATATATATATATATGCATTTATAAAATGATGATGATGATGATTCAAGGTGTTATTTAAGTTTAAAGTTCCATACAAGTACAAGGTAATGTTCCTAATAAAGTAGACTAATACACATAGAAAACTTGATTTTAATACCTGGCACACAGTAAGCACATTTGCCGATTGATTTTTTTTTTATAAATGTATTTATTTTCCCAACTACATGTAAACATAGTTTTTAACTTTTTTTCTTTTTTAGATTTTTCAAGGCAATGAATGGAGTTAAATGGCTTGCCCAAGGCCACACAGCTAGGTAATCATTAAGTGTCTGAGGTCGGATTTGAAGCCAGGTACTGCTGACTCCAAGGCTGGTACTCTATTCACTGCGCCACCTAGCCACCCCTTAACATTCTTTTTTGTAAAATTTTGAGGTCCATATTTTTCTCTCTCCCTCCTTCCTTTCCCCTTGACAGTAATCTGATATAGCTTATATATGTATAATCACATTTAACCTATTTCCATATTTGTCATTTTGTGAAAGTAATTTTTAAAAAGTTACCATTTTTAAGTCCTACTTTGATATGACTTTGGATAAAAGCTGCTATCCTTAATCTCTCTTTACTTGGTCTCCAGTGGTTTTCCCCTTAGGAGAACATGATGAGGCTCACTAGAGAGTCTTTTGTGTTTCTGAACTTCTTTTTAAATTGGAAGGTTTTATTATTCTTTTATATTCTCTCCTCATTTTTTATCCTTATTTTTTCTAACACCTCTGTACGTTTACTATTCTTACTTTAACGTAAATCTACAAGGAACAGATGCTTCTATAAAAGCCCATGTCTAACTTCCTAGAATCACAAAGTGGTTTCCTGTTTTATTTCTCCCTCCAGTTGTTTAACTTCTAGTCTGCCACTTTGACCCCTCCAATCATAGGGTAAAAATATTTTGCAAATAACAGTTGAATTTACTGATTTATAACCACTTTTAACTCCTCTACTGGTAATCTAAGATTAAAAAGGAAATAGGTAATTCAACAGTATGATGAAGTAATAGAAACAGTGATGCCTAATGAGTCAGCACTGATTTATCAAAACCAAGCCAAATCAGGCTAACCTCATTCCTGATTAAATAGAATTATTAAACTAGAAGTCTAGAGCCATGGCAACTTAAACATGCCTGAACTCAAGTACAAAGTAGCATTTGACTGGGTTAATACTTGGATAAGAGATCACCTGGAAAATATTAGATGTCATAGGCTTTTAAAAAAAATAAGAAGCAGATTGGTTTAGTGAATAGAGAGAGCTGATGTTAAAATCATCATCTTGCCTTTAATACCTACAGACTGTGTGGACCGGGAAAATCAGTTAACCTCTCAGCTCTGGACAATTCTCTAAAATTAGAAGTTGCAGAGAGGATGCTGACTTACATTCGTGGGGGGGGTGTCCTTACCTTCAAGCATATCTCAAGTTTAGTTCTTATACTAATAGACTGGAAGATGGAGGGAATTCTGCAGGTATAATATACCTTGATTTGGGTTCAGCATTGTGTCCTACAATAGATTTTTGGACAAGATGGAACTATGTGGGTTCAATGATATACAGATAAATATATCTAAAAGTAGGTCTCAGCATGGACTCAAAGAGTAGTAATTCATAAATCAATGCTAATTTGGAGTAAGCTTAGGAATCTGTCCTTGGCCTAGTGCTATTCAATATTTTTATCATTTATGTTGATAATGGCATCATTAGCATGATCATCAAACTTACAAGTGATATGAATTTAGGAGGTATGGTTAATACAGTGGATGATACAATAAGATTCCCCAATGATCTAACAGGTCAGAAGATTGAATCAAATCTTGTAAAATGGAATTGATTCAGGATAAATATAAGATCCTTTACTGTTGTTGTTCAATTGTTTCAATTGTATCCAACTTTTTGTGATTCCATTTGGGATTTTCTTGGCAAAGATACTGGAGTAGTTTGTCATTTCCTTCTCCAGCTCAATTTGCAGATGAGAAAACTGAGGCAGAGGTTAAGTGACTTGCCTAGAGTCACAGAGCTAGTAACTATCTGAGGACACATTTGAACTCAGGTCTTTGTGACTCCAGATCTGGAGTTCTATGCACTGTGTCACTAGCTTTCCCAGTGTAAAATTCTATATTTAGTTTTAAAAAATTCAGATGCACATGTATAGGATGGGCAGAGTAGTTTATATGAGGGGAAAAAAAGCCTTGGAAATAATCTATTAAATTTTAAGCTTCTTGAGGGCAGAGACTGTCTTGTGCCTCTTTTTATATCATCCTTAGCACTTAGCACAAAGTCTGCCATGTAATAAATGCTTAATAAATGTCTAATGATAGATTGAGGGATGGATAGATGAATGAAGGGAGAGTATAAGGCAAAGCACTACAATAACTCAAAAAGCTAAAAGGATCTTTGGCTTCATTAACAAATCAAAATGACAACACCATGAGGAGGTCCTGATCAGACCATCCCTTCAGTACTAATCAATTCCCTGTGTTCATTTTAGGAAAGCCTGGGACAAACTAGATCAAATCGAAATTAAAGTGACCAGCATGACGAAAAAGAGAGAAATGACACAGAACTGACAGTTATCTTTAAATACTGGAAAAGCTGTCAGGTACAAGAGATACTAGATCTGTTTACCAAAAAAGAAATGGTGAGATAGTGGGATGCTTCACCCAATTTAGAGCCAACATTTCCAAGCAGGTGCAGTATTTTGTATGACTTTTAGTCTGAAATGAAATCAACATTAAATGGCAATAAGGTGTCAACAATACTACTTCAGTTCACAAAAATCAATGAATAATAAATATCCTCTGTCTGACTCTCAGTCTCTCTGAAACTCAGTTCCCTTTATCTGTAAAATAGAATTTACAGTTTTTCCATTACTATCCTCACCAAGGTGTGAGAAGAGCAAATGAGTGGTTAATGTCATTATCATTTGTTTATTCATCTAGCTGTATGACCCTGAGAAAGTCACTTAACCCCAACTATTTCCCCTTAAAAACAAACAAACAAAAACTTTGAATAGGCTGGACTTTTGATTTTGCCAGTTTAATTATAGATGAAATATTTTTTCTGAGGTATGTTCTTCCATACAATATTTGGTAACTCCGTGGTGCATATTTGCAACTAAAATCCACTTATCAAAACACTACATACACAAAGAAAAGCAGAGTTTAGAGGATAGTGAACTAGTCTCATGCCCTGCCTCAACTTGTCTATGTGCTATGTGACCCTGAACAAGTCACTGAGTCTCTCATGGGAAGCTCTTTAAGACTCTAAGATGTGGAGGTGTCTAGGTGGCACAGTGGATAGAGCACCGGCCCTGGAGTCAGGAGGACCTGATTTCAAATCCAGCCTCAGACACTTAATAATTACCTAGCTGTGTGGTCTTGGGCAAGCCACTTAACCCCATTGGCCTTGCAAAACCCTAAAAAAAGACTCTAAAATGTGGAATAGATGTTGATTGGTATTGATTGGTATAGGGAGTTTCCTCATCTGGGAAATTCTCAGACCAATCCTCAAGTCTGAACCCTATTCCTAGCCTTTACATAAAATAATTGGACAACCAGGTGATGTCACAGTGCATAAAGTGCCAGGTTTGCATTCAGGAGTTCAAATTCAGAAGTTCAAATTCAGACTTGTATACTGTCCAGCTGTGTGACCTTGAACAAGTCACTTAATCTTGGTCTGCCTCAGTTTCGGCAATTGTAAAATGGCAGTAATAACAATGGAAAGTTGGGAGGTGCAGTAGATAGCAAACCAAGCCTAGAGTCAGTTATACTCATCTTCCTGAATTCAAATTTAGCCTCAGACACTTAAAAATCATTTAAAGAATTGGCACACCTCTCTAGTCTCTGCCAAAAAAATCCCAAATGGATCATGAGGTCATGTAGGATCAGACATGACTGAAAGGACTGACCAACAAGTCTAAACAAACCATGTGAGCTTGTCAAGTCATAAAGTTTATCTTATTACTGTAAACTATATTTATATCCAATATTTAATACAAGAGCATTATTTATATAGTACTTCATGATTACAAAATATTTTCCATGCATGATTTTCATTGCATTCTCACAACAATAAAAAAAAATCTTTTAAACCACATTTTTCAGGATATGGAACTTTCTGTGGGATCCTCCCCACAACATAGATCTATAATTCTTTTCTATAGCTTATAGTCTTAAGAAATCAGTTGGGATACTAGTGATTACATGAGTTGGCCATGGTCACCTAGCCAGAACAGGTCAGAGGCGAACTTGAATCTACATCTTCCTTCCTCAGATGAGCCTTCTATCCACTCTGACACTGCTTTAAACACCTTCATATACAAAGAGCCCCATCCTAATTCAAGTCCCTTGATTACCACTGGGCAGATGTTCACTATATATTAAGTACAGTACTGGCACTGTAGTAACAACAAAACAACAACATAATAAAAAGCAAACTCAGTCGTTAAAATTAGGCCAACTGGCACCCACTCTAATGCTTTCATCTCTTGGGAATTTTTTTCTCTTTCAATCACTAGTATGAATAAGCAACCAAACTCCTCTCCTCCATCCAATTAGGGATAAAAAGCAGCCACTTCTTCTAAAAAATATTCTCTTTATAAAAGACACTCATGAAAACTTAAGAATATTACCAGTGATTGACATGAAAGGCTATAAGATTTTTGTATCTAGTCTCTTCTCACCAAGGAGAAATTCATCTTTGTAGTGAGGATGACTGCCTTACCTACTGAGATGGGTACACTATTGAATATTCTCATATGGTGATGTCAACAATGCAGTGTTTTTGACTTAGTTACAAAATAAACATGTTGACAATCCCTAATAGGAGTAATCCTTTTGGGGTGGAGGATGGCAGTAATACTCACCACAAAGAATGAAATGAAAACACATAATTTATATAAATAGAAAGACACCAAGTTTAAGTTTTAATTACAATAAAAAAGGAAAACCTAGGTTTATAGCTCTCTGGATAATATTAAAATGTTGGTCCCAATATTGGAATCATAAAATGACTGAGCTAGAAGAGACCTTTGGGATCACTTAGTCCAATCCCTTTGACAACTTAAATACACAGCAGAGGATATAGAAATTATATACAGTTGGCATAAAAATGTTCAATGAAAAAGTTCCATAGCAAATTTATTCTCACATTAAGTATCTCTACAGGCTTTCTGTTTTGATTTCTAATTTCCAAATTCCTTTAAGAAAGAAAATTCTCCTAAAAGTATTTCTGAATTCTTTAAAGGAGTAAGTTGAAATCACTGCCATAAAGAGTACAGATAAGTTGCTCTTAGTTGGAATATAAAAGGAGAAAGAACTTTTTTTTAAGGAAAAAAATTCTCTTACTTATTTTTGCCACATTTAAAAATAGTTTATTACATGGGATCATGGTGCTGTAGCAAGGAAAAGCATTCAACTAGAGCTAAATACCCATTACTTAGATGTATATGCTTTCTCTGTCTCAAACTTTTCCATAGAGAAAATGTTTTCCATTCAACTGTAAAAAACTGCAATCCAATTGTATTTCTGTTATGCAAGAGAGAATAACTCTATTTAGGATGCAATTGGACTTTTAAATAGTGGTCTAGTAAAGTCCCAGTCTAATTCTGTAAATTAATTCTCTTTGTGATCTAAACACCTTATTAAGGTCCCCTGAACACACAATACTACTCTGAGTCATGTGTTAAAATTACAGATTCTTTCTAAGAATTCTTTCCTTCTCTGCATAACAATACACTAATAACATTTATGTAATTCAATAACTCTATAATTATTGCTTAATGATGCTATTTGTTACATCAACAATGAAATGATTTTTTTCAAAGATAGACTTTTCCAAAATGACTAAATATAGGAACAGATTTTTTCATCCAACTTCAATTAAAACTATACCTGATTTTTCCTTTTTCTGACTCAAATAGTTCATAGATAAGTGGTAGTCAGACAAGAAATGTCAAGAAAAATATATTCAAATTACTATTTTCCTAACAGTAAAGTTAGATAATTTCCCAAAGGCTGAAACAATGATCCTCACCTCACATGTACAGGTTATCCTTCGAGGATGGGGGGCTTCCTGTTGCAGCTGATACACTAGGAGAAGAAAGAAAAGAAAAGTTATTTGTCTTCTTCATCTCCATAGCTCCATAAAAATTCTGGATATTTAGAATTTTTAAATAAAAAACCCTGATGATTTATGGGAAGAAATGTGTTACAGTCATATTAATGATTACATTTAAATTTTCATATACATAAAACAGAGGCAATTTAGCAAAGTGGAAAGAAGGCTATGTTTGTACTATGAAATGTACTAGCTGAGTCATTTAATCTCTAAAAACTTCAGGTTAATACTCGAGTGAAAATCTTCATGAAATGAGTAAATCACAACAAACAAGCAACCCAGGTTGAACTGGGTTTAGAAATCACAATCTCTACAAATTATCTATTATTTTAAAAGAAATCTGTGCTGATTATGAGGTTGTGGTCTTTATATAAAGTCTCTTCAATTCTTTTGGAATGTATTGGATAAATTAAGTCCTTGATGTAAATCAATAAAAATTAATGTTTTAAACATACCTGCCAAATGAATCAAATCTCAGTCACAAGAATGAAATCAGTAGAATACAATGGGAAAGTGTTGTTGAGTTGTTTCAGTTGTGTTCAACTCTTCTTGACCCAAATTGGGGCTCTCTTGGTAGACATACTGGAGTTTTTTTGCCATTTCCTTCTCTAGCTCATTTTATAAATTAAGAAACTGAGGCACACAGGGTTAAGTGACTTGCCCAGGGTCACACAACTAATAAGAGTCTGAGACCAGATCTGAACTGAGAAGATGAGTCTTTTTGACTCCACCCAGATGACCAAGAAGGTGGGGGGGGGGGGTAAAAGAAGTCAAATACAGATTACCTGATCTTTGTTCTAATTTATAATGAGAATTTTCAAGTTCTAAAATTACATATCAAAAAAATCAAAACTTTCTGTTGTGGAAATAACTCATTTTGAATCTGCTTTCAGCACACATTTGTTCAAAAGAATCATTTAGAAAAGAAACAAGTACACTTCAGACACTGAAACAGTCTGTTGAAAGAAGGCATTGACTATGGAGTCAATTCATATCTATCTGGATGTGGCTCATTAGCTTGCAGATTATTTGCAATGATTCCAGGCTAAATTCTCTAATTCTGGAGAGGTGGGGAGTCGAAAATGAGCACCTACAAGTGCATGTATATATTTCAATATACACTGAAGTTCACTTCCTTTTTTTCAATATCTCTCACAGTTCTTCCTATTTAATACCATAAATTTGGTGGGGGGTTTGGGGGCAGGGGGAGAAGAGTCAAAATGGTGGAGTAGAGGCAGGAATTCCCACAAGCTCTCCCCTAGACCACTCCAAATACCTTTAAAATACTGACTTTAAACAAATTCTACAGTGGCAGAACCTATAATTCTGAATGAAACAATTTTGCAGTCCAAGACAACTTGGAAAATCCAAGAAGGGTCTGTAAAACCAAGGTGAGAAAGGCAGGACATGTAGGAGCAAACCAGATCCAGCCATCCAGGAACAGACCATTGGGCAGTGGTTTTGGTTTCCAGACTTCTTAGTCCAAAGACTGCCAAGGAAAATTGGGAAGCAAGCAGGAAAACTCTGCCACACCAGAGTGAAAGTGGACCCCAGTCCAGAACAAGCCTCAGTGCAGAATCAACCCTGGGAACCAGGAGCAGGGCTGGGAGCCATTCCACAGGGATCACTGATCCCTAAACCCCCTGACCCCATTCTCCAGCTGCTTCCAAAGCACTCAGTTCATGGATGGTAAGGAGGTCACGGAAAACTGCAGAGGTCACTTTGCCATCCCTGAGGCAGCTCTCTGTTGCTTTACCTATACTCAAATCTAGGTCCCAGTCTGGGCCCCAGGCTCAGGAAAAGAAGCTTACTTGTCTGCAGTGGAAGGGACCCTCCTCATAGCTCCAGGGAAGAGGAGAGTGCTGGTGGTCTTCCACAGACCTGAGCACAGGTCAGAGAGCAGTCAGAGCCTCTCATAAGACCTTGAAGGAACTGAAGTCCTTGGGTGGAGGGGGGTGTAAATCCCTAAAAACAGCGGCAAAAAGCCTCAAAAGCTTGGGACAGTGTATCCTCCACCCTGGAAGCAAAGCCCCCATCTTAACAAAGAGTTAAAATCAAGTCATAATTTGGGGAAATGAGCAAACAACAGAAGAAAAGAAAATCTGACCATAGACAATTACTTTGGCACCATGGGGGATCAAAATACACACTCAGAAGATAATGCAGTCAATGTTTCTCTGTCCAAAGCCTCCAATAAAAATAGGAACTGGTCTCAGGCTATGGGAGAGCTCAAAAAAAAATTTTGAAAATCAAGTAAAGGAGGTAGGGGAAAAATTAGAAAGAGAAATGAGAGTGCTGCAGGAAAATCATGAAAACCAAGTCAACAGCTTGGTAAAAGAATTGCCAAAAAATACTAAAGAAAATAACATTTTAAAAACCAGTTTGGGTCAAATGGAAAAAACAGTCCAAAAGGCAAAGAATGTTTTAAAAAGCAGAATTGGACAGATGGAAAAGGAGATTCAAAAGCTCTCTGAAGAAAATAATTCCTCAAAACCTAAAATAGAGCTAAGGAAAGATGATTACTTTGTGAGAAATCAAGAAACAATAAAACAAAACAAGAATAAAAATCTAGAAGAAAGTGTGAAATAGCTCATTGAAAAACAACTGACCTGGAAAACAGATCCAGAAGAGATAATTTAAAAATTATTGGGCTACCTGAAAGTCATGACCAAAAAAGATCCTAGACTTCATTTTTCAAGAAATTCTCCAGGAAAATTGCCCTGATATTTTAGAAGTAGAGGGTAAAATAGGAATTGAAATATTCCATTGATCCCCTTCTGAGAGATCTCAAAATGAAAATTCCTAGGAATATCATAGCCAAATTTCTCCCAAGTCAAGTAGAAAATATTACAAGCAGTCAGAAAGAAACAATTCGTATATCAAGGAGCCACAAGATTTAGCAGCTTCTACATTAAGGGCTCTTGGGCTTGGAATATGATATTCTGGAAGGCAAAAGAGCTTGGATTTACAACTGAGAATCAACTACCTAGTAAAATTGAACATCCTCTTTCAGGGAAAAGATGGGCATTCAGTGAAACCAGGGGACTTTCAGACTTTCCTGTTGAAATGACCAGAGATGAACAGAAAGTTTGATCTTCAAGTACAGGACTAAGATAAAGCATAGAGAGGGTGAATAGGAAGGGCAAATGATGAGGGACTTAATAATGCTGAACTGTGTGTATTCCTGCATGGGAAAAAGATACTGATAATTTGTATGAACCTTCTCATTTCGTAGGACAGTTAAAAGGAGCATATATAGACAAGGCACAAGAGGGAGCTGAATATAGTATAATATCGTATAGTATAATATTGTATGAGTATTATATATTATATATATATATAGTATAATATAGTATAAAGATGCAGTTAGTGTCTGAGAAAGGAATGTACTGGGAGATAGGGAAAGGCAAGGTGGAAAAGGGTAAGTTATTCCATGTAAAAAAGGCAAGAAAAAGCTTTTGCAATGGAGTAGAAGAGGGGGAAGGTGAGAGGAACTGACTCAGAAAGGAAATAACATACACACTTAATTGGGTATAGAAATCTATCTTACCCTAGAGAAAAATAGGAGAGGAAAGGAATGAGCAAAAGGGGATGGGGGAGGGGAGAAAGGTGTAGGTGATAGAAGAGAGCAAAGATTGTGGGAGAAGGTAGTGAGATACAACACACTTTTGAGGAGGGACAGTGTGAAAGGGAAGAGAGAATAGAAAAAATGGGGGTGGGGAGAATAGGATGCAGGGAAATTCAGCTAGCAATAGCAACTGTGGGAAAAAATATTGAAGCAATTTCTCAGACAGACTTATGATAAAGAAAGTTATCCATCTCAAAGATGGAGCTTATGGTGTTTGTTTGAATACAGAATGAAGCACCCTTTTTTTTCCCCCTCACTTTATTTTTCTTGAGGTTTCTCTTTCTTAGTGTGTGTGTGTGGGGGGCAGATTATGTTTATTTTTACAATATGACTATGATAGTAATATATTTCATGGCTACACATTTTTAACCTGCACTAAGTAACTTACTCCTCAATGTGGGGAGGGGGGTGGGAGGAAGGGAGAGAATTTGAAACTCAGGGTTTTGGATGCAAAATTGAAACTTGCTTTTGCATGTAACTGGAGTAAAAAAAAAATTTTAATAAATTTTTTTAAAATACAGTATATTTACTACTTTTAAATCTATGTACTTCATTGTTAAGGCAGCATAGGAGAATGGAACTAGCACTGGCCTTGGAATCAGATGACCTGAGTTCAAAGTCTGCCTTTGATATTACCTGTGTAACCTCTTATTAGTCACTGAGTCTGCTTGGGCCTTGGTTGCTTCATCTGTAAAATGAGAAGCCTTTGATGTCTCTTTGAGCTTTAAACCTTTGACTTTATTAAATATTAAGAAATATTATATACATATATGTAATTATCTAAAGATTTGAAAAGTAATTGATTAAATCTTTTGGTTTTCAACTATATATCAACATTATTACAGTTTCATTCTGTCTATATTCAATGATTTGGAAATAAACTTGCTTTGTATTTGTTGCATCTCTTTTTCATTTCATTTGTCTTTGTGTAGTTAATTTAGAGTTCTAATAGGAAAAAAATTCCTTACAAAAATATCATGATAGGGGTGGCTAGGTGGTGCAGTGGATATAGCACTGGCCCTGGAGTCAGACACTTAATAATTACCTAGCTGTGTGGCCTTGAGCAAGCCACTTAACCCCATTTGCCTTGCAAAAACCTAAAAACAAAAATCATGATAAATTTGGGTTTCATCACTGAAACATAATTCTCCAAGAAGAATAGGCAGAGGAGCTTTCTATTGAATGGTGTAACGGCATAAATGTTTATTGAACTAACCTGTTCGATTGGATTGAATTCAGAAAGACTAGGAAAGAGTCCAAAGTTTTAGATGACTAGAATCCAACAATTAGAAAATCAATCTTTTGATTGATTGTAAATACATCTGGGATAAATAATTCATTAAGTTTTATTCATCATAGGTAGCTTGGTTGTTTAGTGTAAAAAGCACTGGACTAGGAGTCAGGAAGATCCTGAATTCGAATTTTAGCTTGGACGCTTATTAGCTGTAGGATCCTAGGCAAATTACTTAACCTCTATAACTGTAACTCAGTCTCATTTTTCTCTGATCCTGATGACAATGTAAGATGATACAGCACCCCCCTCCCAAAAAAGAATAGCCTTTTACTCTCCCTTAAGAGAAGGTTAAGGGGCAGCAAGGTGGCATAGTGGATAGAGCACTGGCCAGGAGTCAGAAGGATCTGAGTTCAAAATTGCCTCTGACACTTACTGACACAGTGAAATCCTGGGCAAGTCACTTAACCCCAATAGCTTTAAAGGGGTGGGGGGAAATATCTCTAAATTATCACCTTATCCACCTTGTACACCAGAAAAAGGAAAATTATGTTCACACATTTACTAAGCTTAGTTTTGTGCTCAGAGAAGCAAAGAAAGGGGCTAAAGGACATTGGACCCCCTGTGGGTTTAATGATGGCCATTCAAGATGTAAAATGTTACTAACAAGTACAAAGAAGTGATTTGAGTCTCCCTACATCACAGATCTGATCATGTAACTCCAATGGTTTTAGAATCTCCTTTGTCTAAACCTCTTGGATATAATAGAATCTCCTCATTTAAGGGCATTCCCCATCTGACTCCAGTCAACCTTTCCAGATTTATTTCATACTATACTCCTTCTCAAATTTTACATGACAAGCAAACTAGATTGGATGCTATTTCCTAAACTTGGAATCCCATCCTTCACCTTTGTCGCTTTTGTACTGGGTCTGACTGGATTATCCAGGCCCACAGGAATGCCCTACCTACTCACTTCTTCCTCTTAGAAACCTGATCTTCCATCAAGGCTCAACTAAGGGGCCACCTCCTACAGGAAGCCTTTTCTGATTTTCCTTGTAAAAGCTCTCTCCCTTCAAAACTTAATTTATATTTACTAAACAATTTTACATGCTATCTCTGCCCAGGACAATGTAAGCTCTTAAGGGCCGGGATTTGGGGGAGGGGTTGTTTTGTTTTTGTACTCCCATCATGTCCACTGCTAGGAAGAGCATCTTGCATATAATAGGTGCTTCAGAGATACTTGTGGCATAAAACAATTCAAGTTCCAAATAAAAATATTAACACATGTTGTAGGCAAGAAAGAAATTTGTGATTGGTTAAAAGTGTCAATGTTTGAATAGAATTAAGTTTTGATTCCATCTTTTTACTCATATTAATTTCAAATTTCTTTCTCACTTATCCTATCAGTTGCCAAGTTCAATCAATTCTACTTTTGCAAACTCTTGCATATAAACATACTTCCTTCTTTCTTCTCACACTGCCACCACCTTGGTGCAAGCCTTCATTACTTGACATTGGGACTGAAACAAGCCTCTGGTTGGTCTCTCTGCCTTAAGAGTATCCACACTCCAGTCAGCCTTCTACTCAGCAATCAAAAGAATCTTCCAAAGTGCATGTCAGACTTTATCTGTCACCCCTCTATTTAATAGACTGTTTGGTTAATTGTTGTTTAGTCATTTTTCAGTTATGTCTGACTCCTTGTGACACCATCTGGAGTTTTCTCAGCAAAGATACTAGATTGATTTGCCATTTCCCTTCTACAACTCATTTTACAGATAAGGAAACTGAGACAAACAAGGTAAAGTGACTTGCCTGAGGGTCACACAGTTCCTAAGTATCTGAGGCTGGATTTAAACTCAGTAAGAGTAGCCTTCCTTATTCCAGCCAGGTCAGGCATTCTATTCACTGTGCCACTCAGCCTCAATAAACTCCAATGGTTTGCAATTACAGCCAGAATCTAAGTAAAATTCTCCATTTGACTTTTAAAGCTCTTCATGACTTTCCTGCCACTACTTTTGCAGTCCTCTTGCTCCTTGTTCCCTGCCCCCTTCCACAGTCCTGTGTACTCTATGATCTGCTGACACTGACTTCCTTGCTGTTCCTTAATCAAGTCATTTCATCTCCAGACTCTAGATTATCTCCAAGCTTGAAATTTTCTTCCTTCTCATCTCTGCCTCTTAGTTTCCCTGGCTTCCTTATCTCAGCTAAAATCCTACCTTCTGTTAGAAGCCTTTCTGGTCCCATTCAATTCTAGAACCTTCCTTCTGTAATTAGCTCCCATTTATCTTTTTTGTTTTTAGGGGTTTTTGGGGGCAAAGCAATGGGGTTAAGTGGCTTGCCCAAGCCCACACAGCTAGGTAATTATTAAGTGTCTGAGGGCGCATTTGAACCCAAGTATTCCTGACTTCAGGGCCAGTGTTCTATCCACTGGACCACCTAGCTGTCCCATTTATCTTGTATATAGGTATTTTGTTTGTACATAGTTGTTTGTATATTGTCTCCTCTGTTAGATTGGGAGCTCCTTAAGGGTAGGAAATGATTTTGCCTTTCCTCCTATTCCTGGGGCTTAGCATAATACTGGCCATGTAATAGAAATCTACTAAAGGCTTGTTGCTCTTTGCTTATTGATTTGATATGGTGATGGGATGAGATTTGGGGATGGGGGGAGCAGAAAGAAAAGAGTTTTTCAGATTAAAGTCTCTCTAGGTTGGATTTAGAATGACATTACAGTCAAGATTCTCTCTCAATAATAAAAAGCAGAAATAACTATTGAAACTAAAAACAGACCATAAAGACATGCAATCAATCTATATGGGGGTGGGGGGAGTACCTGTCAACAAGATCAATTTCTTAAACCCCACCAAACAATGAGGTAGCATTAATTTAGATATCTCTCATTTAAAAATTTTTGATCCTTCACTAGAAGCTGAAGTTCACCTCTGTATTCTGCTGGAATGGACTGCTGAATTATTCATGGTATAAACAAAGTTAAGAGATGAATTATTGAACTATTTAGGACAGCAAAACATTTTAAGTATTCTCAAGAACTTTAGAAGAACCCTTGTGCAAGGAGTTTTTTTTTAATTTAAACATTACAAACTGAATAACCATCAACAAAGAAAAATGATCAAATAAGCAGAGAAAACTAGAAACAAAATCCCACATGAAACTCTTAGAATTAAAAAAGTAGAATCAAATAACAGACAATAGGCAAATAAATAAATGCATTTCCTCCTTGTAGTCTTTTTTGAAGTTCATCTGAAATTCTACCATCTTGGACTTTATTCCTTTTCCTACAGATAATTGTAGTTAATGCATGTATACTTTCTATTGTGCTAATTTTGTTCTGCATTGCTTTATATAAGTTTTTCTATATTTCTACACTGTTCTTCATTTTAAAAAATATGCTTATAAACAAGGGTATAAATTTTTGCTCTTAAGGGGTCTGCCCTGGGGGCGCTCAACTCTTTTACTCTTTCCTTCTAGATAGGTATTTTTTTTCAGAAAGCATGGTGAGCTGAACCATGGGGACCATCAAATACATATATGAATGGGGGACTAATTATTTCATATATATATATATGTATATAGCAATAAATGCAATATAATGAAAATACATTTCTTAATAACTAATATTTTTACTGAATCAATGTAGGAAAACTCTGGAGACAAATTTGATGTGTCAACATATTTGGAATCCAAAAGACTTGGATTCAAATTTTGAATCTGTTGCTAACTCCCTTTGTGATTCTGGGCAAATTAAGTGTCTGTGCCTCAATTTCCTCATCAATAAAAACAGAGGATTTTATCATATAATTTCCAAGGTCCCAACTAATTCTAAAATCTATGATGTAAGAGCTTATAGTCTTAGAAAATTGTCATGAGCACTGTAAGGTTAAAAGTCTTGACTATGGTTATATAGCCAGTATACATCAGAGGGTATGCTTGAACTTCATTATAACTGACTCTTAACCCAACATCTTCTTGCTATGCTATGCTATGCTATGCTGTCTCTCACCACCTTAAAATCATGTGTCCATACTAAAAAGAGGATATAAATTGATTCCTAATCAATATCTCTTCTGAGTCCAGTTAGGCCTGCTAAGTAGTCACCAGACTACTGGGGAATGAAGAGCAGAAGAACAGAAAGAACTCTTCTCTTCTAGCCTTTGTAATGAAAGAAAGGGAAGGGGGAAATTAGGAGGATTTGCTCTTTAGCCCAGTGAAAAGGAGAAAAGAGTGCAGAAGATCCATGTCATGAAGAGCTGACTATGGTGGTGGTCAAGTCACATCATAGTTTCCTTCCCTTCTCTTCAACCTCTTCCCATTCCTAGAAACTGAAAGGGTAAGAGACAATATCTTATTTTCCACATTTCAAGGCTAGTTCTTTATACAGTTTTCCAAGGGGTAAGCCAATTTTGAATCAAGAGGCCCTGTCATATATAAGATAAAAGAATCTCCTGTGTTCCATCAGTCTCATACTTCCCGGATGGAGATGAAGAATGGGGGTGGGGCTAAGGCAAAGCATTAAAATTAGAATTTCAAACAGCTAGAAGGAAACTGGATCCCATTTAATAATTTATGATACTTCTAAAAATGACTGAGAAGAAAGGTTTCTAACACTCCCTGTATTGGGTAAATATTTTTCCCAGTATAGGCCCTGGTACATTGTCTTAATGAATGCTTGTTGAGTGACATTTTCATCCAGTCTTTTATTGCAAAGTTTATGACAATTATATTTAATATTAAAATTGTAATGTTTGTCTTTTCTTCCTTATTCAAAAATCTAAATCCTTCTCAGATGCTCATCTTGTAACTATTCTTGGTAGTTATCAATAATAGGTATTTAATCAATTATAGTAGTGGTGGTTTAAGATTCCATTTAAAATTATGACAATTAGCCTAACAGTAAGTATTGTGCTAAATGTTAAAGAGAGGATGTGGTTAATATAATGTCAATATTTTATGAAAAGGAAAGAAAATTAGGAAGTCAAAGGGAATGGGGCCACAGAAGAAGAAATGGAAAGGAATGGAATCAAGCTACAAGTAAAATAGAATATATATATTTCATCTCATAAACTATAAGTTTTTTAAGGGTATTAAGTTCCATTTCTGCTTTTTTATCCCCAATACTTTGCAAAGTACTTTATACATAACAGATGTTTAATGTATGCTTGTTGATTTGATTGATTGATTGATTGATTGATTAGGGTGTCTTGATAGATGTGAGTCATGTCCTTCAAGTTGATAGTTAAATCCACAGAAACCTATAAGAGTATTAAGAAAGAGATGGTAGAGGGTGACTAGGACAGAAACTTGGGAAATTCCTATAATTAGGGTTTGTGATATTTCCTCCAGATGTTTTTTTTAACAATTTTAATTCAAGTTTGTGTTTCTCCTTTTAACTTTCTTCAACTTTTATTTGAACTTTTCTCACTAATTTCTTAGTTTAATTTCTGTAGGTATGTCATTTATCTATCCTGCATTGTTTCTTCCCATCTGTTTTGCTTCAGGCATTTTATCTTTTTCAGTTGCTGTGTGGTATTTTTTTTATTGTATTGACACTTTTCATCACTTTGCATATTTTCTATTTTTGATGAATTCATTATTTCCTGTTTTTTAACTCTTTTTCTTATATTTGGATGCTTTTATTTCAATATTATTGTTATTATTGAGCAGGTATGTGAGAAGTTTAATCTTCTTTCAAACCTATTGCTCCTCAATTTTGACTGGATATGAACAAACATGTTATTTTAAATATGCCTTTTAAAAAACTCCCCAAAAGAGTAAAACCAAGAGAACAATGTACACTCTAACAACATTGTGAGATAAACAACCTTGATGGAAGCAGCTCTTCTCAGCAGTTCAGAGAGCTAGGATAACTGTATTAGACCAGCTATGGCCAATGTTATCCCCATCCAGAGGAAGAAAAATAAAGCAGAACAAAAGACACACACACACACACACACATACACACACACAGACACACAAACAATCCTTCAGAATCTGATGAACACTTTATAAAAATTATCTCTTATATATCTCTTTCTCTTAATCCTAATTCTTCATACTGAAAATAACTAATCTGTAAACATGTTTATCAAAAATATGTATATACAATGCTAACCTGACTGTTCGCTGCTGAGGGAAGAGGGGGTGGAAGGGAGAGTGGAAGGAAATTTTGTAACTTAAAAATATACAAGTGTATATGGATGAAAAAAATACAAATTTTTTTAAAAAATTAAAAACTCCCAAAGATCTTATAAGAAAAATTTTGCTTTTCTTGTTCAACTTACTGTACATCTTTATACATAACATAATTGCATTTTACTCTTTGTCATACTACTTCAGAGGCTAGTTTTTCTTTTACTAGACTAAATTAATGAAATTTTTGCCTCATCTTTTCTTAAAAGTTCAACTAAGCCAGATATTTTTAAAAGGTATGCTTAGTGGGATTTACTTACAGCCATACTGTGCTTTCAAATGATCTAAAACATAATATTACACTTGGGGGGGAGGGAGGAAGGAAAGGAGGGAGAGAAGGAGGAAGGAAGGAAAGGGAAGGGAGGGGAGGGGAGGGGAGGGGAGGGGAGGGGAGGGGAGGGGAGGGGAGGGGAGGGGAGGGAAGGGAAGGGAAGGGGAGGGAAGGGAAGGGAAGGGAAGGGAAGGGAAGGGAAGGAGGGAGGGGAAGGAGGCAGGATGGGAAGAAAATATTAAAAATGAAAATTGCACCTCCTATAGGGACCAATCAACAGTCTCTTGGGGAGAAAGTATACACCACACTTCAACAAAAGTCATAAAACACTCTACAAGCTGAATAAATAGCTTTACCTTGAGTAAAAAGAAGGGTGCCAGTTATCATACCAAAAAAAAAAGAAAGAAAAGAAAAAAATGGTGACTTAAAATCAGTGAATGCCTAAAATAATATTAATTAGGCTTCCAAACAATCATACTATGAGACAAAAATTATGTAGAGTACATTAGTTATCCCAGATATCCTTTGAACTACACACTCTATAGATAGATGAAAAAACATCTATAGCAATTTTTATTAACTGTTTGTATTTAATTTACTATAATGAGCTTAACCCAGAAAACTATATATCTACTTATAAGTGGTTGGGGACCATATAGCCACCATAATGTAAGAAGCAAAATTTAGCTCCTCTTTTTTAGTCTAGTCTTCAGAACCTTAGGAATATTAGGTACTTGAGATAAATGTAAAGATGTTAAAAGACTGTTTAAAATACCAATTTCTTCTTTCAGTTTCTTAAAGTGGTTTTTGTTTGAATTTTAACTACTTCAAAGTATTCTTGCTTTCAAATTTATAAGTAATGCAGACTAGCTTTTTATTTTTTTTTCTTTTGAGGTTTTTAAACTATTGGCATCTTGGGATCAATAGATTTCTAAGTCTTAGATGTAGAAGTGAATTTAGAGATTACTAGTACTTGGGGGGGGGAATCCAAGTTTATGCTAAATGATGAGAGAGAGACTAGACTTTAGCAATCAGATGAGAGAAATGAAAATAACATGTTTTCCTAGTAGGCATTCTCTGTAGGAAATTTCCAGTCCTAATTAACCAAATAGAAAAAAATTAAAAATAGAAATAAAATAAATAGAAAAAGTTTATTTAAAATGAATCCACAGGGGCGGAGCCAAGATGCTGACAAGAGTGGATCCTGTCTTAGGCGCTCTCTCATAAATCTTTGAAACTAAGGACTTTAAATTTTCGAGAGACAGAACCCACAGAGGGACCCAGTGAGGCAGTTCTCCTATTCAAGGTAAACTGAAAAAGAGCAGAAAAGCTCTGCTCCCCAGGGTTGGAGGGGCCTCCTGCCAGAGTGAAAGAACTTCAGCCTCCCGGAGGCAGTCCCAGGACACTGGGAGCTGAGATTCACAGCAGCGGGGGAGTTTCTTGAGCTCCGCCCCGGGGAGCACCAGGCACAAATTGGGGGAACAGCGGGGGACCTCTGCCAGAGCGAGCACATGAAGCCCAGCCCTCAGGGCACACAGCAAGCCACTGCATTCCAGATCCAGGAAACAGAAGCAGGCAGAGCTGGTAAGCAGGAGCCCCCAGGGCATGAGTCCATTGAACCTAGGGAGGGGAGTGAAGAGAGAGAGTGCTGAGCTCTGTCCTCTGCCCCTGGAACAGGACTCTGGGGCTCTGAACACATTCAGATCCTGATGGCAGTCTAGGTCCCCCATAGAACACCAGGACCCTCCTCCACCTCAGCCCCATAGCAAAGGGGGGTGCATATGATCATTCACAGACCAGGAGGGAGGACAGAGCCTCACACAATGAGACCCTGGTGGGAGTGTCCCAAAAAGCTCAGAAAGCACCCCCAAAACAGGCTTAGGCTGGGAGAATGAGCAAGCAGAGAAAAAAGAGGAACACCATTGAGAAATACATTATCTATGATCCTAAGAAGGATCAATATACTCAGTCTGAAGATGAGGAAACACAAGCTCATGCATCTAAAGACTCCAAGAAAAACAGAAATTGGGATCAGGCCATGACAGAGCTCAAAAAAGACTTTGAAAATCAAATGAGGGAGTTAGAAGAAGAAAAACTGGGAAAAGAAAGGAGAGAGATGAAGGAAAAACATGAAAATGAAGTCAGCAGCCTAGTCAAGGAAATCCAAAAAAATGCTGAAGAAAACAGCACACTAAAAACCAGCTTAGGTCAAATGGATAAAACAGTTCAAAAAGTTATTGAGGAGAAGAATGCTTTAAAAAGCAAAATTGGCCAGATGGAAAAAGAGATAAGAAAACTCTCTGAGGAAAACAAATCCTTCAGACAAAAAAATAAAACTCAGGGAGATTGATGAATTTACCAGAAATCAGGACTCAATACTTCAAAAACCAAAAAAATGAAAAATTAGAAGAAAATGTGAAACATCTCATTGAAAAAACAACTGATATGGAAAACAGACTTAGGAAAGATAATTTAAAAATTATTGGAATACCTGAAAGTCATGATCAGGAAAAGAGCCTTGACATCATTTTCAAAGAATTACTACAGGAAAATTGCCCTGATATCCTAGAAGCAGAGGGCAAAATAGAAACAGAGAGAATCCACCGATCTCCCTGAGAAAGAGATCCCAAAAAACCAGCCCCCAGGAATATTATAGCCAAGTTCCAGAACTCCCAAGTCAAAAAGAAAATATTACAAGCAGCCAGAAGGACACAATTCAAATACCATGGAGCTGCAGTCAGGATCACACAGGACTTAGCAGCAACTACATTAAAAGCTCATAGGGCTTGGAATATAATATACTGGAAGGCAAAAGAGCTTGGAATGCAACTGAGAATCAACTACCCAGCAAAAAAAGAATGTCATCTTCCAGGGAAAAAGATGGACTTTCAATGAAACAGGGGAATTTCAAATGTTCCTGTTGGAATGGCCAGAGCTCAACAGAAGGTTTGGTCTTCAGATACAGGACTCAGGTGAAGCATACAGATTGGAGGAGAAGGGTAAAATATGAGGGACTTAATGGTGATGAACTGTATGTATTCCTGTATAGAAAAATGACACTGATAATACTTGCATGAACCTTCTCAGTTAATAGAGCAGGTAGAAGGAGCTTTTATAGTTGAAGCACAGGAGAAAGCTGAATTTGAAGATAAAATATGGTGTAAAAATGGAGTCAATAGGAAAAAAAGGGAAATGTAATGGGAGAAAGAAAAAGGAGAAGGGGGGAACAGGCCAAGATATTTCATATAATAAGATTTTTCTTTATTACAATGAGCTATTGCAATGCTATGGAAGGGGTGAAGGCAAGGGGGAATGAGGGAATCTTCACTCTCATCAGAGGTGGCTAGGAGAGGAAACAGCATATATACTCAATGGGGTATAGGCATCTGAAGTAAGAAGGAGAGGAGGGGGACAGGAGGAAAGGGGGATGTGAGTGATGGAGGAGAGGATGGACCATGGGGGGAGAGTGGTCAAATATAAAATATAACACATTTTCTTTTTTACTTCTTGCAAGGGGCTGGGATTGGATGGCCTGTCCGGGACCATAGGGCCAGGTGGATGCTGGGCCTAAGGGGTGGTGGTGGGGCTTAGGGCCTCTTGGCCCTAGGACCAGGGATCTGTCTGCTGTGCTACTCAGCTACCCTACAGCAGAGTCAGAGTGAAAGGAGAGAGAAAAATATAGTACATGGTAGTGGAGAAATATGAAAGGAGTGAGTTGCGATCAGCAATGGCAACAGTGAAAAATGGAAGTAACTTTTTGATGGAGTTATCATAAAGAATGTGATCCACCCATGACAGAGCTGTAGGTGTTGGAACACAGACTGAAGCACATTTATTATTATTATTATTATTATTATTATTATTATTTTTGGGGGGGGGTGCAGGGCAAATGGGGCTGAGTGGCCTGCCTGGGGCCACATAGCAGAGTGATCATTGGGTGTCTGAGGTCAGATTTGGACCCAGGTGCTCCTGGCTCAAGGGCCAGTGCTCTGTCTGCCACCAGCCACCCCTACTATTATTACTATTTTATTTTATTTTATATTGGGTCTTTTTTTTTTCTTTTTTGAGGGTTTTTTGCAGGGCAGTGGAGTTAGGGTGGCATACATGTCACACAGCTGGGTGATTGTTGGGTGTATGGGGCCGGATATGGGCTCAGGTGCTCCTGGCTCCAGGGCTGGTGCTCCATCCATTGTGCCACCTGGCCGTACTTACAATTATTACTATTATTTTATTTTTTTTAATTTTAATTTTTTTTCTCTCCCCTTTATTGCTCAAGCAAGTCTATATTTTTTGGGGGGGAGAGGGGGTATTTTGTTTACTCTTAAACAAGAATATTTTATTAATGTACAAAAAACATTATTTGTAAAAAAAAAATGTGCATACCCTTTGATCCAGCATACCACTCCTCAGTCTATACCCTGTAGAGATGATGAAAAAGGGTAAAAACATCACTTGTACAAAAATATTCATAGCAGCCCTGTTTTGTCGTGGCAAAGAATTGGAAATCAAGTAAATGTCCTTCAATTGGGAAAAAAATAAAATAAAAAAATAAAATGAATCCACATAAAATCAGAAGCAAGATTTCATAGCAAATGTTGAGAAAATGTTTGATAATTGAAACTAAAATACAAAAATTTGTTTATTTTATCTTATCTTTAACAAAATTTAGATTATAATGGTATTTATGTATTAATTCTTAGAATGAATAAAGTGTCGAGTGCTTACTGATTTGAGAGGGAGCAATTTTTCCTTTAAAATTGTATGATAGGGTTGGCTAGGTGGTGCAGTGGATAAAGCACTGGCCCTGGAGTCAGGAGTACCTGGCTGGGTTCAAAGCCAGTCTCAGACACTTAATAATTACCTAGCTGTGTGGCCTTGGGCAAGCCACTTAACCCCATTTGCCTTGCAAAAATCTAAAAAAAAAACAACAACAACAACAAAAAAATTGTATGCTAATACGATATGACATCTTTCATTGTACATTTTATTTTTGAAGCACATATATTCAAGTATTCACCAATTTTCCCAAGGGTATCGCTCTTAATCCTTGAAATAGATCAAAAGGTCAGTTGATTCAGGGGGAGATTATTAATCAAGAAGGGATGGCCGAATGGGGACTAATTTTCTAGCTGTATTTTTATATTTACTTCTATGAACAGCCTCCTAGAAAGTCAACATGGCAGAATGGCTAGAAAGTCAGTTTCCTACTCAACATTTAGCCACCACTTACCCCAAAAGGCAAATAGGGCCCCAGGCAAATCTCCAGGGATATGAGTTATAAAATAACGGTTGCTGATAAGCAGAGAGGGAACTTTTTAAAGAAGTTCTCAAAACCAATGAAATTGTAAGTTCAGACCAAACAAAACATATCATCATAACTCTAAGAATGTGAAAAAATCCTGGGATAAAGAGGATTCAATATGCATTAAAAAATATGCAAGATGAAAAGAGGTATGACAAATGCAGTACTCAATATGCTTCTGTTCATGTTCTAATGGAAAGGTTATTCCTAAATGACATGTACGTTTCATTTTTGACTCATTGTTCCTTTTCTTCCCATCTTGAGCCATCTGCAGTAAGGTTTCCATCTTCCATGAAAAGAAAATAGGAATTGAATTAATTACAAAGAACATATAAAAGGAGATGCTATCTGCATCCAGAGACAAATAGAAGTACATAGAGAATGATTTTACATATATATCTCTCTATTTTTATCTATATCTATAGATGTCTATAGATATATTTAAGCCTAATGGTTGCCATTTCTAGGATGGGAAGGAGAGAAGAAAAGAGAAAAAGATATAGAAATTTACATAACTTTATTACATATTTAAAGAATCAGCAAGTTGTACATAATAGACTTGCAGATTCATGTGCAATCATCTCTCTCTTACTCATACTATGTTATGGAAATGCTTGTTTTATTTTCTGGATTAAAAATAAAATAAATTTTAAAAGAAATTAATGTGACTGAATTCTTAGTTTCCCTTTTTCCCATTAGATCCATTTGAAGTTCTGAATCAGCCAAATGGAAATCAAGTTCTGTGCACATGTGCAAGTGTGATTCAGATATGACCACTGCAGAATTCTAAGCTTTCCAAAAATGTAGACCATTAATGAATCCTGCAGTGATGGCTGTGTTCCATCATAATCATAACTACCATGAAAACTTAAATCCTCCTTCTGTGTACTATTTGTTCAATAAATATATCAAAATCCAAAAAATTCTAAGACTAAGACTAACTAACTTTTTATTTGTTGCTTCTGTTGTATTTGTTATACTAATACATTTTGTGTAGCCAATATGTTTTCATTTTTATTTTCATACTTACAGTAAGATTTCCATACAGGAGGTCTGTATTCATCTGTATCTGAAAGAAAAACATTGAAACAAGATCATTAGTATAATATTCATTATGCAAATTCATATATAATATATCATTCTTTAAGTCAAATTTCAGATTATGGAAGGAATTTTTAAAATCTTTAATAAATGATGCATTTGAAATATTATTTCATCTATCTAATAGGTATTTAAAAGAATACCTAATGGAGTAAAACTTGGAAAATTGAAGGAGAAATTACAGTGGTCATTGTTCCAGTTCAAAATTACAAATTTAACCTCCAGGCAAGTAACCAGAGTAAAAAGTGTGAAAAAGGGAGACTGCATTGATGGACTCAGTCCCTAGAGCTCTGGGTTAAGCTAGAATTCCCAACTCAGACACCTAGGTAGCTTAGTGGATAAAGTGCCAGGTCTGGAATTAGGAAAGTTCATTTTCCTGAGTTCAAATCTGGTCTCAGACACTTACTAGCTGTGTGGCTCTGGACAGGCCATTCAACCCTATTTGCCTCAGTTTCCTCATCTGTAAAATGAGTTGGAAAAAGAAATGGTAAGCCACTCCAGTACTTTTGTCAAGAAAATCTCAAATGGGGTCATGAAGAATCAGAAATGACTGAAAACAACTGAACAACAAAAAACACAATCTCCAACCCAGCTCCCAGCTAATGATCTCCAACCTGGTTCGATTAAAAAGAGCAGTCAGATAGGGCAGGTACAGAGAAGGAGACTGTGGATAAGTCTTTATCTACTCCATTCAATCAAAAAATAAACATTTACTGAGCTTGTGCTAAGCACTGGAGATACAAAAAGTCCAAAGACATTCCCTGCCCTCAAAGAACTTACAAACTAATGAGAGGAGAAAACAAGCAAATATATACAAAGTAAACTATATACAGGACAAATAAAAAGGTCAGTGCTCTCAACATAAATGCCTTTAAACTGTAATTTAGAGTAAATTCTAGAAATTTATGGAAGGCCTCCCTATGATGATTTCTCCTATACAAAGGTAGATTTGATTAAGAAGGAACTGAAAGGGGGTGGCTAGGTGGTGCAGTGGATAGAGCACCGGCTCTGGAGTCAGAAGTACCTGAGTTCAAATCCAACCTCAGACATTTAATAATTACCTAATTGTGTGGCCTTGGGCAAGCCACTTAACTCCATTTGCCTTGCAAAAACCTAAAAAAAAACCAAACTAACAAAGAAGGCTGAAAGAAGATAAAGGAACTACTTTTGGATTTCTTACCAACATATAAATAGGCAAATTTTTTGCTATTACAGAACATAAAAACCAAAGAATACAGGTATTGCCTTTTAAACCTAGTATGATAATATACTTGGGAAAGTACTTGTGAAAAGTACTTCTACTTTTTATTTCATTTTAAAGATTGTGGTCTACTATGTCATTTGAACCTATCATATTATTAAATGATATTAGTGATGAATTCTAAATAAAAATAAAATGAAAAATGAAAAAAAAATAAAAATCTTCGATCTAGAATTAAGAGGAGTTAAGGAAGGCTTCCAGTAAAAGAGTATATTTTAATTGGCATTTAAAGGAAGTCAGGGAGATCTGTAAGGCAGAGCAGAGAAGGTAAACCATTCCAGACATGGAATACAGTTCATAATCTGCAATTCGTAGCTTAGTTCTTTCTACCCATAAAATCACAAGTCCAATTTAAAAAATAAAAAAGGCAAGGAGGTAGTACAGATGAGGAAGAACCAGGAAAGAATGACGTGAAATCGGTCCTTCATCAGCAAAGTCCAGCAAATCTTCTTAACAAAAATTATGCTCTGGAAGTTAGTCAAAATCAGTTAGTGAGGAGGGATTGGGGGGGGGGAGGTAGATGTGGTGGTGGGATGCCAATATAGTTATACCCCTGACTGTTGGCACTGGCTCTGGAGAATGCTGTGAATGAGAGAGGGAAAGAAAATCCCTAATATGCTTAGCAAGAAGACAACTGAAATCATTGAGAGTAAAAATGTTATGAATAATGCCAATTGTCAAACAGCCTCAAGCTAAAAAACTGTTTTGAAAGAAACACAACAAAAAAGATCCAACAAATTCCTTCTCATGACAGCTAAATTTTCAAAGAACCCACCAAAAATTATTTACGGAAAAGACTTTCATCCTATTTTTTTTTATTTTCAAATAAAATAAAGAGATTCAATTTCCTAAATTCATAATTAGAGTACTACAGAAGCTTATTATAAGTTGCTGCTCTGGGACCAAACTAATATCTATCCACATAAGAGGTATTCTATGTTGCACTATTTATCTACAAGGAATACAAAATGTCAGCCAGGTAAGAGATTTCAAGAAAAGCAGACAAAACCTCACAGTAAATAAGTAAAAATAAGAAAAGATGGAGGAAAACATCATGAAATGATGGACAAGGTAGAGAGGTTTATATATTTGTTTGTCTTTTTAAAGAGTGGGGATGATATGTCACTTTTTGTGAGGGAAGGGAAAGAGTCAATGGATAAGAACAGATTGAAGATGATGGAAAGTAAGTAAGGAATCTGAAAAGATAAGATATTTTAAAGCTAAATTTAACCTTTAGAAGTATCTTCTAAAGGAAGACTTTTTAAGGTGAGAACAGAACTGAACTATCTGATAATATCATTAATTCAGTTAGAAATGTTCTACAACTGACAAAGAGTTGATAGAAGTTCAAAGTAAGGAAACCATAATTTTGCTATAAGCTAGCATATAAATCTGATTTTCCCCCTAATTTTATGAATTCTTCATAACAACTCTATAATTAAACTATTAAACTGAACTATTTGGCAATTAGTCCTAGTGGATAGCTAAGTTTTCCACTCTCTAAACTATTTCTAACAAACTATTCTGGGTGGAAATTCTTCTAATAAAAATTCCATATTTCTTTGACATCTCACCCTTTTTTGATTAAAAAAATTAATTATTGTATTATGATGCTTTCAGGACCTTCTGAGTTATGTAGGGCTAAATTACAGATTGCTGTGCTTTTGAGTTCTTATGTCTGTTTTGGGGAGTTTTTCTATCTCCTCCCTTACTGTCAAATAGCAGCTCTTGGTATTATTGATGTACCTAGCACTAGCAGTCCCTTTCCCGAACATGTTATTGATTTAGAAACTAACCACATTATTCTTTTTTTTGTCAAATAATAATAAAAAAGCTCTGAATGAGGGCTTCTGTGAATAAAGTGTTAGTCCAAAGTCTTTATAACAGCTGTTTTTGGTAATATCAACAATAATGAAAAAATTTTCATTCATATATATATATACATATATATATATATATATATACCATTTATATAGTTTAAGGTTTTCAAGGTACCATTCATATTTTATCTTAGCTAATAATCAAAACAGTCTCTGAGGTAAGTACTAAAGGCTTATCTTTATTTTACAAATGAGGAAACTGAGGTCCAATAATGTGACTTGTGTGACTTGCCTCAATTCATACAGCTGGAATATGACAAAGGTGTGAAACTAGCCCCCTCCCGACCAGCACCCTAGCCACTCCATTGTGCCAGATCTTAGCAGGTAAAGTGATCACAGAGCTAAGCTTCAGAGAGATGCAGTATCATAACAATTTGCTTTCTTTTTTCTAATTACATGCAAATATAGTTTTCAACATTCATCCTTTTGCAAGCTTTTGAGTTTCACATTTTTCTTCCACCCTCCCTTCCATGTTCCCTCCCCATGGTAGCCAGCAATCTAATAAAGGTTGAACATGTACAATTCTGTTTAACATATTTCCTTAATAGTCATGTTGTGAAAGAAGAATTAAAACTAAAGTATCATAAGAATTTTTAAGATAATTAAATTAAAGTCATCATCCCTGTACTAGTAAAATACTGTAAGCTAACTGATGGTATCAAGGATAAATCCCTACATCTTGCCCCAATCAACATAAATTATAAAAAGGCTGGAAAGGAATTGAGGAATGTCTAAAGGATCTCATGACTTAAATTCACCAGAAATTCTTCTTCAAAACTTCAAACCATTTTTTTCCTTAGCAAGTCCCTTATTCCCAAGGGAGTGGCATACATCTTGTGGTATATATAGCAAAAGAATTATGGAAATTAAAAGGTACAAGAAAGAGAACAGTGTGCTCTTTTAAAATAAAAGCAGCAGCTTGTTCTTAAGTGAACAAGAGCCAATAACCACCAAATATTGCTAGTCTACCTCCAAAGAGAAGTTCAAGGATTCTCACCACCTCCTCTTTAGCATTTGTCAGAAAACTCAACTACAAACCTCATATAAAAGAAAGGAATATCTCATAATTGATTTTTTATTAAGTCTATGACTCAGGGCATCTAGGTGGCACAGGAGACAGAGCACTGACTCTGAAGTCAGGAGAACCTGAGTTCAAATCCCACCTCAGACATTTAATATTTATTTAGTTGGGTGACCTTGGGCAAGTTACTTAACCTCATTGCTTTGCAAAAGCAAAAACAAAAACAAAAGCCTATGACTCAATAATAATTCTTCAGTTGCTTAAAAATAATAAAATAGTACAGAAAATGTAGTAAACTTATTGCCTTTGACACAATTACATGTATGAAAAAACATTCACCCAACCACCACATACATGCAGCATTTTTAATCCAAGTATAATAGCATTTTTTTTAAAATATGGCCAGTCCCAAGTTCCAAACACACACACACACACATATATATATAATTAGCCATCTTGGTCCAAAAGTTCACCTTCCTGTCACTGGTCCCACTTTATGTTTCCTTCACCAAAATGCTGCTGGGAATTTTTCCTTTCCTTTGCTGTAGTCACTGGGAATCTTTTTTCCTTTCCTCCCTATTCTCGCTGGTTCTTGCTATGTGCTTCACTAGCCAGTTCATCTTGGATGAAACACTGAAAAGATCACTTGATTTGGAGTTAAGGCACCTGTATCTGAGTCTCAACACTGTCACTTATGGACCCTGAACAAATCACTTTATCTTTCTGGACCTCAATTTCCTCATTTGTAAAAGGGGTGGGTTAGACTGGATGACTTCTAAAATCTTTTCCAGATCTAAAGATATGACCTTATGATGGGGCTGCTACAGCCCTTACCTTCCCAGTCACTCTTATCACAATACATAAATCTATTTCCATTCTTCACATTTTATGTTAATTCCACAACAGAAGGTCTCTTGGCTTTTTTCCCTCTTCTGTAATCCCTCACAACCCATTTTAGTTTTAGTGTCTCCCATCCTTATCTCCTCTTTTCTTTTTAGTTCTTACTTCATCCACCCCTTCCCTAGTTAAGAACATAAATAGTTTAGGGGAATTAGATAATAAGCATGAACCCACAGAGTTCTGGAATTCACCCTGTGGTTTATGTCACTCTGCCATGTCAATCTTTTTTAAAAGTTTATTTAAGACAATGGGGTTAAGTGAATTGTCCAAGGTCACACAGCTAGGTAATTATAAAGTGTCTTGAGACCAGATTTGAATTCAGGTCCTCCTGACTCCCTGGACAGTGCTCTATCTACTGTGACACCTAGCTGTCCTGCCATGCCAATCTTACAAAAGGTACTTTGGGTCTTAATCTAATCAGTCCATTTTATAATAGGTAATCCCCAAATCTGCCATTCCCTTCCAGAACAGAAGATCAAAGAATCTGAGGCCATCAGTTGAGATCTCCCAGCTGCTTTGGTTCAGTAGGAGGTGTGCAGTATGAACCCCAAATCTGAGGATCTGAAGGCTTAACTTGATCCCTCAATAAAGAAGCACAGAGAAACCAAGAAGTCAGGAAGAAACAGAGGGCGTCTGTTGTACTGAAATAATAAGAAAGATTCAAGATAGAATTCAACAAATATTCAATTCAATAAGATGGCAAAGTGACCAAGGCAGCTAAAAGAGAAGTTACTTTTCACAGAACTTTGAAACCCAAAAATTCTCAAAAAAAAAAAAAGAGAAAGTAAGTAGGCACCAAATCTAGATCAACTAAAGTTGAACCCATCAGAAGACAGAAGCTTTGAACAAGGTAAAAGATAATATGATAAAAAAGCAAGATGATAAAAGTTGGAGGGGATGTGGGAAAACTGGGATAATAATGCACTGTTGGTGGAATTGTGAACTGATCCTACCATTCTGGAAAGCAATTTGGAACTATGACAAAAAGTCATCCAGACTGTATATATCCTTTGATCCAATAACAACACTACTAGGTCTGTATTCCATGGAGAGTATAATATATGTGAAAAAATAGGTATAGCAAACCTATTCGTGGTGTCAAAATACTGAAATTGAGGGGATGCCCATTAATTGGCGAATGACTGAACAAGATATGGATGAATGAAATGGTACTCTATTGTGCAATAAGAGCTGATGAACAGACACATTTCAGAAAAACCTAGAAGGATTTGTATGAACAGATATAAAATGAAATGAGCAGAAGGTGCACAGTATCTATCAGCAGCATTGTGCGATGTTCATCTCAGAATGACCTAGCTCTTCTTAGCCACACAATGATCCAAGATAAGTACAAAGGATTGATGAAAGAAAATGCTATTCATATCCAGATAAAAGAATTGATGGACTCTGAATATAGAACAAAGAACATTTTTTCAATATTTTATTCTTTCTCATGCTAATTTTTTTTTCCTTTGGATCCGTTTCTTCCACAACTGAGACTAATAAGGATATATTTTACATGCTAGCACATGTATAACCTATATCAAACAGTCTACTACTTTTAGAAGAAGGGAAGGGAGGGAATGAGGGAGAAAAATGTGAAACTCAAAAATCTTATAAAAGTGAATACTAAAATTTTCATGCTAGGTAATTGGGAAAAAGTAAAATCCTATTAAAGTGAAATTTAAAAAAAAGATAAAAGTTTCATGAAATAACTTGAGAGAAATTAAAATCTCAAGAGCCCTTAATCCCAGTTCATTCCATCCTACCCCTGGGAGATGCCAGCACAAGCAACCTCACAAGTTTGAGCCTTACAGTCTTTCTTTAGAGACCCTTTCACTGTTTCCCATATCAGTGATTCAGCCTAGCCACACTAGGGGAAGGAAATACAACTAGGTGGAGGTTAGGGAAGGAGAGAAGACCTCTCTTTATAAAGTTCTCTAGGGGAAGCTTCTATGCATAGCAAAAAAAGCGTAACAAATATAATCAGGATCACTCATTTATCACGAGTCTTACTCTGGGCAGAGATTCATTCAGCCAGGTCCCCACACTCTCCTCAATGCCATCAGGCTAAGGACACCCAGTTTTGGAGGTCTGTAAAGGAGGTTTGTCACAGGAGTGGAGGGAAGAGAAGAAAGAAACCAGAGACAAGCTAACAAGGAAAAAACTGTGACTAAATACCATAGACCTCTATAAGTAAATTGGTGTCTTTTGTAGAGTGGATACCACTGTGGAACATCAAAACTATTGGAGCAGATGAGATGACCAAGAAAGAAGAGAAAGATAAGAGAGGAGGGATCAAGCTAGAATCTTAAAGGGGAGGGGAGACACACCACACACAAAGGAATGAATGTGACTTGAACAAGAGTAATCAGAAGGGAGAAGATTCAGGAAAAAATAGATTAAAAGTAGTGGAAGGAAAGAAAGAATAGAATAGAATGTCAGAGGTAACTAAGAGGGAAGGAGGAAGAAAATAAAGATCACTGATAACTTAAGATGAATAGTTTTAGTAGAATAGTGGGGGTCAGATGCAAGGGAAGTGGAGATGACCAGTTTGGCAAAGACAAAACAAACAAGGGGTGATATAAAGGACAGCAACTTAAGAGTATATAAAATAAAATGAAGACTTTTGCTTGTTTTTAAAATATAGAGAAGACTATGAATGTTTGTAAGCAGCAGGGAAATATTCATTCAAAAGAGAAATTGATGCTAAGAGAGAAAGAATTACTAATCGTTTAAGTTTTCAGAAGAGATAGGAGAGGAAATATTTCCCTTTAAAAGTTGAGGACATCATGATACCTTCTACGTGAAACATTAAGAGCTAGTATCCCCCCCCCCCCAGTCCACCCTCCACAAAATTAACTTGTAATTACTTTGTATATGATTTGTATGGTAATAATAGTTAACATTTTATATAGCACTTTAAGATTTTTAAAGAGCTTTACAAATAGAATCTCATTTTATCCTAGCAACAGCCCTGGGAAATACGGCTATTATCACCATTTTACAGATTAGGAAGCTAAAGTAGCCAGAAGTTATTTGATTTACCCAGAGTCAAGGCAATAAGCAGTTTACAAGTCAATAACTGGAAAGTTTCTGAGGGGGGAAATTTGAATTCTGGTAGCATTCCATCCTTTATGCCTTTACCTAACTCTTATATATGTGTCATATACATATATACCTCATATGTACCTACCTCATATATACATATATAAAATATTTATGCATATAGACACATATATGTATATATGCATGTTGTCTCTCCTGAAAAAACTTAAGCTTTATTAATTATTTAATAATTATTATTATTTCATTTTCATCTTCATATACCTAGTGCCTAGTACACAACACACAAAAGACACTTAATAAATGCTCAATAGTTGACTAATGAAGTTATTGTATTTGTAAACCCCTTGATCACATCAATAATGGTAACAGCCACACTTCTATTCAGGAAAAGTCCCAAAGTTTCCCTGAAAAATTAACTATAAGAAGAATTAGTTCCATCCATTTTTAAAACTGTTTAAAATGTTCATGTGTTTCCTTCAGAATCTCCATCAGAGTTTTCTATCCCCTTATCTTCCATTAATTTTTTTCCTCAATTGTAAACATTTAAGTGAGATTTCAAAACTTTTTCTTTATTGTTTCATTAGTTTTGTAACTATATTTTGTAACTATTTGAAACTTTATAGCTATTGTTATTGTTTTCTTCTACTTTCTATATTAACATAACTCTTAAATTTAAAAGGTGATTACATGTATTATCTTTTTGTTACAAAATTTAGAGTATTTTAGCTACATAGCTAGTTTAAAACTTCACAGGAAACATTTATATCATTATTTCTAAAAGAAAATCTATTTCAAGTTTCAAAGCACTGCCCTACAAATAAGCTTGTATAGCGGAATGAACCTGAGTTTTGATTGCGATCCATTAGATTGTAAGTTTCTTGAAGGCAAGGACTGTCTTTTTGCCTATTTTTGTATCCCCAACACTTAGTACAGTGTCTGGTTCATGGTTGGTGCTTAATAAATGTTTATTGATTGTTTGACTGATTTGGAAAAAACTTATGCTTAAGTTCTTCCTCTGCCTATTCCAGGTGTATTACTTACAATTTCCTAAACTTCATCTCTAAAATGTACCAGAGACAAGCTAACAAGGAAAAAACTGTGACTAAATACCATAGACCTCTATAAGTAAATTGGTGTCTTTTGTAGAGTGGATACCACTGTGGAACATCAAAACTATTGGAGCAGATGAGATGACCAAGAAAGAAGAGAAAGATAAGAGAGGAGGGATCAAGCTAGAATCTTAAAGGGGAGGGGAGACACACCACACACAAAGGAATGAATGTGACTTGAACAAGAGTAATCAGAAGGGAGAAGATTCAGGAAAAAATAGATTAAAAGTAGTGGAAGGAAAGAAAGAATAGAATAGAATGTCAGAGGTAACTAAGAGGGAAGGAGGAAGAAAATAAAGATCACTGATAACTTAAGATGAATAGTTTTAGTAGAATAGTGGGGGTCAGATGCAAGGGAAGTGGAGATGACCAGTTTGGCAAAGACAAAACAAACAAGGGGTGATATAAAGGACAGCAACTTAAGAGTATATAAAATAAAATGAAGACTTTTGCTTGTTTTTAAAATATAGAGAAGACTATGAATGTTTGTAAGCAGCAGGGAAATATTCATTCAAAAGAGAAATTGATGCTAAGAGAGAAAGAATTACTAATCGTTTAAGTTTTCAGAAGAGATAGGAGAGGAAATATTTCCCTTTAAAAGTTGAGGACATCATGATACCTTCTACGTGAAACATTAAGAGCTAGTATCCCCCCCCCCAGTCCACCCTCCACAAAATTAACTTGTAATTACTTTGTATATGATTTGTATGGTAATAATAGTTAACATTTTATATAGCACTTTAAGATTTTTAAAGAGCTTTACAAATAGAATCTCATTTTATCCTAGCAACAGCCCTGGGAAATACGGCTATTATCACCATTTTACAGATTAGGAAGCTAAAGTAGCCAGAAGTTATTTGATTTACCCAGAGTCAAGGCAATAAGCAGTTTACAAGTCAATAACTGGAAAGTTTCTGAGGGGGAAATTTGAATTCTGGTAGCATTCCATCCTTTATGCCTTTACCTAACTCTTATATATGTGTCATATACATATATACCTCATATGTACCTACCTCATATATACATATATAAAATATTTATGCATATAGACACATATATGTATATATGCATGTTGTCTCTCCTGAAAAAACTTAAGCTTTATTAATTATTTAATAATTATTATTATTTCATTTTCATCTTCATATACCTAGTGCCTAGTACACAACACACAAAAGACACTTAATAAATGCTCAATAGTTGACTAATGAAGTTATTGTATTTGTAAACCCCTTGATCACATCAATAATGGTAACAGCCACACTTCTATTCAGGAAAAGTCCCAAAGTTTCCCTGAAAAATTAACTATAAGAAGAATTAGTTCCATCCATTTTTAAAACTGTTTAAAATGTTCATGTGTTTCCTTCAGAATCTCCATCAGAGTTTTCTATCCCCTTATCTTCCATTAATTTTTTTCCTCAATTGTAAACATTTAAGTGAGATTTCAAAACTTTTTCTTTATTGTTTCATTAGTTTTGTAACTATATTTTGTAACTATTTGAAACTTTATAGCTATTGTTATTGTTTTCTTCTACTTTCTATATTAACATAACTCTTAAATTTAAAAGGTGATTACATGTATTATCTTTTTGTTACAAAATTTAGAGTATTTTAGCTACATAGCTAGTTTAAAACTTCACAGGAAACATTTATATCATTATTTCTAAAAGAAAATCTATTTCAAGTTTCAAAGCACTGCCCTACAAATAAGCTTGTATAGCGGAATGAACCTGAGTTTTGATTGCGATCCATTAGATTGTAAGTTTCTTGAAGGCAAGGACTGTCTTTTTGCCTATTTTTGTATCCCCAACACTTAGTACAGTGTCTGGTTCATGGTTGGTGCTTAATAAATGCTTATTGATTGTTTGACTGATTTGGAAAAAACTTATGCTTAAGTTCTTCCTCTGCCTATTCCAGGTGTATTACTTACAATTTCCTAAACTTCATCTCTAAAATGTACCAGAGACAAGCTAACAAGGAAAAAACTGTGACTAAATACCATAGACCTCTATAAGTAAATTGGTGTCTTTTGTAGAGTGGATACCACTGTGGAACATCAAAACTATTGGAGCAGATGAGATGACCAAGAAAGAAGAGAAAGATAAGAGAGGAGGGATCAAGCTAGAATCTTAAAGGGGAGGGGAGACACACCACACACAAAGGAATGATAATGTGGCTCACACCACTGCATCAAAGTCAAATCTAGTCAATATATAAATCTCTTGTTTTCTTTTAAAAAGTGAAATAGATTAATTGTTAATTTGAGAAAAAGAAAAGAAAAACTGACAACAGCAACCAAAGAAACTGTTTCCTACATAAACCATGAAAAGCTTTATAAATGTAAACTATTGCTATGATTGTTCTTTCTGTTTATCAGTTAGGAACTGCTTTTAAAGATTTATCTTTGTATTATCTTTGAATTTTTTTTTGGTACTGCATTTTCTTTCAAAGAAGTTAAGTTTTATCAGCATTCATCAACATTTTCATGAAATGTACCCATCGAACTTTAAAGCATTTCAACATGATCATAATAATTACAGAGGCAAGGCAGCACAGAAGGTACAATTCTCATCTTGGAATAAGGAAGCCTGGGTCCCTCTGACACTTAGTAGATGAATGACCTGATGATCTCAATATTTAAAGGCAGGTTTTGACCTGATCTTAATTTGTGATGGAAATTGTATACAGTATAATCTCAGTTTTGCATAATATACAGTACAACTTCTACACATTCAACACTGTTCCCTGATTGCTAGAATGATGCAGTACCTTTCTTCAGTTATATGACTGACTAAATAATTCTAATAGCAACTACTAACCAGATGAGAGAATCTATTTAGCTTCTTTATACCCTTTATGGGAATAAGTGAGTCATTGGTCTTTTCCCCAATATTCACAAACATTTATAGCAATAATGCATTTTCTTTGCCAACTGAAGGACATACGTACACACATATATATACACACATATACATATTTATAATCTCCATACTGTACGTTTTCCAGTTTGGAACAATTTTTCTGGGGAAATTTAAACAGTTTTAGAAACTAAAAAAAGAATAAGATAAATAAGTTTCTAGAACAGAATGAAATCTTTAAAAAACAAAACAAAATAAAATTCTAAATTGAGATTGTTAGCCTTTGGTGCTTATGCTTAAACATTTTATAAATTTTCAGTCAGGAAACCTGTTAAGTTTTGCCAAGTCTTTTTTCAGACTGGTCAAAAATCATCTGACTTAAATTCAAAGTAAGGGGCTCATTATTTCTCATTACTTTTGCTTTAAAAAGTTACAGTTTTTTTTAATCACTACACAGGAATGAGAGTGATAGACAGGGTTGTCTTTCTTCTATTTCAACCACTTGGCATTTTAGATTCTTTTAATCTCTCAAAATTCAAAATATTCAAAATTGACCTCCCTCCCCCCACCAACTGCTACTGCTCTCATTCTGCACTAAACATGGACAATAAAACTAAAAGAGTCAGGTGCCTGTAACCCCAGAAACACATTTCAACATATGGATGGCAAAATGTTTAGAAAATCTACTTAAAAGGAAAATACCTAAAATTTAAAAAATAGTCAATATATAAATCAATAATTTTCTTTAGAAAAGTGAAATAGAAGTGTTAATCTCTAATAAAAAGTAAAGAAAATTGACAATAGCAACTAAAGAAATTTAGTTTACTTCATTAAAAGAAATGTATTTATTCAAAAAAAGATAAAATAAATATTTTAAAAAGCTTTAAAAAAAAATAAACCTCTCATGAATAATGGAGAAACTCAAAAAAATGAGTTTTCTTAATTTTATAGGTACAGCACATACCCAAAAAACTCCTTCCTTTGAAAACGCAGTAAATGATGAAGAGGATAAGGTTTACCTCTAACAATTAAAATTTCTTCCTACAAAGTCACAACCAAATGGGGTCAGTTAAGTTCACCCTCAGAAGAAAATAAAGTCATTTAAAGTTATTCTAAGTTGGAAGTTGATGTGTCATGATTCACTTATAACAAGTATAAACTATTTTTAAAACCAAAGCTAATTATTTTTCATTCTTCAGAGAATAATGACCCAGAACTAGTAAGAAGGGAGTTAAATTTTAATACAGGATGCCACTGTGCTACATGTGTCTTCCTTCACCAAAGAGTCTCCAGTAACAAAAACTTTGCAAATCTCTGCGTCTCAACATGAGAAAAGGCCCACAGTGGCCTGCCTGGGTGGACAAAGCCTTCTTAATGAAATCTGGAACAGACAAACCTCACTCCTCCAGCATGGCCTTTGATCAGAGTCCTCAGAAACTTTTCCTTTCCTTGACTGGGCAGCCCCGGCAAATAGACTAAGCAAACAAACCTCTGCTACTTATTCTAATTCTTTCAATACAGTCTAGCAATTAAGAAGATAAACAGTGGTAGGTTCTAGAACCTGCCAGTCACATAAGTACTGGGGAGAAAATCCAAAGTTCTTTTCCCATTTAATATTAATTCTTCTACTGAGAAATACCATTCTCCCTGAGATTTTTCTCCCTACCTAGTTTAGTAATTTACAGGAAAATGCATCCTAACTGTGGCAAATTAAATGAGAGTCCTCACAATAGCCTGCTTAAGTACCAGATTTATAAGAAGGCAACATAAGAAAAAAATTAAGGGATTTTACCAACATCTCATCCCTCAAAAAAATGGTTCTAAATCAAAGTCATTACTTTAGTTAAAATGATAGGTTTCCTTATAAACCTTTATTACAGGCAACACAATGGAGAAACAAAATGTAGTTGTAGAAAAGTCAATTTGGCAATGGTCAAAACTTAAAAAACACCTTTGTTTTTCTTTTTTTCATGGACTCAAGTTGATTTTTTTTTCCAAAAAGGCATAGACTCTCAAATTTTGAACTCTAGAGGATAACTTTTCTAGATATAACCAATTAAAAAGTATAGGCTTAAGGGCAGCTAGGTGGCACAGAGGATGGAGCACTCGCCCTGGAGTCAGGAGTACCTGAGTTCAAATCCGACCTCAGACACTTAATAATTACCTAGCTGTGTGGCCTTGGGCAAGCCACTTAACCCCATTGCCTTGCAAAAAAAAAAGTATAGGCTCATTGCTACTTTTTCTATAATGAATCAATCACTCTGGTGACCCTTCCTCATACCTCATTTCAATGTATAAGCCTTGATATTAGAAAATAAAATTATTGGAAAATGCAACATTAAGTAGAAGTATGATTCTATTCCTAAGAAATATACCTGAGTCTGAAGATTCCTGAGGATTCCTCACCTCTGGCAGCTGAGACAATAAATGCCCCTCCTTGTAAGATCTTTTCCTAAAGAATATGTTGAAAATGCTGGGTTTTTCTTTGGTTTTGTGGTAATTTATTCCTTGTGACAAATGACTCTAAGACTGTACTTTCTCCCATGGCCAAAGTTGTAGGAATGTCTCACTTGGGGCCCCAGCCCTTAGAAAAGGAATCCATCGTCACATTCTTGGTCCTGGGAATTTAACCACAGAATGTGTTTGTTGGAATTTGCAGGATCCTTCAACATGGATTTATCTAGCAGTTTTAAAGTGCTTAATTCTTAAGAGTTAATAAACCTCTCTTTCAGCACCATCCAGAGCTAACCAGAGTCTGGGAAAGGATGAAGACTCTTCAGTTACATCTCTGCAGTTGGCACCTAGAAGACAGGTGTCTGCGAGAACCCAAATTTATCTTGAGGGAAAGAGATGATTCTTTCACCTTGAATTTTTAAACCATCATAGTCTGAGATATAAGTGCTCAGAATGGCTTTTCAGTCTATATCAAGATAATGGATAACTGTCTCAGAGCAATGCTTTTCAATTGAATGTACTCAGAAAGTTGATCCATAAGCTATGTGTATGTGAGTGTGCGTGGTGTGTGTGTGGGGTGAGTGTGTGTGTGTGTGTGTGTGTGTATGTTTGTATGTGTGGTGTTGTGTGTGTGTGTGTGTGTGTGTGTGTGTGTGTGTGGTGTGTGTGGAGGGGGTGGGGTGTATGTGTCTCTGTCTTGTGTGTGTATGGTGTGTGATGTGTGTGAGTGGTGTGTATCTGTGTGGTGTGTGTGTGTGTGTATGTGTATTGCAGGAGGAGTAATGGACAATCTGAGGGGAATACTGGGGGGCTTGGAGGAGGGCTGTGAGCTGTGTAATCAGGCTGGGGCCAAATAAAGAAGGGAGCAATGCACAGCTGTGGGAAAGAGCAAAGCCAGAAATGCAAGCAATGTGGCTGCAAACCACAGATGAGCAAAGCCCAATAATTCTAAGCATGTGCTGCCTGTTTAGAGATTTAATAAAGGGCTCTGCATATCTGAGGAGACATTGATCCCCTTTTTCTACACACACACACAGACACTCTAGGCTGTTAAATGTCAAAAAATGCTACTGAAATTAAGGATAATCATATCCCAGAAGAGATCACTTTTAGATGATGTTTATCACCATCAATTTAATTCAACAAACAAAAAAAAAGATCTAGATTTGGAAGCAGAGGACCTCCATTCAAGCTGCAGCTCTTCTAAGTAATATCTGTGTCTTTGATTGAGTCATCTCACCTCTCTAGTTCTGCTTTTTCATCTATGAAATGATTAGGTGATCTCTCAAACCCCTTCAAGATCCAGTAACTAGGAAAATCCTATAAAGTTATTAGTTCAAAGCCAAGCAAAGAAACTTCTCCTTCCAAACTTATTTCTAGAGCTCCTAAGTTTCTGGAGTTCACCTTCTTGTCATTGTTAATTTACCAAAGGTTAAAAAACAAGAAGTAACCTAGTGAGATAAACTTAGATGCAATACAGGTGCTGGTCCAAAGGAACTATATTCATCTTAGTAGATAATGTTTATCAGACCTACAGTAGAATAAGAAAATACAGCTGTGGGCACTCTACATTGTTGTTCGGTTGTGTCCAGTTATTCAAGAATCCATGGACACAAGGTTTTCTTGGCAAAGAATACTAAAAGGATTTGTCATTTCTTTCTCCAATAGTCCCCATTTTACAAAGGTAGAATGGAGGAAAATGGGGTTAAGTGACTTGCCCAGGGCCACCCAGCTATTAAGAAGCCAAGGTCACATTTGAACTCTTTTCTTCCTGATCCCATGTTCCATTCTAGCCACTGTATCACCTAACTACTGTCATTAGATAAGTGAAAAGAAGTATATTTTTAAAATACTCCCTTTCAGTCTCCCCATCTCCTTGCCATTCAGCTTCTTTTTTCAATTACACTCTAAATTGTGCTTTAGTTTCCAATTCAGTCCAAAAAATATTCTTTTTCTGGTATTGTTCTTAGTGCTGACCATACAAAAAAGAGAAACGAAAGAGGAGAGGAGTAAGGGAGAGAAGGCAAGGGGAAGGGAGGAGAAGGGAGGAGAGGGGAGGAAAGAAGAGAAGAAAAGTAATCCCTGGGGCGGCTAGGTGGTGTAGTGGATAAAGCACTGGCCTTGGAGTCAGGAGTACCTGGGTTCAAATCCGGTCTCTGACACTTAATAATTACTTAGCTGTGTGGCCTTGGGCAAGCCACTTAACCCCATTTGCCTTGCAAAAAACCTTAAAAAAAAAAAAAAAAAGAAAGTAATCCCTGATTTCTGGAAGCTTACATTCTGTTGAGAATACAACATGTACACATCTAAGAAGATAGAAGATAATTTGAGAAGACAATGCTAGCTGGGATCAGGACTCAGAAAAGGCTTTGCATAAAGAAATGGAACCTGAATAAAACCAAGTAAAAAGATATGGATTCTGAGAAGTAGAGGTAAAGAGGAAGTATATTATACATGGAAAACAGCTTGTGGAAAGACCTGAAGATCAGAATATCATGTCTGGGAACTAGTAAATAGTTCATTTTTGTCACTAACATATGATAAAATAAGTGGAATAAGTTTGGAAAGGTAGGCAGGAGTTTTATCCTAGAGATAACAGAGCCTATGAAGATTTTTTGAACAGAAAAATGTCTTGACTAAGTGTCAATTTTAGAAATATTTGGCAGCTATGTAGAAGATCAACTAAAAATAAGTTGGAAAAAAGGAGACTAAGGAGACTATTACAGCAGTCCAGGTGAAAGGTAATGAGAGGTTCTGAACCAGCTTGTCTGGTATCCCAGTGGAAAGGAGGGTAAATAAACAGGATGTGCTGAAATATTAAAACTAATCAGACTTGACAATTGACTAAATGTGAGAGAGGGGGGAAAGTAGAGGGAAGAATCAAGAATAAATTTGCCATTTAGCTTGGCTTCAATGGAAGAAATACAAGCTAAATGGCAAATTTATGCAACTCTGAGATTCATAGCCTTTAGATTAGCAAAGATAAAAAAAAGAAAAATGACAAATGTGAAAAAATAAGCCCATTGATGCACTGTTGGTAGAGCTGTGAATTGATCCTGTCATTCTGGAAAGGAATTTGGAACTATGCCCCAAAATTCAGTTAACTGTACATACCCTTTGACCCAGTGATATCATTACCAGACCTTTACCCCAAAGATCAAAGCAAAAGGACATAAGGGCCCATAGGCACAAAATATGTTGAACAGCTGTTTTTGTAATGGCAAAGAATAAACTGGGGAACAAGTGAACAAATCATGGTAATGGAATATTATAAGAAATGATTATGGGAATGTTTTCTGAAAGACTTAGAAAGATGTGCAAGAAACTTGATTCAAAACAAAATGGCCAAGCCAAGAGAACAATTTAAACAACATTCTTAAGACAAACAATTTGGAGAGGCTCAAAAACTCTGATCACTTCAGTGACCAACCACAATTTCAGAGGACCAATGATGAAGCAGGCTAGCCATCTCCTGACATAGATAACAAAATTCAGGGTGCAAAATGAGGCATATTTTGTTTTGTTTGCCTATAAATATTTATTACAAGATCTTTTTTCATTTTCTTGTTGGAAGAGGAGGTGGCGATAGAGAAATTGTTAACTGAAAAGAACATGACAAACTAAAAGTTTTTTTTCAAAAAATTAAATCTGAGGGGCAGATAGGGGCCAGCCCTGGAGTCAGGAAGACCTGAATTCAGATCTGGCTTCAGACAATTAAATTTCCTAGTTGTGTAAACTTGGGCAAGTCACTTAACCCCATTGCCTTGCAAAAAAAAATTAAATCTGAGTTTTCAAATCTGGGTAACTGGAAGGATGGTGGTACCTTTAACAGAAATAAGAGTAATAAGAAGGATGACTTAGGTGAAAGAAAAATAAGTTATCTTTTAGACATTTGAAATTGAAATATCAATGGGACAACTAGATGGAGGTTACTAACAGGTAGTTAATGTTGTGGGACTAGAGTTCAGGGAAGAGATTATGTTTAGATACATAGATTTTGGAGTTATATGTAAAGAGGGAATAAATGAAGCAATAGAGGCAGAAAAGATAACTGAGAATAGAAGGGGTACAGGACAAAGCCTTGGGGTGATGTACTTAGTGGGCAGGAGATATATTATCCAGCAAAAGAAATTGAGAAAGTCTGATCAGATATGTAGGAGGAGATGTCAAGGAAATCAAAAAATAAGAGAATATCCAGGACAAAAATGTGGTTGACACTGTCAAACCAAGAGGTCAAGAAAGATGTAGACTGTGAAAAGACTATCAGAAATATCAGAAAAATAATATTTTAGCTTATTTATGGGATCATTTCAGAGAGTTGAGAAATGAGCAGATGGTTAAGGCATACAAATAACGAATATAGAATGATTTTTCTATATATTTGGTGGTGAAATAGGAGAGGTATAAGCTCAACTGGAGGAAATAGTACTTATTTGCCCAGAGGAAATTGATGAAATTTTTCCATCACTCAGTAGGGTTTTGCCTTTATTATAGCTACCTATATATTACATATATACATATGTCAATTTATATTTTATATAATGAATTATGAATAATAAAAACATAAAAAGAGATAGTAAGAGTAGACAGCAACTCCTCCTTTCCTTAGTTTTTATCCTAACATTCTGATTCCAATTCTAATACTAGCATTAGAGAAAAGAAATGTGGGAATTTTTCATATTAACTTAGCTAGGTGTTTGGAACAACAGGTATACTTCAACCCCAAATACAAGGGTCAGAAGAAGAGGCAATTTTGATCAGGAAGCACCAGACTTGACTGGGTATGACTTTGACCCAAGAGTTAGTTAGTTAGGGAAAAAAGGCTTTCTTGCACTGCATCTTAAAAGGAATTAGCCAGAACAGTTCTAGCAAATAGTCTGAAGAGATGAAAGCCAGAAGCTAGTGCAACAGGGTCTGGTATATGCCTAGTGTCCTCCACATGGAAAGACCTTATCTCAAGAGTCTAGAGATGCTCCAAAACTCCATTATATTAGAAGCAGAGAGAAATTCATTGAATGCAAGTTCAAAAGAGATATTCAGTGAAGTCCAGTAAAATAATGACTAATGAAGACTATAAAACCAATAGAGATGACATTGCCAGTGGAGAATAGCAAAAAAGTATTTTGACATCTCAGGAGGACAATCATTGTTGCACATTGGCATGTGTCCTGGTCACATGTGCCTTCCATGTGTTGTCCTTAGACACATATTCCTGCTGTCTTCCATGGGTATGCCCAAGTATTTCAATTTCAATCTCTCATATCTATTGATTTTTCATATTTAAATATTTCTTTTGGTTAAGTGGTATAGTAGTTTGGTAATCTGTAGAAGAGTGAATCCCATGTGTACAATATATTGTTCTGGTGGGTAGCCTCTCTTTAATTTTATTTAAATTATTTTTGCAGTTGTTTTTATTTGTGATTGTACATGTATAATCTATATCATATTACTTACTAACCTAAGGTCAGGGAGAGAAAATTTTACAAAAATGAATGTTGAAAACTATCATTAAATATAATTTAAAAAATGAATAACATCCTGTGATAAAAGTAGATACATCTTTAAGGACTCATAATTTATAGAGGGTGCTGAAATACAGAAAACTACTGCGTCCAATCAGGTACCAGATCTTGCTGTTTCTACATCCCGAATATTTCTTGCATTTCTTGTATCTTCTCTCTACTTACAAAACTGCCAAACCAACACCTTAGTTCAGGCCCTCATCACCCCTTGCATAGATTATTCTGGCAGCCTCCTAATCTATCCTAATGATCTCCCACCTAGAGGGTCTGTGCATTCCAGGCCAACCTTCACAACTGTGGCCAAAAGGATTTCCCACTAAGCAGAGATGTGATCATGTCACTCCCCCTCCTTATTAAAGTCCAGTGGCTTCCTATTGTCTCTGGAATAAAATAGAAACATCTCTGTTTAGTTTTTAAAGTCCTTCACAAACAACTCAACATATAGTTGTCATCTCATTCCTCCTCCCCTTTTCTGGGATCTAGCGAAACTCCTTTCTCTCTGTTCCTCACACGTGACCCTGGGTCTGGGCCAAGGCTCTCTGTCTTTCCTGCCTGGGATGCCATCCATCCCTCCTCACCTGTCTCCCAGAATCCCTCACTTTCACTGAGCTAAAGCAGGAGCAAAACTTTCTCCATCAAGTCATTCCTGATCCATTCAAATGCTGGTGCCTTTCTTCCCAAGTCACCTTGGATTGAAGCACTTTGGATTTATTCTGCACACATGTGCGTGTATACACACACACACACACACACACACACACACACACACACACACACACAAGACAGAGTTCCAGGGATACTGACTTCTGTGCTGATGCTCACACAAAATTCTCCATTTCCCAACTCCAGGTATTTCCCCTGGCCATGCCTCACATCCTCCTCACCTCTACCTCCTGTCTTCCCTGGATTCCTTCCAGTCTCAGATAAAATTCTAGCTTCAATAGGAAGCCTTTCTTGATCCTAAATCTAGTGCCTTTCCTGGATTGGCTGTCTACAATGTATACTTTCTTTATCTGTGCATAACTGTATATTGTTTCCCCCCTTAGATTATAAACTCCTTGAGAGCAAGGACTGTCTTCTTCCTTTCTTTTTATCCTCAGCACTTAATGGATGATTACTAAATATTAGTGAAACATAAGAAGTAAATATGATTATTAAAACCTAGAACATAGAAATAAAGTTTTCAATGCATTTACTACTGTGAAACAGCACACAGTTCATAAAAAAGGATCAGTTTCAGAAAGATATATCGATATTTTTAAAAAGATTTTCCCTTTTAATCCTGAAGGGATTTGTATGAACTGATGCTGAGTGAGATGAGCAGAACCAGAAAAACACTGTACACCCTAACAGCAACATGGGGGCAATGATCAACCCTGATGGACTTGCTCATCCCTTCAGTGCGACGACCAGGGACAGGTTTGGGGCTGTCTGCAATGGAGAATATCATCTGTATCCAGAGAAAGAATTGTGAAGTTTGAACAAAGACCAAGGACTATTACCTTTAATTTAAGGGAAAAAACTGATTATCTTATTGTCTGATCTTGCTATCTCTTATACTTTATGTTTCTTCCTTAACGATATGATTTCTCTCTCATCACATTCAATTTGTATCATGGAAACAAGGTAAAGACTGACAAATTGTCTTCTGTGGGGGGTGGGGGGGAGGTAAGTAAGATTAGGGGGTAAAATTGCAAAACTCAAAATAAATAAAATCTATAAAAAAAAGTTTTTCCCTTTTAACCTACTATGGAAAATGCCATCCACAAGTCTGAATGCTGAGCAAAGCATACTATGTTCACTTTTTAAAACTTCTGTTGAGTTTTTCTTTGTTTCTGTTTTTTTCCTCCCTTAGTACTAATTCTGTTTTTATAACATGATTAATATAGAAACATATTAAACACAATGGAGCATATACAACCTATATCAGATTGCTTGCTGCCATGGGAAGAGGGGGAAGAAAGAGAAGGTGGTAGAAGGGTTTTGTAATGGAATAGAAGCCACTGAAATGTCTATTAGAGTCAGTAATATCCTTTCAGAGTCTTGAAAGAGTTTGCTTCATTTCCAAGTTTAATCCAAGAAGAAAGAGTCTGAACATGCCTGAAGAAAAAGTGTCCCAGTTCCTCCGACAGTGGATGATAGGTAAGTGTTAAGCCCAAAGCTGTTGGCAGGCTGGATTATTATTAGTATCCCACCCCCATTCCCCAGAAAACCTTCTGATGTTTTTGTTACCAATGGCTTTAATGAAGCATAAACTATGTTATAACTGCATAAAATATATCCCTTGTGGTCAAATCAACAAACACTTATAAGAGCAGGCACTGTGCTAAATATACATATATACAAAGAAAGGCAAAAACTGTCCTTGCTCTCTCAATAAGCTCATTCTAATGAGAATACAACATTCAAAGAAATATATATACAACAAAAGAAATACAGGATAAATTGGAGAGAATCTCAAAGGGGAGGCTCTATTAAATTGGAATTCTTAAGATACTCAGTATTATGTAAAATTTAAGAGCAGAATCTGTATGACCCTGTGACAAAGAGAGCATTTTTCTTAGTCTATCTTAAGTTTTTTTTTTCAGTTGTGTAAGACTATTCATGACCTCATTTGAGGTTTTCTTGGCAAAGATACTGAAGTAATTTGCCTTTTCCTTCTCTAGTTCATTTTACAGATAAGGAAACCGAAGCAAACAGCATTAAGTGACTTGCCCAGGGTAATGCAGCTAATATGGGTCTGAGGCCAGAATCGAATTCAGGAAGATAAGATTTCCTGAGTCCAGGTTCCTCACCTACCTTCCCATCTTGACATTATTAGGGAAAACTTAATTCGGCTTACTCCAAAATAGTAAACTTTCCGTAATTTGTTCGAGAATGTGGCTTTACAAGGTTAATTAACAGAATCTGCAGTGTGAAGAATTATATGTGGAGTGGTTTGGGGTAGAACCAAAGTTACCCATTCTAATTCCAGCCAAATTTAACATCTGATATTCTATACATGAGCCTAACTGCCACACAGATGGCAATCTATGTGATATCCAATCAGGTGCAGGAAGAAAAATATCAACAGAAGGTACTGGTTAAAGATACATAATGAAATTTGCAATTTAAGGCAGCACAATGGGCCCCTCAGTAACAACAGAAATGAAATGAAATCTTTTGTGTCAGATGAGAAATGGAGACTTTCATATAACTACATTGTCTAGGTTTCCTATGATGCTATTTTCTTATAGAAATATTCCATACTTGTAGATCATTTTCTGAATGTCATTACTTAGGAAAAGAATAGCATTTTGAATTTATCTTCCTTCCCAAATCATTCTTCTGAAGGTACTGATATTACTGTGCACTCTTGAATTTACATAAAAATATATGATAGTTTAATTCTAATAACCTCTATAAATGAAATTTATAATAGGAGAGTCACAGTGCACAGGACAATGATTTTTTTAAAAATAAAAAAATGACCAATTTTTAAGCTTACTCAAACAATTTTATTTTGCTCAAAGCTCAAAAAACATGCTAATTTTGAATGTTTCTATTTTGGCAAGCAGATTAAATAACTTATACAGCTGTGAATAAGCATTTTGTTTGAAATATTGTCTACATGCTTTAGTGCACTAATATTATTAGAATATCCTTAGGGTGTTGTACCATAGGGACTAGAAAACTGAAAGTCACTGGCACTGGAAAAGAAAAAAAAAATTGTACTGCCTCTGTCAGAAATCATTCCATTATCTCAACCTAAGCAAAAATGTGATAAAGCTTCACATTTCCTGTAGAACCCACTCCATTCTATTTGTAATTTTATTCCATTTTTTTTAGCATGTAATGCCAGTGATTTGCAAATGATTTTATGCCAACATAGAAATGTTTAAAAAAACAAAACATGAGAGTAAGATCATTTCATGGACTTTTTGTATCAGTCTTTTTTTCTTTAGGATGAAATGAATTTGAGCAACCTCAGTCTTAGAACTTAAAAGGTTAATAGTGACGAGAGCAAATTTTAGCAAACCTGGATTCCCGATGGTAGAAATGCTTTGTAACAATTCAGTACTTAGCACAGTGCTCTGGTTCATAGTAGGTGCTTAATAAATGTTTATTCACTGACTAAGGTTGAAAAAGATTCTCTTATTTCTTCAAAAGGACATAATTAAACCTAGGTGGTAGATGCTAACATCTGTTAGATTGTCTCATGCCTCATTATTTAAAATTCCTAGGAATGGCTAATTCACAAAGAAATTAATTTATCCTTTTTAGTGAAGAACTGAATATTTCCTAAAAGAAAAAAATTCTAAGAAAAAACACTGGTTGACTCAAATGTGTGCATATTAACTATCAGTTTATTCTTTTTATACTTAACCATAAAATGCTAAAATAGATTGGAGTCAGGAACAGGATAACTAATAAAGAAGATGTATAAAGTGAGCTTTTATGTTGAATTTTTTTAATATCATCCTTAAAAGAAAACAAAGCAGAAAGGGGGAAAATGTTAGAGGAAATGTTCTCCCTTTCTCATCCAAAACAAAGCTGAATTCAAAACTCTTCATTATTTGGTTTTGACAAGATAAAGAACAGAATTTTCTAAAATTACACTCAAATATTACTTAAAAAAAAACCACTTTCCTCTAAGCCCATTCCAGTTAAACCAAAGTAATGATGTGTACCAAAGTGTCAACAAGTCCAAGAGAGATGAGTTGCTGGAAATAATCATTTCCCAGCAGACAACTATCATTCATCTTTGAATTAACAAAACTTATTTCCTTGACTTAAAAAAATATTTTTAATGCCTTTTACTTTAATAGCAAGCCATTTCTAGATAAATCATTCCATCCTCCTCTCCCTCCCAAATTGAACCCATGCTTTTAGCAAAACATGTTGAGTAAAAATAACTGATGCAGGGCCTACATTAGACTAGGTGACTATCTCCTCACTGTCCCTGTAGCTCCTCATTTGTTTGTCTAAGGGAGGGAGGAGGCATGTTTCATGAGGGGATTCAACTCAATAGACTCTCAGTTCCTTTTACCTCTAAGCCTATGATCCTATACATCAAAGGTGATTCTAAATGCATGAGCATGTGAGAATGGTGATACCATCAACAAAAACAGAGCCCAGTCAGCAAATGAGTAGCTTAGTAAGAGACTCAAAAGCTTGCTACAGATAATCCATGAATCATATAAGTATCCTTAGAGTTAATAGAGTTTATGAAAAGGTATAAAGCATTTTATTCAAAAGTGAGAACGGAAAGGCCAAAATCCCAAGGATGGTTATGATTTTCCCTCTTCAACAACAGCCCAGCTACTCTATTAATATATTCTCAGATTCCAATGTTATGCCTAAATTAATTTGCTCTTCTCAGTCACAGATCTGGCAAAGGACATTGTAATACTGTGTTATCATCCACTTAAATTCTGATGAATCTCTGGCAGTTTAAAAGAGTCCTTTCCAAACCTGAGAAATAATTGATTTTCTATGATTATTTTCAAAGTCTGTCTTTTAAAATAAAGTTTTATTTTCTTTGTATGCATGAGGAATGGAAATGGGGAGAGGGAAAGCTAGTTGAAATCTCATGGAAATAATATTCAGTGAGAATGCCTTAATGCCTCTTCTCCCCCCAACCCAACCCAAACATAAAATCAATGAATAAACAGATTAACCACTGTTCATATCTACTTAGTAATTCTATCAAAGTCAGAAGCTTTATTCTAAATGGATAAGCACCAATGAGTTGTTGCAGAGGAGGAATAGCACCCATGAAGGTCAAGTTTAGGATTAGATGAAACTAAGTTAAGGGCCTTCCCAGCACTGTGAAGAAGCTAACAGTTGGACAACAAAGATACAGATTAATAAACCAAACAATAGTCACTATGGAAAACTTTGTGCATTCATAAAAGCATTAAGTCTACCAACTAAAAAATAAATTATTTACTTGGCAATTGAGTACATGTAGACACTTTTCAAAGATGAAAAGGAAATAACCCACAAAGAAAAATCAAGTATATTGGCCTGGGTCATTTCATTTCATCCTGTTCTCAAATCTTAATTGCATAAGTGAATTATTTTAAACAATAGGGAATTTCTTTTGACAACAAGGAGGAAAAATAAAATAAAATTATAAATACCTTAGAATTGAATTTAAAAAGCATTGCCAAAGAAGAATAATGTTATCTTGGTGATCAGAAAAAAGAATGAATTACAGAGTCTTGTTACCTGGTGGGTTTCATTCCATGGATTTTAGTACCCACAGAATTTTTTAAGTAAAATGTCTCATAAAGGCCAAAACTAATTTAACCATGAAATTTGAATAAATTCATTTATGAGATCATTTCTTTAAAAAGATTCTACTTTTAACAGCAATGTTGAAGGATGATTAGTTGTGAAGGAGTTTCCTTTTCTCAGCTATGCTGTAACCCAAGAGAACACTGAAGTACTTATGAAAAGACTATTATACATCCCAATGACAGAGCTGATGGTATTGGAGTAAAGATTGAGGCATACTTTTTTTAACTTTGTTTTTTTTTAAGGTTTCTCTTTTTTTTGGAGGGGGGTTATGTTTATTTTTACAATATGACTATTATAGCAATGTTTTTCATTTTTTAATTTCTAACAAATAATTTGCTTTCTCAATGAGGGGTTGGGGATGAGAGGAGGAAGGGAAAGAATTCAGAACTCAAGGTTTTAAAAGTGAATGTTGAAACTTGCTTTTGCATATAACCAAGGGAAAATAACATAAAACAAAATATCAAAAAAACATGAAAACCTACACCCTGCAAATTAAGCTTCTGTATTAGAAATCAAGTAAATGTCCTTCAATTAGGGAATGGCTTAGCAAACTGTGGTATATGTATATCATGGAACACTATTGTTCTATTAGAAACCAGGAGGGATGGGAATTCAGGGAAGCCTGGAGGGATTTGCATGAACTGATGCTGAGTGAGATGAGCAGAACCAGAAAAACACTGTATGCCCTAACAGTAACATGGAAGCGATGATCAACCTTGATGGACTCACTCATTCCAACAGTGCAACAAACAGGGATAGTTTTGGACTGTCTGCAATGAAGAATATCATCTGTATCCAGAGAAAGAATTGTGAAGTTTGAACAAAGACCAAGGACTATTACCTTTAATTTAGGGGAAAAAACTGATTATCTTATTGTCTGATCTTGCTGTCTCTTATACTTTATGTTTCTTCCTTAAGGATATGATTTCTCTCTCATCACATTCAATTTGGATCAATGTATACCATGGAAACAATTCAAAGACTGGCAAACTGCCTCCTGTGGAGGGTGGGGGGAGGGAAGTAAGATTAGGGGAAAAATTGTAAAACTCAAAATTAATAAAATTAATAATAAATTAATAAAAAAATAAGCTTCTGTTTTCAAGTCACAGACTTGGCTACCCAAAGTTATGTGCCATTTGCAAAAGGCAGAAATCTGATTAAGAATTTCTCTTGGGCAGCTAGGTTACACAGTAGATAGAGTACTGACCCTGCAGTTAGGAGGACCTTAGTTCAAATTCGGACCCAAACTCTTAATAATTACCCAGTAGTGTGACCTTGGGCAAATCACTTAACCCAATTGCCTTGCCCCCCCCCAAAAAAAGGATTTATCTCTCTATGTGCGGTATACCTACAACAGCTGGCATTCAATAAGAGAACTAATCATTTATTATTTTAAGTCATCAGATTCTTCCTTGTCTTTTTTTGTTCATGGATTTCAGATGGACCAATAATTTTTTCAATTTCTCTCTCAAGGAATATTCAGTGTCACCAAGACACATAGAATTAGATAAAGGGTTTTCTCTTCTAATAATAAAGGGGTAGATGAAAGTATAGTGGTGAATTTCTTTTATCAAGTATCATTTCTGTCCAAAATTAAATCGCTTTAGCATATACTAATAGGTCAAATTTATCTACCCTGTTGGTTAAATTTATGGGAATTACCCAGACGCACTACTTAGAAAGGGTGGGAAAAACTTAGTTTTCTAGGATTAGATTTCTAGGATTCTAGAACTTCAAATTGCATCTTGGAAGCCATTCTACTTCAGTCCCTCAGAGCCCCCGAAGGGATAATAAGCCGAACAAGGTTGCACAGCTGTTGGTAGGAGTAGCATGTGACATTTATATGTAACCTTCAGATTTGCACACAATATCTCATAAGCTTCCCAATAACCTTATGATATAGAAAGTTGAATTTTAGGTGGGTAAGGTAACTTAGCTAGGATCACAATGGCAAGTATGTCAAAGGCAGTACTTGCAACCTGGTCTTTCTGATTCTCAGGCTATCTTTCTATCCACTACCTGTTTCAACAAATAATAGATGGATATTTGAGGAAAGCTATTGATTATTTTTCCTTTAAAATTTTAAATAAGAAAATAAAATTTGGAAAGCCCCTTAGAGGTCAATCTGCACAATTTTGCTCATGAGAAAACTGAAGTAAAAAAAATATTACTAATAAATTACTATCATCTATTTAGTTCTTTATAAATAGATTTGCAATGCATTTTACAAATATCTTATTTTATCCTAACAACAACCAATAAAAGTTAAATAACTAGTCCAGGGTCATACAATTAGGAAGTATTTGAAGACAGATTTGAACTCACATCTTCCTGACTCAAAGTTCAGCATTTTAGTCACTGAATCACCTACCTACTTCATAATTACAGGCCCAAGATCACAGGAACAACCACATTTGTAAAATGAAGAGCATAACCATGAGTCCTACAGTCCAAATTAAATATTCTTTCTGTTCTACCACAGTGTTTGTTTCAAGTAATTGGATAGTTTAGATAGAATTTTGGCTCAATGGAAAGTGTTGGGTTTGGAATCAAAGGACAGCAGTTTGAATCTGGGTTTTGCTCCTTACTACTTATATATCACTTAAGGAAAGATACTTCATCTCTCTTAAACTCAAGTTTTCTTATTTGCAGAATAAAAGGTTGGAGGAAATGGTTCTCCAAGGATCCTTTCACCTATGACCTTAAAATGGATATTATAACATACTATTGTTTTCAAGCAAATATAACCAAACCATAAAATTTAGTCTTGGGGTTTGTCACAAATCTACATAAAAGCACAATGAATGGGATTTCAGAAACACTGGTTTCTTTACTTGCCTGTTTTAATGCTGTCCTGGGCAATTTAGGCCATCTGAAGGTTATATTTTCACATTCAGTTCACTAGATCTATATAAATGCAATCTAACAGTTTTTGGATTTGCCTTCTAGTCTTACTATTGCTGGGTAGAGCTACCATATTTTAATTAACAAGAGATAAATGTTCCAAAGACAAATACTAAAATACCTGACTGAATTCAACTTCTATACTAATGTTCTTGTTTCAAAGTAGCTGTTCATTAAAAATAACAAATATACTTCATACAATAAATTAATCTCAATGAAATATATATTTTAATGGGAGAAGTACTATCTCTCCCTTAAGTGAAATCCATTCAAAAATAGTATTCCTAACTTCATATCTGGGCCATTCCTTGAGTGAAGGTAGAAGAAAGTTCAAGACTTATTCTCTATTAAATGGAAGCTGAACTGAGTAATTGTAATAGCTAATATTGACCTCAGAGAATAGATAATGAAGTTTTCTTTTGTCTTCTTGAGAGTGAGAGATTACAGAAGAGAAGTTTGCATATATTGGCAGAGATATCATTCACCACATGTGCTATTTTTGCTAAGTTAATTCTCAACATTATAAGAAGAGTTTAGGTGGAGAGTGGAAGCTTAAAAAACTCCAATTGTATGAAAACAAAAGGATTCAATAAAAAATACTTTGTTTAATCCATTGTTAGTATGGCATTGTAACCTGGTTCTGTGATATTTCTGTTTATCAAAATAGAAAATTTCTCATATAAATTAGATAATGTGGGTTTTAATTTTTTTGAGGACAAATAGCCAGAGAAAAGTCCACTTCAAGTTATACAAACCCCAAAATATTTTCAAAATCATGTCCTCAGCAGAGTTTATACATCCCAGCAGATTCCTGGCCCATATTTTATGTATGTTGATCGTCTCTTCCAAAAAAACAAGGAAAAAAGCATCAAAGCTTATCATCAACTTTTAAAGTGGTCACTTTAATCTTTCGGGAAGTCATGACAAGGAATTTCTGAGGAGATAACTTTTATTGTTCATCAAATCAGAGTCAGATTGTAAAGAAGGAAGATTTACATATGCAGCTTTTATTGAGTTGTAACAACTATTTAAGAGCACCTCTTAAGTAGTGGCATGCTTAAAGAGGTTTACAAGTGCCATCTTGTGGTCACACCAGAAAATGTTTCATCTGAATCTATTTTCAGTGCAGAATCTGAGATACTGTACCCAATATATTTGAATTTCAGTTTCCAAAAACAAATCCATTTAATTCACTTACAGTGTACTTGTGCACAAAATAGAAGGAAAGGTTAGTTCCCTAGCATCTTGCCAAATTTTGTTTGTGACCTGTCTTTCTTCTAAAGAGTTTGGGGGGGGGGGGGGCTAGGTGGTACAGACACTTAATAATTACCTAGCTGTGTGGTCTTGGGCAAGCCACTTAACCCCATTGCCTTGCAAAAAAAAACCTTAAAAAAATAAAAAAGTTTTAGGCATCTTATGAAATAAGTGTTTCTGAGCCCATGAACACTGGACATGTCAGGGAGGGATGGAGTGTGTGCAGAAAAGGTAATTATTGCAAAGGATTTGTTGCATCCCAAGTTCTGTCAGTTTGGATTTTATTTAATCCCAATAAAAATATCCAGTGTGATAGCAAATGTCTCACATAAATGGACATATACTGGTCCAGACCTGTGAGTTTTACATAAGATCTAGTAACACCTGGATTTAAGTCATGCCACTAATATGTACTACCAGTGTGAAGCTGACAAGTCATACAACCTCTCAGGGCCCTAAACAACCTCTAAGATGATTAAATTACAGAAAAGTTGCCAATTTTATGTATTTCCATACCCAGAGCTCCTCACACTGGTCATAAGAATAAAACTATTTTTCAAAGGTATAAAGGTATAAGTTTTTAAATACACACACACACACACACACACACACACACACATATTTGTGTATGTATGTATATATATATATATATATATACATATATATATATATATATGAGAATTTAAATTTGTAGACACTATTTAAACTAATAAGATTTAAAATGTCATGGTTTTTTGGTCATTGATACTTTCTTGATCAACAGATCCTGTACTGGAAATGTATGATTCTATTTTACCTTAAAGAGGGGTCCTCAAATTTAGACCGAAGAATTAATTCTTTTTTATTTTATTTTATTTTTCCCTGGTTATAAGTTTCTTCCCTCCCTACATCCCCTTATAGAGAAAGCAAGTAAATTAATATAAGTTAAAAATGTGTAGTCATGCAAAACATTTCCCTAATAGTCATATTGTAAAAAAAAAATACATAGACTCCTCCTCCCCCCCCAAAACCTCAAGAAAACTAAAGTAAAAAAAGTATATTTTAATTTGTATTCAAACATCATCAGCTCTTTCTCTCTGGGAATGAATAACATTCTTTATCATAGGCCCTTCAAAGTTGTCTTGGGTCATAGCATTTCTGAGAAAAACTAAATCATTAACAGCTGATCATCCTACAATATTTCTGCTTCTTTGTATAATGCTACATTTCACAATGCATCTGCTCATGTAAGTCTTTCCAAGTTTTACTGAGAGCATCCTGCTCATCATTTCATGAAGCAGAATAGCATTCCATCATAATCACATACCATAATTTGTTCAGTCACTCCCCAACTGATAGGCATTCCCTCAAATTCCAATTCCTTGCCCCCAGAAAAGAATGGCCATAAATATCCTTATACATATAGGTCCTTTTCCTTCCCCATAAATTCTTTTTTAGTGTTATTTATTTTATTTTTCAATTACATGCAAAGATAATTTTCAATATTAATCTTTTGGTAAACTTTTGAGTTCCACAATTTCTTTTTTTTTTTTAGGTTTTTGCAAGGCAATGGAATTAGGTGACTTATCCAAGGCCAACAGCTAGGTAATTATTTAATGTCCGAGGTCAGATTTGAACTCAGGCACTCCTGACTCCAGGACCGGTGCTTTATCCACTGTGCCATCTAGCTGCCCCCAAGTTCCACGTATTCCTACTTCCCTCCCCGCCCCATGTCAGTGAGTAATTTGTGCATATATAATCATTTAACACTAATGGGAACTAAAGGGAAAAAGTTATGAGAAAAAGGAAAAATAGTATAAGACAAGTTTTTAAAAGTGAAATTAATATGCTTTGGTCTGCGTGAAGAATACATAGTTTTTGTCCCTCTAGATGTGACTGACATTTTCCATCACAAGTCTTTTACAATTATCCTTAGTCACTGAAATGTGAGAGGAGCTAAGTCCATCAAAGTGATTATAAAGTGTACATCTAATGATTCTGAAAACCTACTGGGGGCTAGGTGGCGCAGTGGATAGATTACCGGCCTTGGAGTCAGGAGTACCTGAGTTCAAATCTGACCTCAGACACTTAATAATTAGCTAGCTGTGTGGTCTTGGGCAAGCCACTTAACCCCACTGCCTTGCAAAAACCTAAAAAAACCCAAAACAACCATCTGCTGAGGTAGGTATTTGGAGAAAATAATTACATATTTAAACAATTTATAAACTGAGGTTCCCCCACACCCCTCAAAAATGCCATGTTAGTCTATGGAAGAGTTAGATTAGCAGTAAGTTCTCCCTAAACTCCCCATTCTGCATTCAAGACACTAGAATACTACAGCATTAATACAAGAAGGCTCTGTTTTATATTAAAAACTGAATTCAAAGTTATTACCACTAGAAATTCAGAATTAATAAGATCAATGAATAGAGATAATCCTAAAATTACCAGAGTGCTCAAAATTAGCAGAGATATTCACAGTTCTAGATTTAGATGTATAACATCTAATAATAAAAGAGTGAATAAAAGAGATTATGTCAAGTTATCCCTGAAAAGGCACATCATTAGTATCACCATTTTCAAGTTTTAGGAAGATGTGTGGTTGCACTATACCATGTAAAACTATTCAAAATTTAAATATCAATAAAATCCTGGATTTTGTAACATGTTTCTGAGAGAGAGAGGAAAATATGCATTGTTGTGTTCAAGACCACAGCATGCCTTTATGGTGAATGGAAACATGGGAGATAAATAATATTAGATCCATTTTTCAATTAGAAACTGAGACAGATATTATTTCACGACATTATATAAGCTAAGTATCTGGGTGACAGAGTAAAATTTTTCAATTTTCATAAAGATATCTTCCATGCTATAGATACTGTCAGCAAATGAGGGGAATCACCTTGTAAAAACTTAGGAGGACTCACTCACCTGCCAGTATTCTTTCTCCTGTACTACAATGACTCCCCCCCTTTTAGCTCACTCAAGGGAATAACAGGGTTAATTAGTAAGATGATGGCTAAATTAATCAGGGCAAGAAGAGGTCTACAAAATTCCTAGGGGAATGAGAAGAAGAGTGTACCAAAAAGGGCACAGGCTCCTCAATAAGAATGTAATAATTCTGAGCAATGTAAAAAAAGAGATGTCATCTGGCTTGAGGTGTATGAGTATTAGAAGCCAATTATTGTGTTTTGCTTCTAAAGCTGGCATTAGAGGTTAAAAGGAAATATAGAAGTTTATTCACTACTCCAACTTTTCCTTAGACATTATTTACCTTTCTTGATCACAGATATCTCCTTGGCTTCCATTTATCTCAATCCCACCCCTTTTGCCCTTAGAGGACAATACCAAAAACAGAGTTTTGGAAAAAAAATCAATTCAATTCAATATTTTAAATTATTAAGTACCTATCATGTGCAAGACACTATACCAGTTGCCAAGGATACAAAGGTTAAAAAGTAATCATTCTATGGGGCAGCTAGGTGGCGTAGTGGATAAAGCACCGGCCTTGGAGTCAGGAGTACCTGGGTTCAAATCCAGTCTCAGACACTTAATAATTACCTAGCTGTGTGGCCTTGGGCAAGCCACTTAACCCCACTGCCTTGCAAAAACCTAAAAAAAAAAAGTAATCATTCAAAATAAGTGATTTGAGAAATTAGCCTGATTTAAAGTAGAAACTATCTGATTTGTTTCAGTGATAATTTTATCTATTAGAAAATTGAGGAAATTAATAGAGACACTAGAAAACAACTCTAGAAACAGAATCTCAATAAAGATCACAAAAGGAGTCATCTAATGTCCTTAGACTTTAGGAGAACAGATTTCATTTTTCAGAGATAAATAGGATCCCATGTCTTGAGGTTCTAAAAGACAAGTTAACTTAAAAAGGATTAGAATAATAATAGCTACATTCATAAGCACTTTAAATTTTCTAAAGTATTTTATATGTATATTATTTCATTTGATCCTGAAAAAAAAATCTTCTAAAGTAGGTACCAGGGGTAGCTAGGTGGCGTAGTGGATAAAGCACAAGCCTTGGAGTCAGGAGTACCTGGGTTCAAATCCAGTCTCAGACACTTAATAATTACCTAGCTTTGTGGCCTTGGGCAAGCCACTTAACCCCATTTGCCTTGCAAAAAGACCTAAAAAAAAAAAAAGATCTACACTTAACAAAAGTCATCAGGGGTGGCTAGGTGGCATAGTAGGGGCGGCTAGGTGGAGTAGTGGATAAAGCACCGGCCTTGGAGTCAGGAGTACCTGGGTTCAAATCTGACCTCAGACACTTAATAATTACCTAGCTGTGTGGCCTTGGGCAAGCCATTTAACCCCATTTGCCTTGGGAAAAAAAAAGTAGGTACCAATATTACCCAAGATGTTGAAAATCTCTAATTCAAGATATATCAGAGTTAATTACAATTTTCATGGAAAACTGACACAATTTAATACTCACAACTTTCTACACACCCTAGAAGAATCATTTCCCCCAAACCATTCATTGTCCTTTAAAGATTTATTTTTCTTTCTAGTCAATACCACTTTAATTTCCATTGACTAAAGTAATCAGAAACATCATTCTTCTCCTATATGGATTACTGTCCTAATCCCTTCAGGGCAAGGGGAAAGAGGGAACTTCTCTTAGAACAAACCTAGGGAATTGAGGATATTTATGCTGGAGAAGAAAACTTTAGGGAGGGCAAAACCTTGCCCTTGCCCTGGGGGGAGGGTTGTTGTTGTTGTTGGTGGTGGTGGTGGTGGTGGTGGTCCTTCCTTTGAGGATCAAGATATAGGTAAGATGAGTGATAAATCCAGTGGCAAGATACAGATTAGAACAACTGAAGATGGCCCCAGAAAGAAAGGAGCCCTAGAGATAGAACTTGGTCTAAAGCATTAAAATTAAAGGAAAGCAAACTTTAACTCAACATAAAAATAAATACCCTATTAAATAATCAAGTCTAATAGTGAGCTATTGTTCAATTTAAACATGTCTAGTAGTGGAATCAGTAGATAGTATGTCAATGCAAGTTTTCAATCAAAGATGAACAAGGATTATCATCATCTCTTATGATTTTTGATATGGTTAGAAACATAGGTCTCAATAATCTCCTTTTAAAAAACAATTTTAATAAGAAATGTTTATTCTACTCTCCCTCCTTTATTTTACCCCTTCCCCTCTACCTTCCCCCCCACATTCACCAAACTCCATATACTTCCAAACCATATTCAAGTTTGAAGAACTTTATGATCAATGTTAGATATTTTTACAGAAAAAAAAGACATTTTATTTTGAAGAGGCAAGGGAAATTTCATATGATATATATTATTTATCTTTAATGTCTAAACTGAATTGTCATTATGGAACTGCAACAAACATGCTTTTAACTCACAACTGGAGGCTTAGTTTTTGCTATTTTGATTGAATCATTAAATTAAAGCTAAATTTGCACATTATCTTCATGGTTCAAAAGTGCAAAAATAAAATGTTACTAGAATATCTCTATAATTTATTTATTATAATTCATCTCCTGTGTGATGGAAATTACATCAAGGGACATTGGTTGGTTTAAATCCTTAAATATTAAGCTTAATAGTATACATCCATTTTCTTTCTTCTCCTAACCAAAGAAAAACTTGAACTATTAGAAAACATTAAGCAACTAGAATAGACCTAAATTTATTGATGTGTATCAAAATATTCACAAATTAAGACATTAAGATTTTTTATAATAATCTCTTTTTTTGCTTTTGTGGTCTCACAACACTGAAGAAATTTTAAAGTTTTTTTTGATAAATTTTCCAGTTCTCCCAGCACTGGACCAATTTTGAAAAGAAAATAAGGCAGTGGGTCTGTCCCCAGCTGTACAGATAAGAAGATCCTCCTCAAAGAAATGAACTGGAACCCCCAAGGGGGAAGCCACTGTTCACTCCCTTCCTTCCTCTGCCTTTTCCTCTCTTAATTTTGTTTTGTGGGTTGAGCTTTGGGCATTTGTGAAAAGGAAGAGAGAGAGCTCCTCTGGCTGGGGAAGACTGGTAACAGCAGGGACGAAGAAATGAGGAAGGAAGGAGGGCTGTCATTGTCCAAGTGGGACTGCTGAGCCATCTGTCTTAAAAATTCAAGATGACAGGTCTCTAAAGTGCAATTCTTCCTACTGGGCAGCAACTTCTGTTTCCTCCCCACCCTTTCCATTACTATATTATTAATCTATTCATTTTCCTGCTTTGCCTTCCCTTTTGAAGCAATTTCTCCTTGAAATTCAGTTGGAAGAAAGAACTGTCAGTTAAACAAGGATAAACCTTATTTTTCTCCCAAGGTGTGTGACTCTGAAGTCTTTTTAAAACACTTGGTGGAGTGGGCAGGGGGGGCGGGGTGGCAAAACCCAAAAGTTTTGTGTTTATGACAGGCTGGGAAGACCTGACCCCTGCCTTACAAAGAAGGTTGGATGGATATTAAAAGCTGACAGAAATAGCCAGTAACTAATGAATCCATAGATGTTACATACCACTTAGCACCATTCCTAAGGGTATATTCATAAGTTTGTGGATTTTCTTTAACCTGGGATTGATGCATTTGTAAACACTCTGAACAGTTTATTTACTTTTGGATATAAAGAAACAAGAATCTTAAGTCCTGGCCACCTCCTGACTAATATTTTATACAAATTACATTTGAGGTTAGTATCGTGCATTTGAAAGAAAATAAATCTGAAATTTTTGGACTTGGGTTTGAATCTCTTATCTGCCATTTACCACTTACAAACCCTAGGGCAAATCACTGAACCCTCATCAAGCTCAGTTTTCATATCTACAAAAAAGGTGGTATTGGTTGATTAGATGACCACTGACCCAGATGACTCTAGAGGAGTGATATTAGTGATATAGCATAGCATCCCTATCACTTAAATTCAATTTATGTGCATGTCATGGCATCATCTCCCTGATGTCTTGGTCTTCTTTGAGAACTAAAGACAAAACAACAAGTTCTAGTTTAACCTATGATCCTCAATGAACACATGTATGTTCTTCTTGTGCTGTGTATTTTGATATCAATAAATTGTAGATATGGAAGTTTTTTGAGTGTAGGATTTGTGTGTCTGTCCCTTGAACACAGAAACCAATTCATAGATAGACACAGGCTTGCCTAAACATTTTACATGTCATTAAGTAACTTCTTCATAGTGACTTAACCTAAGACCAATAATCCCCATCATGGGCTGGCTTTGTCATTAAAAAAAAATTTCCTGAAGGAATTATTCTGCATGTAATATGTGATGTGTTTCATCAAGAAATAAGGTTTTTATTGTACTCCTAGAATGCAGCACACATTATATCCTGGTTTCAAAACACAAGAAAACAATGATGGATATTGCAAGTTCACAAGTGCCTAAAAACCCACAAAAGCAAATTTCTTAAAATGATATTTTGATATTTGTTTACAAATATCACATTATCTTGGTTAACTCACATGATCCATAAAGATAAAGAATTAAATGGACAGAATCTTTTTTTTCTTTTCTCTTCCTTCTACATGTTTTATGTGGGTACAGCCTAAGTACTAACAGCTCATCCTTGATAATTCAGGAACATTTAAAAGTGAAAGAAAAAATCAAGATGTCATTAAATTTTCAGTCTTTAAAAATGTCTCTCCAGAAAGAGACTGCAATTTCCAATTGAACATTTCATGGGTATATGTGTGTGTGTGTGTGTGTGTGTATGTGACAAACTTACATGAACTTTTAAATCAGTCTATTCAAATGACTCAATGATCCTGAATTTTAAAGTTATTCCCTATGTTTACAGATACTTTTCCCTTCACTCTCCCCAATAGAATTTAGGGCAGATTTAAGAGGTCTCTAATAGTTAATCTTAGAAAACTACATGAAAGGTTCACATCTCATACAAATTCATATTTACTAAACTGAATACATGGATTACAGAATTTTGAAAACTTCTGATTAATCATCTTCACATTGATTTCTTATGGAATTTGAATATTATCTAGCTAGGTGGTATAGTAAATAAGAGTACCAGGTCTAGAGACAGGAAGCTCTGAATTCAAATCCTGCCTCTGACATTTACTAGCTGTATGACTTAGGACAAACAGGGTGAAGTGATCTGCCCAGCTTTTGCCTCAGTTTCCTCATTTGTAAAATGAACTAGAGACGAAAATGGCAACACTTCAGTATATTTTTTCAAGAAAATTCCAAATGGGGTCACAAAGAGTTGGACATAACTGAAACAAGTAAATAACATCAAAAAGGATTATCGTTTCTAAAGGATTTTTTTCTCAGTGATAACTTTCATTAGGTGACTGCTAAAGTATTTTCCAACTCAGACTCTTTGATTTTTTAATAGTTTAGTGTAAAGTTGGTGAATCTGGAGAGGATTCACTATCCCTAAGAGGAGACCAGCAACTCTGACCTTAAGGGTGGGTTGTAAACATTTTAGAAAACAAACAAGAAGAGGTGAGGAGGGAACCAAGGGGAATACTTCCTTACATTACCATTGTCACTGGGAAGTATCTGTCAACCTTCTCTCCTTTGGTACCACTTATAATCCCTATAATTTTCCAAAACAAAATACACTTTGGTCACTACTCCCTAGGATGCTACTTTCTTCCATTATAAGGATATAAGCTCCTAACAAACAGGGACTGTCTGGGACTTTCATCTGAATTCACAAACACTCTGTATTTAGGATATAGGAAGAGTAACACCATCATCCCTGTTACTCAGGTTTCCGGTCTACCTGTTATGCTCAACTCCTTTCTCTTTCACTTCCACTCTATTGAATCTGTGGCAAACACCTGTTGATTCTACCTTGAAACATTGCTTTTCCACATCTCCTCTTTCCCCTAAAGTTGTCACATCCTAGGGCAGGCCCGTCCTCATCATTTCACTCCTGCAGTATTCCTTTAATGTACTGGTGGATCCCCCTGCTTCAAGCCCCTCCCCACTGTAGTATATACTCCATTCAGCTGTGAGGTTAACTTGGATTTCCTTGTTGACTTACTAAATTCTTTTTAATTCAGTCATCCATTGAGGACATGCTATTATCCAGTATCCAGTATGTCCTGTATCCTGTATTATCCTATAGGAGGCCCCCTTAGTGAAATGTTCTGTTCCTAGAATAGAAATAAGGATAGCCAGTGATTTTCTATGAGCTGAGTTGAGAAATATCAACTGAATAAGAGTTTAGAAGGCCACTAGAAGTACAGCTTCGACATGAACTCCAAAGTGTGAAACTGGATGCTGAACAGAAAGCTTCTTCTCTAGGCATATATACATTTGAGAATATGAGAGAGCTCACAAGGACTTGAACAGTTCTAGTGAATATCTAATAACAAATTATGAAGGACAATGACCCTAAGTCAAGATGGAAGGTACCTACTGAAAAGCAAGGAAGTAAAATGGAATACAGAAAAAGTAAGTAAATTTTAAAAAAAAATAATTCAAGGAGGCAGCTAGGTGGCACAGTGGATAGAGCACCAGTCCTGGAATCAGGAGTACCTAAGTTCAAATCCAGCCTCAGACACTTAATAATTACCTAGCTGTGTGACCGTGGGCAAGTCACTTAACCCCACTGCCTTAAATAAATAAATAAATAAATAAATAAATAAATAAATAAATATAATTCAAAATTAATACAAGTGTACCTATAACCATATAATTTGTACTATCAAGATTCTCACTCATCATTGGAAAAAATAATGATAATGACAATGATTTACAGCTTTGAGCCTGATGGAAAGAATGATCACAGAAGAGGAGAAAGGATAAATTCAGTCATGGATCTTAAAATTGTGAGGGAAGGTATGACAAGTTACTTTGGAGCAACATTAATCCCAAATAGTGATTTGGGACTACTCTGGGCATGACCATTTTATTGTAGAGTACTGTCTTGAAACTCTCAAGGTGATCGCAGAATTTAATCATTATTCTCATTCTGATGCTCACTACCAATCTACCTTGGCAAATCATTTGATAATTGGAAATTTCTGTCTAGCTATAGGAAAGGAGGGCTATAATGTATCATCTTCAGTTTCCTCATATTAATATTCTAAATCACTTAGAAGAAAGTGCTATTATAAACACAAGACTTGACTATAAATATGTTTAATGATAAAATAAGAATTTTTCCAACTAAAGCTTCTCTTGTTCTTATTTTCCCCAAACCATTAAATTTCATTCTTTCTTGCTCCTTTTCTTCTTTCCTTCCCCCTCCTCACTAGGTTCTTGCCTTTCCTCAGAAATTACCTTCCATTGTGGCACAGTATAGATTTTATATCAATATTGATTCTAAATGCCATTGGAATGAGAGTTCCCTAAGAAGAGATGCCACTAGGGCGGCTAGGTGGCATAGTGGATAAAGCACCGGCCCTGGAGTCAGGAGTACCTGGGTTCAAATCCAGTCTCAGACACTTAATAATTACCTAGCTGTGTGGCCTTGGGCAAGCCACTTAACCCCATTTTCCTTGCAAAAGAGAAGAAGAAGAAGAAGAGATGCCATTTCCTATTGCCTTTTTTAGAATATTCAGTATTTAGCATATAATAAATGTTTGTTGAGTGACTGACAGTATCCTAAAATAATTGTCCAGCCTCTGCTTAAAGATCCCTAGCAATAGAGAAGTCACTATTTTCCTGGGACAAATCATTTCATTGTTTCTTAGTTTTTTTAATGGCATTCCCTTCACACACACTCTACAGTATAGCCAAATTGGTCTTCTTGCTGTTCTTCAAACACAACACTCCATCTCTCATCTCTTTGCACACAAACTTGGAAAGTACTCTCTCATCACTTCTACCTCTTAGAATTTCTTTTCTTGTTCAGTCATTTGTCACGTCTGACTTTGTATTCCTTGGCAAAGATACCAGAGTAGTTTGCCATTTCCTTCTCTAGTGTATTTTTACAAATGAGAAATTGAGGTAAAGCAGTTTTAAGGGACTTGCCCAGGGTCACACAGCTTAGCAAGGCCAGGTTTGAACTCATAAAGATGAGGTTTCCTTATTACAACTCTCTGCCCTTTAGAATCTCTGGTTTTCCTTAAAGATAGTCTTCTAAAAGAGACCTTTCCTGATCCTTGACTGCTAGTGACTTCTACAAAAAATTATATTTAAAATTTGCTGTTTACATATATGCATGTATATGTTTGTCTCTCCTAGTAGAATGTAAATTAACTAAACAGCAAAGACTGATTATTTGGGGGATGGAGTGGGGATGGAGGTTTGACCTTTTATTAATAAAGCTTAGTGCCATGTCTGACACAATCATCCTCAACAAAGAGCTATTCAGGGACAGCTAGAATGCTCAGTGGATCTCAGAGCACCAGCCCTCAAGTCAGTAAGACCTGAGTTCAAAACCAGCCTCAGACACTTATAGCTGTGTGACCCTGGGCAAGTCACTTAACTCTGCCTCCCAAAGAAAAAACAAATAGCTATTCATTGTCTGATTGCACAGCTCTAATTATTCATGTTTCTTTATAATCGACTGAAATGAATTTCAGGTAACTTCTACCCACCAGACCTAGTTCTGCCCTCTGGGGACAGATGGAACCTGTACAGTTCACCCACATGAAAATAATTGCTTGCTTTTTTAATGAATAATATAACCTTAAGCCCTATTAATAATTGGTACTATATATAATTTAATTTAGAAATCATTGGTGTGTTTAATTTATTAAATTACTTGTTAGGAGACTTCAGGGACTTCCTTATTCCAAGCTAATTGTACAATAAGTAACACATTTTTAATCTTATCTTGCATCTTGCAATGAAATTTCTTATGCAAAATTAATAAGCAAGTAAATTCTTAAAAAAAATATTTAGGCTTATATGAAAGACTTTGAAAGAAGTGAAATGATACTACATTAGACTTTTTGCAAAAATATTTGTCTGGTTGGTTGGTTGATTCTTGCCTTTTGCTATCGAAGAAGACCAAAATGACATCACTATGAGACAAATCACAGTGTGTCCTACTGTGGCTGATCAGACAACATGAGCTCATAACACTCCACCACAGGTTGGGCACAAATAGTCCTTGTGAACACCTGGGATGTGTACTCTAAATTTACAAATGTCACGTTTCCTTTGAACTGTTTCAATTCTACCTTCCTCATAGAGTGTAGCATCATCACTGAAGAGAGCATGCCATGCTGGGTGGTCCTGTGCCAATGTCTCCCATGCTGTACAATCAATTTTAAGTTCTTCAATGAGACCTTCAGGGTGTCTCCATATCGCTTCTTCTCACCCCCTTGTAAGCACTTGCCCTATGTGAGTTCTCCATAAAATAGTTGGCAAGCATACATCTGGCATTCTAACAGCATGTCCAGCCCATTATAGTTGCACTTTCTGTAGTAATGCTGGGATGCTAGGCAGTTTAGCTCGAGAAAGGACCTCAGTGTCTGGTATCTTCTCCTGCCAGGTGATCTTCAGAACCTTCCTAAGACAATTTAAATGGAAGCAATTCAGTTTCCTGGCATGGTGCTGGTAGACTGTTCAGGTTTCATAGGCATATAGCAATGAGATCAGCACAACGGCTCTGCAGACTTTCATTTCATTTTGGTACTCAATCTAATACCTCTTTTCTCCCACATTTTCTTTTGAAATCTCCCAAATACTGAGTGAGCTCTGGCAGTGCAAGTGTCAACCTTCCTGTCAAAGTGTATCTCCTTGGAAAGGATACTGTCAAGGTAAGTGAACTTGTCCACAGTATTCAAAATTTCTCCATTTGTTATAATAGGTGGTTCCACATATGGAGGGTGTGATACTGGCTAATGGAGCAGCTGGGCTTTCTTGGTATTCATTGTTAGAGCAAAATTAACACAAGTAGCAGAGAATCAATCCATACTTTGTTGCATGTCAGCTTCAGGGGCTGCATTGAATGTACAATCATCTGCAAACAGAAGATCTTCATGCGCCAACACTCCCTCCACTATGGTCTTGGCTTGCAGTCTCTTCAAGCTGAAGAACTTTGCCATCAGTGCAGTAGCTGACCATGAGGCCATGTTCATCCTTATTGAAGGCATTTGTTAACATAGCTGAAAACATCATACTAAAAATTATGGAAGCAAGGACACATCCTTGTTTCACTCCATTGGAAAATCTCAAGAGCATCGTCCACTATCAGAATCCAGGCAAGTATGTTGAATTGATGTCGTGGAATTGATGTACAATACTGATGGACTTCTCTGGGCAACCAAATTTGGACATAATTTTCCATAAACCCTCACAACTGATGGTATCAAAGGCCTTGGCAGATCTACAAATGTTGTATACAGATTTCTGTTCCTGCTTTTTAATGATGTCTTGAAGACTATTTACAGATCAAAGACCTGTGGTGCATCTCAACTACTCAGTGATGATGGATTCACATTGATAAATGAGAGGCACATGATTCTAAAGAAATGGGCTGAACACTTCCAAAGTGTTTTTAACAGAGCATCATCAATCAATGCAGACACCAACTGACCATTTATCTCAAATTGAAGTCAATCAGTCCCTAGCTGAAGTTCCAACTGAAGAAGAGATTTTGAATGTCATTAGGCTCCTTTCAAGCGTCAAAGCACCTGAGGCTGATTCTATTCCAGCTGAGATCTACAAGGTAGGGAGTCCATTGCTCATCAAAAAACTGACTGAAATTTTCTAGGTTATATGACATAAAGAGGTTATCCCCCAAGAATTCAAGGATGCCTCTATTGTCCATCTCTATAAAGGTAAAGGGAATAGATTGTCCTGTGACAATCATAGGGATGTTTCTCTCATAATCATTGCTGGTAAGATTCTTGCCAGAGTCCTCAATAGGCTGATCCTTCACCTGGAAGATGGTCACCTCCCTGAGAGCCAGCAGTATGGTTTCAGAAAGAGTTGAGGAACAGTCAATATGGTGTTTGCTGCCCAACAACTTCCAGAAAAAAAAAAAATTTCTGGTAGAGAGAGAGAGAGAGAGAGAGAGAGTCAGGAAAACCTGAATTTAAGTTCTGCCGCTGACCTATGCCATGTGACTTTTAGTGATTGATTTAATTTCTCAAGGTCCTTGGCAATAATTTGAAACTGTAACACAGTCCTTGATGGGCATTAATGTAAGGAGTTTCCTCACCCAGGGCTAGATCAAAAAAAAAAATCTGTCTTGTTAATATGCTTGTTGACTTTTTCTAGATGTGTGGAAATCCTGTGATTCAATTTTCTTTTAAACTATACAACAGTTTCCTCCAATTTATTAGCTAAATGATTTATCTTGTTTCTAGAGAAAAATAATATCTCTTTTGCATTACACAACTGTCACATGCATATACAACTTTGTTGGATGGATAGAAAACTTTTCATATTTCAGCTTTTTTTCCCAAAGTAGGACTAGCTGCAGTCAAATACCTCATAAATCTTGATTCTCTCTTCACCCAAAAGTCAAAGACCTTTCAAAAGCAATGTGAATTAATGGAAAGAGCACTGAACTGTTAGTACTAGAGACTTCTTTCCTGGCTGTGACTTCAAAGTAAATATAAGTTTATAAAAGCTAATTGAAGTTCATTGATTAAAGAGAGCCAGGTTGATAATTGTTACTGGTTGATAGTGGTAGGAACAATCCAATGATGTTATCAAAGAGATATTCCAACTTCCCCCCTAGAAACCTGAGGGGGAAGATATAACCAGCCTCACTCTGGAAGAATAAGATCCAAGTAAGTGTGCTATATGGACTGTGTCACTCCTAGTTTTATGGCATTAGGCAAGGCACAGCATCTGTGGATCTTACTTTTCCCTCGTCTATGAAATGAAGTATTCTCTAGGAAACCTTCCTACTTTGAGATTGTATGATTCTATATACCTTTCTCATCTAGGTTAGAATGGCATCCTAAAGGACAACTAATTGTTTGCCTTGTGATCTATGTATCATTAGAGTGTAAAGGAGAAAGGGTGTAGTAATATTGAACCTCTGAACCAGAGTCATAGATTTAGAACTAGAAAGATCCTTAGAGGTCAACTAGTCCAGCTCTCTCATTTTGCAGATGATCAACTGGAGAACAAAAAATATTAAGTGACTCACTCAAGGCCACACAGCTAGTAATAGGGACCTAGATCCTTTGACTCCAAACCTAGGTCTCTGTCTACATCACTACCTAATAGACTATCCTAAGACTTAAACCTTTCATCCCAGAATTCCCACCATGGGGGACTTGTGTTGGTTTGATGGCTATCTTCATTCCCCACTGTGTCTAGCCTGGATCCAACAATGCTTCCCTTCAAACTCTGCTTACAAGCTGCCAGGACTCTGAGTTCAGGTGACTGTAAAACCTTGGGGGAAAGAGCTATTTAAGGTAGAAATATCCAGGACTGTACCTATTAATCTACTCATGTCTCAAAATCAAACATCAACTGAATTCCAATGAGAAACTGTCTTATGATTCTACTCTTGAGGAAATTAGTGTCAGACACTCCAAATCCATGAAAATAGTAGGGCCCAACTTATAAAAGCTCCCCCTAATAGAAGCATTCACTGGACTATGGTTAAGTGCCTGCCAAAGTCTAAGAGAAGATTCTGACTGACCATGAGGTGATAGATTTGCTTATGTAATATCTTTTCTCCACCTGGTCCCACTTGCACTTTGAAGCCCTGTCCAATAAGTCAAAAATACCCATAAAATTCCAGCTCAGAATCAAGGGAAGAAGAAAAAATATATTGCTACTGTTGTATGTCCATATGTTTTTCATTTGTAAGTACAATGAAACATGTAGACCCTCCTAACTCCTTCACAGCATCTAAGTCTAAGCTTTATTGTCCCATTTTCTATTCTCTCAGGGTTCTCTATACCCTATTAGTTAATACAATAAACTAGTTAATATAATTAATATAAACCTCAAAGTAGAGACTCTGATCAATAAGAATTTCACCATTGGAAAGACCTATAGGCAAACTTCTGGCCAATATGGATGTCTGAATAGGAGGCAATATTGCCCAATTCTTACCTCACAAGATCCTGATGTTCACATCAGACTGAATCATAATGCTCATGAAATCCAATGAGAAACTACTGAAAGTGACTTCTTCCACCCTGAAATGTGCCAGTCAGTCAGAAGACAATTAAGGAGAATGCCAGTAAAGCTGGCACATAGATTGGTCTCTTAACATGTTCAGACACATGTAGCCTGCAAGTCTCTGTGTCCAGAGACAACATATACAAGGCATATATACCTAAGAAAGCCTCAGGATGCTCAGAAAAATTCCAGGCAAGGATCTTGGAAGATCAGAGGAGTATGACAGAACAGACAACAACCAAGCACAGCTCTGCCAAGCTCACACCTGAAAAACCTTGAAACAGGCATTCAGAGGTCCTTAAAACATTTTGTTCTAATATATCAGAGGACCCTGAAGATCTATCATTCTGACCTTCAAAAAACTAAAAGGTCCTACTGGTGAAGGTGGAGGTTAGCACAAGAAGACAGGGATTGCAAGGGACTCAGGATGAAGTTCAATAAGATGGTCCACACCAACCAAAAGTGCAGGAGGAGGCAGAGTTTCGTAATACAGGACCTAAATATAGAGAAATATGTAAATCAATGAAATTGCCAACCAATATAAAAAATTAGTAAAGATCTAGAGATGGTTCCCAAAGTGAGAGAGTAACTCTAAAAACTTCAAAGATTTAAAAGATTTTCTACAAGGACTACACAAATACCTAGAAGAAATACAAAGCAAGAGATTTAAATGAAATTAACCTCAGGAAGAAAGAAGGAGAATAAATAGCTTAGAGGAAAAAGTGGCAAACCTTATTCAAATAACAAACTCCTTGAAAACCAAACACAAAACAAAATGCAAAAAAAAATTCAAATAGGAAAAATGCAAAATATCTTATAGCAAAAACAAGTGAACTAGAAAACAAGTACAGGAGACAATTTAAAAATCATTGTTCTCCTTGAAAACCATGATTATACATATATATATATATATATATATATATATATATATATATATATTTAAGACTAGACACTAAATTTCAAGAAATAATAAAAAGAAATAACTCAGATCTATGAGAATCAGAAGGTAAAAATTAAGAAATAAAGAATCCAGTCATCTCCTGAAATAAACTTCAAAAGGAAAAGTCCAAGGAATACCAACAGCCAAAGTCCAGCACTCTCACATCAAAGAAAAAATACTACAAGCTTATAGAAAGAAGTAATTCAAGTAATTAGTAGAAAGCCGAGCCAAGATCACACAGATGAGGCAGCTTCAACTATAAATGAGAGGCACTCTTGTAATACAATATTCCAAAAGGCAAAAGATACACACTAACAATAAAGAATAATTTACCTTGCAAATCTAAGTAAAATTCTACCAGAGATAACAATGTACCTTTGTTGAATAGAGGGCTTCAAACACTTCTGATAAAAAGGACCAGAGCTGAGTTGGAACTTTGAAATGCAAACACAAAAGTGAAAGATATTCAGAAAGGTAAAGTATTCTAGAATCATTGGAAGGAGCTATATGATTATATAGGGATAATATTCTGTTAGAGAGAAGAAACAGGTGCCACTTCAGATTCTTAATGCTTTCAACATGTACTGAGGATGTTAAATAGTAAAAACAGAGGACCTGGGAGTGCACTAGTTCTGTTCTGAGGGTTTTAAGAAGGGAAAAGTAAGGAAGAATAAAAGAAATACAGTGATGGAGGAAGAAGGAAGAATAACTTGCTATTTTTCATAATTGAGGTATATGAGAAGATCATATAAAAACTATGGAGGAGTGGGGGAAGAGGATGAACTACACATTTATTTTAAAGGGAAAATGTATAGGAGCAGCTAGGTGGCACAGCGGATAGAGAACCAGCCATGGAGACCTCAGACACTTAATAATTGCCTAGTTGTGTAATCTTAGGCAAGTCACAACCCCATTGCCTTAAATAAATAAATAAATAATTTTAAAAGGGAAAATGCAAAGGACCAACATATACACCAATAAACAGTTTGGTGTAGAAATATATCAAATTCAATAAGCAACAATGATGGGGATTAAAGGGTAAGATAATACTAAGGAAGACCATCAAAACATTATTTTTAAATACAGTGAAAGCACATGAGGAAGTTCATAAGAAAATATAAAATTAAGACAGTTTTTAAAGTAACATGGAATTTGTTATATACTTTTTAAAAAACAAAAAGCTAGTGATATGATAAGATTCAGTTTCATAAAGAATTCTCTTTCTATGTTTCACTATTTGATAACGCTCAATTTTTTGTGTTCTGGTTCTCAAAAAATAAAAATATTTTTAAAAAATCTATAGGGAAATCACATCACAATCACCTACTCTGATTATCTGTTGTTCTGCTAAAATCAGTTCCCTAAAGGCATCCCCACCTATATGACAGGAATAGGTGTAAAACAATACAGAGTAGCTGGGTAAGTGCTGAAGGAATATGTTGTTAATAGAAATGAGAAAGTTGAAAAGGAATGTCAACCTCAGTAATAAGATGATGAGTTTAGCTTTCAACACATTAGGTTTTCAGCACAACCCCCTACCTTTTCTTTTTTCTTAGTCTACCTTTTTTTCTGTCGACCTTTGTTTTCTGCTTATTTTAATATGGAAAGAATACAAAAATATAGGAAAGAACTGTATCATGGGGAAATCCTGTTAAAGGAACATCACCAAGAGATACTAACTGTAGATACCATCCTAGGAAACTTAGAAGGTAAATCTTAGATTGTCTAAGCACTAAGAGATTAAATGGCTTGCCAAGGCCACTTGGCTATTAAGCCTCAAAGATAGGATGTGAACAAATTTTCCTGATTTCCAACATAACTCTTCCACTGTGCCAAGAGAATACTTATAGGAAGTATATATTATTAAAATTTTAAATAGAATGAAAAGGGAAAGGAACTTTCCACGTAGCTTGATCAAAAACAATGGATAAAATGGCATGGTGCCATACCTTTTTCCCCACTTCTTTAAATAGCTACAGATTCTTACATCTTTCTTCTCTTTCTCATTTTCCACAAATCCCTCAACTCTAAGCATAATTTTTTTTTCTAGGAATTACTTGTTTTACTCATTTAAAAAAAAACTAACCCCAAATATTCAAAACACATGGATGCATTTACCACCATTTATGTAAAACATTCTACATACAGCACTATATAAATGCTAGCCTCTATTTTATCATTATTGTTTTGTTGTTCTGTATTCTCCTTTATCCCCATTGGATTATACACAAAGTTTTAGGAAAAATGCTTACTGGATATAAAACAATTCTTCAAAAATCAGTTGTTTCATGAATACACATAAATTAATATGATGCAAGTTTTATTTTTTCAATTGTATGGTTTAAAAAATTAAGGAACTAATTTTTAACTTAAACCCAATGAATAAATTATATTTAGAATTGTATAAATAAAAAAAAACTTTTTAAAAGTCTCAGATGATTTCATAAACCCAAACTGTAATGTGGTTCACAATACAGATGATTAGGGATATTGTTTTATTTAACTAGTCTCTTCATAGTCTTTCCTTGTAGTCTAAGCTCAAGAAGTAACTAAATAAATGAATGTCATTTTCATATATATATATCAAATGATAGTAAATTAGAAATGGCATGTTTTGTCTAGTTTGATCACAAAAGGGCACTTAATTTCAATAGTTGTTCCAGATTCATATAATAAACTATATTTAATTCTTTGGTCACCTAACAAAAAGTCAAGACTCATTGAAAAAGACTGATGCTGGGAAAGATTGAAGGCAAAAAGGGAAGAGGATGGAAGAAGGTAAGGTGAGTAGATGGTGTCAACAGAAGCAAAGAACATGAGCTTGGACAGAATTTGGGGGATATAGGAGGCTAAAAGGGCCTATTGTCCAAGCGAGACAGAGTCAGACATGACTGAAAGATTCAACAGCATCATCACCACCACTACCTTTAGCAGTAGTAGCAGCAGCTGCTTTTATGTTTTATCTTTGGATTAACTTAAGAATGAAAAGTTCATAGGCATCTTTTCTTCCACATTCAATATTAGGCATTTATTCTTCCACATTCAATATTAGGCATGTATTATGTGTCTGCCTGGGTATGACTAAAAAAGGCTGAAGCAACTTCCAGTGTGTGTATACAGCTATCAATTTTACTAAATTTCACTTAAATAATATCAAATCTCCACCAAAAACTTACACGTTTTAAAACCAAATTAGTAACGTTATTCTACAACTTGGGTAGGGTTTACATGTAGAAGGCGTGTTTAGTGACTAAGTGATACCCAAGAGAATAGCCTGGCAGGTGTTACCACAGCCGGAATGAGATAGTACAGAGAGAAGTCAGCTGTTGACAGAAATAGTAAGGAAGGGAAGGGAAAGAAGTAGCCTTTTTCTTAGTCACATCACAATAACCCTAACCTTGTCTGGAGGGCAAAAGCAGATTTATAGTATTAACATGGTTTTGCAGAAAAGGACAGAAGAAAGAAAAAGTATTAAGAAAGATTAATTTTTAAATTATCCCTTTGACTACCCCAATACCCAATACCCCAAAATGATTTCTTGTGTGAATTTGTCGTCTCCCCTTTGACTTTCTCATTATTCTATATATTTCTGTGTTTTGCATAAATATCTGTGTCTTTATGATTTAAACTTTCCCCTACATACTAATCATGAACTAATCCTCTTGGTAAATTAATATTTCTTTGTGTGGCAGAAGAGCCTAATTAGCTGCATTCCCATTAAGAAGCTGGGCTCCCATTTTGATCCTGGCCTTGGGTAACCCATATTTAATCATGACACTACAGTTCACTGCTTTCAATGTACAACCTTTTAGTGAAACATTTGTGTCTCAGACCATAGTGGCAATTTAGATAAAAGGAAAATACCCAAAAGAATGATAGCAATTCCTACCAGCAAAATTGGCTTCCCTAACCAACAGTTTTCTCACCATATCTCTCTAGTTAAATACTTTGCCATTCAATTTGTTTTAATTCAATTCTGTACATATTTGTCTAGGTCCTATTGTGTGCTGGGCATTGTGTTACTCACCAGGAATACAAAAAATAGAAAATAAAACAGTCCCTGTCATGAAGGAACTTACATTTCATCACTTTCTTGATTTTCATTTACCTTTTTGTATTGAGTGACACAGTAAGGTTCAGTAAGTAAATGGGTAAATAGGGGATTGTTTAGGCAAAGGGCAATATATTTGAGACTTCACATGCATTTTTAATTTTTTGAAGCATTTTCATATCTATCATCTTCAGTCATCCCTACATAATCCCTGCAAGCAAGTATAAGGAAGCATAATAAATACCTTTTTTACAGGTGAGATATCTGAGACTGAAAAAGGTAAAGTAGCTCCAAAGAAACCTCTGCTGAGAATCAGAAGACTTGGGTTCTGATCTTGGCCCTCCCTCACTACTAATAAGCTGGGTGATTATATCAGAGATTGATTGGTGATCTGTCCACTGTACCAGATGGCCTCATTTAATTCTATTTTCTTTTTTTCTAATGCCTATTGTCAGGGAAAATAAATATTACTTGATGCAAAAGTTTTTTTTTAATGGAGAATATTCAAAATAGAAATGTGATGTTTCTTTTTAAAATAAAATTAAACTTTGGGAAAGATGTTCAAGAAACTGAGAAGCTTCCCTGTGGTTCACAAAGAACATACTCCCATCCACTGAACCAAACTAAGAGAGTTGCAAATGGATAGTCACGCTTGTTTTTTAGAGTTGCTCCAACAGAAAAGCATTGGTGCTGACAGAGTTTCTGAGGGTAGTCAGTAGACATCCGGGTGAAAGTGGGATATGAGTAGTAATAAGAGGAAGGTTGAGGGTGTGGCAAGATGGGAACTGGGCTACCATCTAGCTGTCCTTTAGTTTCAGTCAATAGCTGGGGCAGGCAGCAGAAATAAGATACCCCATACAACTAGGTGGCAGTATAGTCCAACAGAAAGAAGTGAGGGTTTAACTAATAATAGTAAAAGATACCTCCCTTTTCTTAGCAAAGATATTGGAGTCTAGGAGAGCGCAACATTGCCTACATTGTCATTACTTAATTTTGCTTAATTGTTTTCTCTTTCCATTTCCATTAGAAACACTAGAGACTATAGGAAAAATGAATTTTTCCTTAAACTGATAAGCATTAGCTTTCAAAAGCCATCAGCAAGCATTATATGTAATAAGGATGAAACAGCAGCATTTCCAATAAGATCAAGGGTGAAACAAAGATGCCCATTATCACAATTACTATTCGATATTGTTATTATTTTCTTAGTTTTAATCTGGAAGGTTTAACTAGAAGTGATCGTGACATAAAACCCAAAAATATCAATGACATTTTTTTAAGAGATAGAAGTTTTGGGGCGGGTAGGTGGCGCAGTAGACAGAGCACCAGCCCTGGAGTCAGAAGTTCCTGAGTTCAAATCTGGTCTCAGACACTTAATAATTACATAGCTGTGTGGTCTTTGGGCAAGCCACTTAACCCCATTGCCTTGTAAAAACTAAAAAAAAAGATGGAAGTTTGATTTTGATTGCCAGTTCTGCTACTAATTAGCTATATGACAAGTCACTTCATTCCTCTTGGCCTTAGTTGTCTCAACTGTAAAATGAGAGAACAGAATTCATACTCCCCAAGACTCCTTCCTGATCTGATCCAGCTCATTGGTGCCCATTCAAGGAGCCCACTGAAGTAAAATTAAAATGTTCTAAAGTGACCCTGTAAAAGTCACTTAATTCTGTTTGCCTCCATTTCCTAATCTACAAAAAGAGTGTCCCAAATGGGGTCATAAAGTTGCCAATGAAAATGACTGAACAACAAAAAATAGAAGACCTCTGTAGCTTCATTCTATCTCTACATATAGCCTATATTCATTTGCTGACTGAATTATAACATCAAAGTCTATATGGAAGCCATACTTTTAATACTGTACCACTTGTTATTTTCAAATCATTCTCCCTTACTTCTAATTCACCTTTCCAATCTATTATTGTTCAGTCATGTCCAACTCTTCATGACCCCATTTGGGTTTTCTTGGCAAACATTTTCTCCTCTAGTTCATTTTACAGATGAGGAAGATAGGGCAAAAATGATGATGCAACTTGCCCAGGGACATTCAGCTTGCAAGAGTCTAAGACAAAATTTGAATTCAGTAAAATTCTTGATTACAAACTCAGTGTTCTATCCACTTTCCAATCTAAACATCTCAAATTTTTTCAACTATTCCTTCACTATCCTAACTGTCTTCCTCAGTCTAGATAGTCATAAATGTCTTGACAAGGGTAAAATTTAGCAGAGCTATCATCTCCCTAGGTGGGGTATGGGATAGAGTGCTGCACTGACAGAAAGAAAGCCATGAATTCAGATTCATTTTCATATACTCAGTAGTTGTGTGACCCCAGACGAATCATTTAACTTGTTTGCTTCATTTTTTCCAACTGTAAAAAGTAATAACACCTACCTCTCAAGGTTATAAGGATCAGCTTAAATAATAAATGAGATCAGTTCATTTGTAAAAACACAGCACAGTTCTTGGAACACTGGCTCTTAATAAATATTTGTTTCTTTCCTTCTTAGTCTTTGACACTTCTTATCAATGTAGCTTTTGAGACCTTAGGCAGGCTACTTTGAATGTCTAGGTCTGTTTCTTCATCTGGACAATGAGGAAGTTATTTTCTATATACAATATAGTTCCTTTCATGTATATATTTTATATATATATATATATATATATATATATATATATATATATGTATTAGTTCTTTTCAGCTCTCAAATGCTTTGGTGCTAAATAACTAGTATTATCCTGACTATTGATAATATAAAGGAGTTAAGTAATTTCATAGAGAAACAACAAGTGGATCTGTTGTAAAGAAAATCCAGTTTCTATTGCATCTTTTAGAACATTCCTCTTTCTTGAAAAGGGAAAAAATTTAAGCTATGGTAATTTTGACTCTAGTCTTTCTAATCTTTTAGGTATCATTGTTTTAAAATACTTCATATATCCAACTGTACCTTACAACTGTCTTGAGGAAGAACTCGCTTACATGTAACTTGACTTCTCGAAGCAAAGAACAAATATCTATCTCTAGGAAATGAAATGAAATTTAGACAAATTTGGGGCTAAAACTACATTAGTCTCTGATAGACCACTTTGGATAGCATCTTGGCATTAGAGCATATAGATGAATATTTTTCTATTATTATTTCTATTTCTATAAGAAATTTTATAAGAAAAAATTTTCTGTAAGAAAATAGTGCATCAAAATGATCACTTTCTTAACTTTTCATTTTAAAAAATAGATGGTTAAATTACTTAAATGCTCCTTTGTAGTAATAGCAATATTAGCTATGATTTGTATATGGAATGAATATCTTCCAGTCAAGATAAATCAGCAAAAAGCACCTTTGAAATACACCAAGTCTTCTTCTAAATGTCCACAATTTAAATTAGGGAGCTGATTTTTATTTCACTTTGGACTAAGAGCATGAAAACATCCCAGAATGGATGACCGTATCTCATCTTAAGAGGAGTCCTAGTATCATCTGTAACTTAGTAACATATATCTCAAATATTCAGAATATAGCTGAAAATTGTCAGATTTTTCCTAAATTATGTTAAATCCACCAGAGGAGGTCACTATTGTAATCCTATGGCAAATTATTTTATAAAGAGAAAAACCACTCCCTAGTTTTCTTTTTTTTAAAATCAGGATTTTCACATGTTGAATTATCGAAAAGTGGGGAATGCAAAGCATACTGTACTAAACGTATTTAACCAAAAAGAACCTACTCCTAATAGTTTTCACCGTTAACCTTTCTTTCAAATCCATCCATTGCAGACTCTTGGCTAAGACACCTGATAGCACCAAGCAATTTTTGCACTGATGTAATTACATCATGGAAATAACATTTTCCCCTATAAATACTTCCGATCAAAGATAACCTTCAAGAGTCTTGAATAATTTTTCCATTGACCAACTTTGTTCTACCAATTCACGTAGAGTGTCGATTTTTGCAGACTTTTCAAAATCCAAATAATTTTAAACTAGGTATTGCTGCTTATGAAAGAATCTGGAAGCCAACACAATCAGACCCTCTCCCGCTCCCCCACCCACCCACCCTTCACTCACACCGAGACACACGTACACAGCCCCTCGACCCGACAGGAAGCAACACATGCATCTGGCAATGGCAGGGAAGTTTGGAGGAACAGATAGCTTGTTAGGATAAATAAACTTCCCGGCGGGTTTTTATTTAATCGACCTGAGGGAAAAGCGGCTTTCGAAAATCCCTGGCTAACTTCGGTCCCAAGTTAGTCAGTCTGGGCATTTAGAAAGCGCCCGAGCCCGGCCGGAGCCAGGAGCCCTTCGCCAGGACACAAAGCTCTCCGCTTCGCAGTCCAGAAATTAGCCGGAGGAGCACACGCCCATCGACTGAGGCTGGAGGAGAAACAATGGGCGAGGGGAGAGGGGGGCGAGGGCAGCGGGCCGGAGCTGGCCAGCCCGGGCGGCCCCGGGTCCGCAGCGCTCGCCCACCGTCCCCTCCCCGGCCACCCCACCCCGGGAGCGCCCAGCCCACCTGGGCTGGAGGGGAGGCTGCTTTGGCTTACCGAACAAGGTTAGGGCCATTGCGGAGCCGCTGCCGCCTCGCTGGCGAGTCCACTACTCCAGGGCTGGCCAGATGTCACTGCATTGGCTCAGAGCGCTCACACCTCAGAGGAAGTGGGGTGCAGGGGGGCTGGGGTGGAGGAGGAGGGGATGGAGGCGGTGAGGAGGGAAGGGGGGATGCTGCAAGAAAAAGTTATTTACCCGTTATTGTCAGGCTCATCAAAAAAGAGAGAGAGAGGGAGAGACAGAGACAGAGACAGAGACAGAGAGAGACAGAGACGGGGGTGGGGGGGGCGCCCAACAAGCACTTGTCGCTTTCCGCGGCTGCCCGCCGACTCAGTGTGGGTGCTTTGCGGTACCTGGCAGGCCGCTCGGGGGAGCCGGGCCAGAGCGATCACTGGGGGGGCCAGGGGAGGGGCGGCGGCGAGGGGGGCAGGGCGCGGGGCATGGCAGGGCCGGGGCCGCCTCGCTCTCCCGCCGCTCACTCCGCAGCCTGCAGGCTCCCAGACGCCATCTTGCTGTCCCACTTGATTACCAGCAGCTTCACTCCCCCCCATCCCCTCCTCCCAGGCTGCAGCCTGGACGTGTTCCCATGGTAACCGGGCATCCCTCTGTGTGTGTGTGTGTGTGTGTGTGTGTGTGTGTGTGTGTGTGTGTGTGTGTGTAGCTCCTCATCCTTACACACACACACACACACACACACACACGCTTGCCTCATGTGGGAGAACAGAGGAGGAGGGAAGGAAAGAATGAAAGGGTGACAGAGGCAGGGAGGGAGGGTGACGGAGAAGGTTAAGAGAGGGAGAGAGAGAGAGAGAGAGAGAGAGAGACGGACTCAGGGGTCCCCAGACTTCTTTGAATGTGGAGCAGATAGCAGGATTTGGGGGTCCTCTCCTTGCTAGAGGACGATAAGAGGCCGGCACAAAGGCTGCGAGCATGGGAAGGAGTGGACTCTCTCACAGAGGAATCTCTTGGCTAGAAGTGTGCAGTGGACCCGAAGCTCCTCGTCTGTGACCAGAGCTGCGTTTGGGTTTTGATCTCAAGCTATCTCCCGGGAGACAGGAATTCTGTTAAGAGCGTTTCTGGATGAGAGAGTAGTTTGCTAACTCAGGGTCAGTCATATTTCCTTGACATTTTTGTTTCACCATCCTTCCTCTCCTCAAAGATGAGTATTTTTCACTAAGCAGTAACTTTAAACTTTCCCGCAGTACACTGATCTTCGAGTCATTTGTATTTCCCTGCTAATTGCTGCAGGTTTTGTTTGGCTGTTTGTTTAAGTAGCGCTCTCTCTCTCTCTCTCTCTCTCTCTCTCTCTCTCTCTCTCTCTCTCCTACCACTTTCTTAAGGAGTATCCACAAAGTGCATAAGATTATCTATCAAAAGGTGCGTTTGGAAAATTGCTATAATTTTCTTAATCTTTGAACTGTTAGAATTTTTTAAAAATTCAGTGTTTCCTAGTGGCTTTGCTTCTTTCCTGTAAAAGTAAACAAATTTTAAAAAATCCCCTTCGGTTCCATTATCTCTCTATCCAGCTTTGTAGTTTAAAAAATTCTTCCTCTCTTTAGTTCTCTTTTCTTTCCCTCTGTGGATATCCTCTTATCATATGAATGTTGCCTATTTTTCAGTGCTTGCAGTTCCTTTTGAGTCACTTTCTCTCTTCAATTTTCAGTTTGTTTCCAGAATATCATATAAATATTTTCGTTGTAAGTTATTTCCAGGACCAAATTTCTATTAAAATGAGAATGAAAACCAAATCAATTCGGCATCATTAATCCGCTGCAGACAGAAGGGAGGGGGAGAGAAAGGTGGGCTGAGGAGGAGGAGCCAGGCCTTTTGTTTGAAGTCAGACAGCTCTGATAGTTAAAAAAACAAAAGAGGACCGGGAGAGATTTAAAAAAACACACACACAAAAACCCAACATGAATAGACAGATGTTTTAGATACTGTGTTGTCTGGATTCCCTCCCCCTTCTCCTTCGCGTTGAATAGCTCACTGATATCAAAACAAATCATCGCATACACCCCCTTTAAATCTATAATTAAAATTCATCTTCATTTGTACTTAACCCATCCTTTTGAACTGCACTTTGTTCTCCTAAATTATATCAGATAAAAAAATCCCATCTAGTCAAGAAATATAGGAAGCCAGGAAAAGCTCTAAAGATAGAAACCTCCAGGCATTTAAAGTTTGTCACCTGTTTGATATTTATCTAGACTATAGAGAAATCAAAGTCTCCATTCAGGTTCTAGAAATTGTTCTAGAAGATATCCCTCTTGGTGTAGTTAGGGGGTACAGTGGATAGAGCACTAGCCCTGAAGGCAGGAGGACTTGAGTTCAGATTTGACCCCAGACATAAGTAGCTGTGAGATTTTGGACAAGTCACTTAACTTGATTGACCCCCCCCAAAAAAAAGTTTCCCTCTCTTCAGCATGCAGAGCTCCTGTTAAACTCAAAGACTACTCATAATCCTATACTGAGTCAAAAGAACTGGATTCTAGTCCTCACTCTACCTTAAACTAGCTCCGAGATCTTGGAAAAAGCATTTCCCATCTCTAGACCACATCTTTCTTATCAGTGAAAAGGAGTTGAATACAAATACAAAGAGATTCTGGATCCATATCTAGATTCTAGAGTTGATATAACACCCTGTAGCATAAGCATGTTTTACCTTTTTTATACAGTATTAGGTGTGTATTAAATTTAAATAGTTTTGAATAGAGACAGGATGAGAGTCATATATAGGAAAGGTGCTATATGTCTCATGCTTCTCCTTTGTTATATGTGGTATGATTTTCTTGCAATCTTAGGAACACTTTTTCTTCATGAAAAAGTCTTTGATATAGAGGAAGCTCAAGGAAAGTCACCAGGATGGTGAAGGGCCTTGAGCTCATGGCATACAAAAAACAGTGTAAGTAACTGGGCAGGTCTAATAAGAGAAAGAAGTCTTGGGAGAGCCACAATCTTTGTCTTTTAGTATTTGGAGAGCTGTTATAGGGAAGAGGCTTTTGATTTGTTCACCTTGAGTTTAAGAAGGAAGAACTGGAGTCATGTATGCAAGGAGACCAATATAAATTTGATTGTTTTTAAAAATCCTAAAAATTAGAGTCATCCCAAAGAGGAATTAACTTGCCTCCAGAGGTAGTGTGTCTTTCACTCAGTTGAGGTGATTAGCAAATTCTCAAAGAATTGGCCACTTGCCAAGTGTGTGGCAAAGGGGATACTTGTCCAGCTATAAATTGGACTAGAAAGCAGTGGAACCCTTTCCAATCTGATATTCTGTGAGTATTACCCAGTGCTCAGTTTTTGATCCAATATTCCAGCACTTATTAAGATCACCAACCTTAAAATTTTTTTAATAAATATTTCAACATAATTTATTTCTTTTGTAATCTTATGGATTTTATTTTATGTATTAAAAACTATTCTAAGAAAGGGCTTATAGCTAAGAATCTTTTCTGTAGACATTTTAAAACAAAGAGCAGTTTTTTCAAACACATCAAAAGATGTGTGAGATACAGTAAATTAATAAGTATATTGTAGACATACACGTATATACATATATATTTATTCATTCATCAGATTAGTTATTTCTCCTTTTAATCTTATGTAATCTGAATTGTATCAGTAATTGTGCCAGTATTCTAAAGAAAAGAAAGGAAAATGAGGAGAAGCCAAAGGTTCAGTGGAAAAGTATTAATAATGTTTAAAAATTTTTTAAACATCACCACTAGCACCTAAATATTCTACTGCATCTTTTGGGGGGTGGGGTGGAAAGTAATAGGTTTAAGTGACTTGCCCAAAGCCACACAGCTAGGTAACTATTAAGTGTCTGAGGCTGGATTTGAACTCAGATACTCCTGACTCCAGGGCTGGTGCTCTGTGCCACCTAGCTGCTCTCTACTACAACTTTTAAAGTCATTACAAATAATTAAATTAAGCTTTGGAGCAGGGAGAGAGAAGTGAGCAGGTAATAATTTTTCAAACTTCAAAAATTTCTACCCTTTTGATATTTCTTTGTTACCATCATGAAAATTGTGACATCTTGTTGTAATAGTCTTATACTTGATGAGAATAAGAGTTAAAGCTGAAAAGGAACCGGTCAATGCTCTTATTTTAAACAGAAATAAACTGAGCCCCAGAGAAGGGAAGTGACTTCCCCCAAGGCTAGGTAGCTACAAAAAGACAGATCTGGAACAAGAAGCTAGACCTCCTGGCCCCTAAATCAAAGCTCATTCCACTAAACCACACTGAAGATACCTTGATGATACTGTTCCTTTTTAATTCCTGTGTATCCTAATCTGGCATACTGTTGTATCTAATTGTCAAATTGCCATCTGTTCAGTGTTGACCAGGCCGCCTGGAAACTAGAGTTAATGCTGTCTTTGCTAATAATGTCCGTGTGTATGGTACTGTTCATTAGCATTTTTGTGTTCTCCTGGCATTCTGAGTGGCAGGGTCACTTGCCAGTGGGTGCTAGTCCTATTTCTGGTCTGTCAGAAGAGCCAGAAAGAAGCTTAAAGAAGACATTGTCCAACAAAATCTAGTTAGACTTATGAAAATAATATTTGCATAAATTTGGAAGGTTCATAAATCACATTTTTCACAAACCTCACAGTAATCTAGTTCAATGGTGTCAAATTCAAATAGAAACTTGGGGCCATTAAACTGTATCCTTAAAATATTAACATCATCTATGTACAATTGTATTTTTATTCATTTTGTTAAATTTTTCTCAGTTACATTTTTATCTTGTTCATGCAGCACATTTACCTCCTTTGTTCTAGTTAATCCTTTTAAAATGGAAAGTTGTCTAGTCATTTTGGAAAGCAATCTTCCCAGAAAGTTACCAAATAGTACATTCCCTTTGACCTAGCTGTAACACTGCTCCAAAGAAATTTAAAAAAAAAGATCCATATGTGCAAAATATTTTATAACAGTTCTTTTCATATCACCAAAAAATAGAAACCAATGAAGCATTCTATTGGGAAATAGCCAATTTGTGGTTTATTAATGTAATGGAATATTATAGTGCCATAAGAAATGATGAAATGAAAATTTCAGGGGAGACTTAGAAGATCATTATGAATTAATGCAGACTGAAGTAAGCAGAACTAAGAGAACAATGTATACAATGAGAATATTATAGGGGAAAAACAACTTTGAAAAATTTTAACGGGGGAGGCTAGGTGGCGCAGTGGATAGAGCACTGACCCTGAAGTCAGGAGTACCTGAGTTCAAATCTGACCTCAGACACTTAATAATTACCTAGCTGTGTGACTTTGGCCAAGCCACTTAACCCCATTGCCTTAAAAAAAAAATTTAATGTAATGATAAACTACCAGTCCAAAAGAAGAAGAAGTGGTGAACTTAAATGTAGAAAGAATCATGTATTTTCAGATGTGGTTAATATGGGAATTTGTAATGTGGGATTATGTAGATAAATGTATTAAGGAATTTTTTCAGGTTTTTTTTTTTGATGGGGCAGTAAGGAAGAGTATGGGAGAGGTAATGTATTGAATACTTACTTGAAAAATAAAAAAAAAATAAGCTAAAAAAATTATAGAATGAGTAGAATAGTTGGGTGGCTAGGTAACACAATGGATGGAGAGAGTGTCAGGCCTGGAGTCAGGAAGACATCTTCCTGAGTTCAAATCTAGACTCTAACATTTCGTAACTGTGTAATCCTAGGCAATTCTCTAAATCTTCTTCTTCATCATTCAATGGCAAACCCCTCTACCAAATGGGGTCATAAAGAGTCAGAGCAGAATAAAAATGACTGGACTATAACAGAATCTAGTTGCATTTAAAAATCATACAATTGTGGGAAACTCCTTCAAACCAATTGCCTCTGACTTAGTAATAGAAAGTTGACTAAGGAAATAGACATTAAGTGATTTCCCAAGCTCTCATCACCTCAGCACTGATTGCTGTCTGCCTCAGGTCTCTCCCCACTAATCCATCTTGCATTCAGCCTCTAAAGTGATTTGCTAAAGCAGTGAGTTTATTGCCTCCAGGATCAAATACAAAATTCTCTATTTGTAATTCAAATTATTTCATAACCTAGCCACTTCCCACTTTACTGTCTTTTTACACCTTACTCTCTGACAAATATAGGGATACTGGCCCCTTGCTGTTTCAGGAATAAGATATTCCATCTCTGGTTACCTCTGATTCCTCCTTTCCAAACTGTGCCTGCTGATATCTATGACTTCTTTAAGTCCTAACCAAAAATCCCCTTTTTATAGAAAGCCTTTCCCAACTCTTCTTAATTCTAGTGCTTTCCCTCTCTTAATTATCTCCTATTTGTATAGTTTTTGTGTAAATTTGCTTTTATATTGTCTTCGGCTTCATATTATAAGAACCTCCAGGAATTACCTTTTAGCAGGGACTTAAAAATACATGTTGAAGGAATGAATAATAAACTAGATGTTTAAAAGCTACCGATATTTATCTGGAACATCAGGGTAAACTTTAGGGCACTATAGCTGCAATATTACTTTGGTATTAATGTATTTCCCTAAGCATTTAAAATTCCATCAGAGTTTTCCAAACCAGTCCTTGAAATTATTTGATCCTCTTTAATAAAATACTTCCTGTTTACTTGAGATCTGCATTATGCAAATGCTAACCAACATTGGTTTTCATGAAACTGTATGTGATAATAGTTTGAATTTGCAATGTTTCCATGATGACTACTTGGACACATTGTAATATTCTTTGAGTTAAAGATGCAATATAAGGAAGTGTTAACCATTTTAAGTGGTTTTTACGGTTGATGCTTTCATTCACTTACAAGTGATCTAAAGAAGAACTGAATTTCCAAGGCACTTATTTTTTCAATCAAAGATTCAATATAGCATATGACATGTAAGCATATTTTCACTCTAACTCAAGGCATTTTTTATCATTTAACTTCACTGTATTATTGACTTTAAAGGACAGAATTTTAAATTATTTTAATACTATTTAAAAATAATTATGATAGCTAAAATATATTTAAAATATCTGTTCACACAACTATGCTAAAGCCATCATCATACAGTGTTTCATGACAAGTGATTTAGTAAATAAGAAACCTTTTACAGTTGTATTATGTATTAGATAATTTTTTCTCTCTAATTTTTTCTTCCATTTGGATTTGTCTTCTCTCACAGCTTGATCAATATAGATCTATTGTTGAGCATGGTTATAAATGTAGAGCCAATATTAGATTGCTTTGTTTTGGGGGAGGAGGGAGGGAAGGGAGGGAGGGAGAAAAATATAAAATTCAAAACTTTGCCAAAAAAAAAAAGATTGGTAAAAACTACTGTTGCACAGAGTTGGAAAAACAAATATTTTTTTAAAAGAAGAAAGAAACATCTTTTACTAAACATTTAAATTACCTATTTCAAATTTAGTATGTCAAAGGAATAGTGTGAGATATAGATGAAGTTTTGCAGTTTAAGTAAAATTGAAAATTTTTATTAATATAGCAGTTTTAAATTTCCTGTAAGCATTATTTTGTCATTTCAATTTAGAGTTTATTACAAAAGATTAATTTAAACTTTGTTCTTTACTTTTCAAATGTTTGAGGATTTTTAAAAAAGCAGTTGATTCCATCCTCTCTCTCTCCTGACAAGTATTGGTTTGTTTCTCAGTTTTTGAGATGAAATTTTCATTTTGAATGAAATTGATTAGCAAAGCAGTTGCTATGTAGCAATATCAAGAACTTAAAATTGTAACACTTACTCATACAAACACATCTTCAAATATCAGAAATTCCAGTGTTGTGTAAACAGCTTTCCAAATAATATTGCTATTGGCTGATATAGGAAGAACTAAAATATAATTTGTGTGGGCACAACAGAAATATTGGCTCATTATTTTACATTTCTTGATAATGGAGTTTTTGAATGTTTTTATATGCATATATGTACATATACATATAAAATATATGTATATGTTTATGTGCATCCTCTGTGGACAATCACTTATATACACAAGGCATTGATGGTAAAACTAGCTAAGAAGAATTATGATGTTATGAATTTCATTTTATTTAAATTAGTACAATTATTTCAAGTGAAATAATTGTAATAACAATACCTTTACAAATTTTAAATTAGCACATAATATTATTCAAAAAGTATAGGTTTTTGTGTACTTTTTAGTATAATCTTAAGAGAAGTCAAACTCTGCTCCATTCATATCTTTGTTGAAGAGTTATCCTGTCTAGGAGGAATAATAAGAGTTGAACTATCAGAGGAAGTTGGCTGTGTTGATTACAGTTATTTCTAGAGGGTACCAAGGTCAACAACTTCTTCATAGGAAGCATCAGGCCATCAGCCAAGGCAAGAGACCAATGAGGATAAATTGAAGGCATCCTCAATATGGAGCAAAATCTGATAGAATGTTAAATGCTCAGGAAGATATACTCTAAATGTTATTCTAATAATGCAAATCAGTGACTGTGACTCTCTAAACACCCAGTTTCCTCTCAATCAATAAACTATTACTAAGCTACCTACAATATATCAAGCACCACATAAAGTACTAGGAATTAAAAAAAAGCAGTTAACTGTTCCAGCACTCAGAGCTTCAAAGTCCCACCTTCACAATCTATCATCTTTCCCTCATATCTTAGGAGATCTTTATCCAAGAGTTCATTGACTTTCTAGGAGTTTTGTCTAGTTTCCTGGAAATCTGCCTGTTGTACTGAAAGACCTTATTGGCCTCCTCAATACTGAAAAACCAATTGGTCTCCTTGGTCTTCAAATCTAGATTCAAGGCATTCATATCATCTTAGTACAACTACTCAAACTGTTGGACATTGTCAATAATCTCACACAAGTAGATTTGGGTCCCTTCTCCTGTGCTAGCCAGTTTCAGTATACACTGGGTCACCATTATTTTTTTTTTTTTACCAATTGACTGCCTAAAATATCCCCAAACATGCATAGGCACGAGTCACCAGCTCAGGTTCTTGTGGTCCCACATTGTGGATTCAGTTCACATAGAATCAGTATACCTTTGAGCAATGTCCTTGCCCTTTCTAATCATTGCCAAAAAATATTTTAACAGAGCATATGGTAATTCAAGAGAACAAAGTTGGATAGTCTTTGTTGCCATCCATCTCCTTTTCCAGGACTAAGAATATATGAAGTAAAGCTTAAAGAGATTCTTCTTGATTTGACCCTTCAAAAATTTTTAATAAACTGTGTTGGTTCAGCAGAGTTCCTAGCTCAGAGAAATCTCTATCCTATGTTCATTTGCCATTTGAGTTCTCCATTTTTTTCTTCCAGAAACATCTAATTATGTTTCCATTTCAGACTCAAATGACCTTGCAGCTAAGTGCAACTCTTTGATCATTTATTCCATTATCCATTCTGCTCCAACCACTATTTCTACTGAGCCTTTGGAAGTGGCTGAACATCATAAGAATGAGTAAAAAGGTTAGCTTTTAGAGCTGAAAAGACCTTAGAAGGCTTCTAGTCCAATTCTCTCATTTTTATAGATGTTGAAACAGACTCACAAAGATTAAGTGCCTTGTTTAAAGTCACACAAATAGTAAATGACAGAGCTGAGATTCAGACTTTTCTTCAGACCTTGCAGCGCTTTCCACTGAATCATAGTGTTTCTGTCTAAAGAAATAAAGTTTACAATTTTTCATGAAACCGTTTGGAAGGTTTCAATCTTAGGCAGGTAGATAGTAGAGAACATTAGAATCTCTGTTTTAAATTCATGTTTATATTACCAGATTGATTATTTGTTGCTGTGGCATGGTGAATGTGTTTTAAAGTGGCTCACAAATGTATTAAATGATCCCCCCCCCCCCCCCTTAAATGTCCATGCTGGAAAGATTTGCCTTACTTTCATCTCATTTCTCTGATCTAAAATGTATGCATGAAACTTGTTTAGCATATGCCTAGAAAGCATAATGATCTACCATATAAAAATGTTTAGATATAAAAGTGTATTTATGGCCTCTACATCTTTCAGAATATGAGTTAATGTTCAGGTGAATTAACCATGTTATATTGACCACCAGAGGGTGTATACATTTTATCTAACAGAGAGGGATCATGTAAATTACAGAATAAGTAAAAAATGGTCATTTTAAAATCAAATCAATGTTTTTTAGACATTATTCCTTAGCTCCTCTACATGGTAGCATTGCATGTAATCTTGAAGACTGAATCCTGAAAGAAGACTATGAACAATGAATTGGACTGATTTAATCTTCAGATTGTGTGAGTGGTCTTATGCATTTTCAGTGAAGGAAAGGAAAATCTAGATTTTGGAGATTATATGAGGTGGTGGAGGACATTCCAAGGTCAAGGCATAAAGTTTTCCAACCTCTTCATAAACAAGGAGGCATTTCTTTTCCATCCCAGTGCTTGGAGTCCAAAGAATCAGTTTCAGGAGGCAATAGTTTTTAGTTGGAGTTTTGTTTGGCTTTTGGGGTTGTTTTATAAGGAAAATCTCTCTACAGTTGCAGAGATGCAACTTGCCTGAAACTTAACGGTTTTAGAAGGTTTCCTGGGGGAACTGGAAGACTACTTTGCTCAGAATCATATAACAAGCATATGTCAGAGGTGAGATTTGATTCATATCTTCCTATAGTGGTGAACAGTTCACCATCAACTACCGCATGCTGTCTCTCTAGACAATAGCCTGTTGTTGTGCAGTCACTCTATCATGTCTGACCCTTTATGACTCTGTGGAATATACAGTCCATACAGTTTTCTTAATCCAATGGAGAAGGAAATGGCAAACCAATGCTTTATATTTACAGTAGTTTGCCATTTCCTTTTCCAGTGGATTAGGTAATAGACTTGCCCAGGGTCATAAAGGTAGTAAGTGTCTGAGGCCAGGTTTTACCTCAGGTTTTCCTGATTCTATCCACTAGGTCATCTAAATCTGCTTAACTCCAATATAAAATATTGCCTAAAAGTTAGTGTTAACATTTTATAAAAGTCACTGACATTAAATGAATTTTTTTGCCTTTTTATTGTGAAAATTTTCATTGATCACTGGAACCGGTGGTCTGCTAAAGCATCAAGAGGTGTAGATGGAGGGAGTTTCCATATACATGAATTCCCTAAGCCTTGAAATATTCTTATCTAATTATTCTGTTTATGTCTAATTATTATATCTAATATTCTGGCCCATCATGAAAACAAAAGTGGATTTTTAGGCCATATATTAAGGTCTTCCAGAATGCTGAAAGGTTTTTACAAATAAAGAAAATAAATAAAAAGAACTTGGGTTTTGATTTATATTGAGAATATATTATAGTATACTCAAGGATAGAGAAGATTTGGGGGGGGCTTCTCAATCTTCAAAGTAAATCTATTGGAATTTGTCATATAACAGAAAGTGCAATCAATATAGCTCTGTAGTTATATATGTATTATCTAATATAGGTTACATATTGTCAAGGGGAGTGGGGAGGGAAGGGAGAGAGGGAGGGAGAAAAATGTGGAACTCAAAACCTTACAAAAGATGAATATTGAAAACTATCTTTGTAGTTTGAAAAATAAATAAATTTATTTTTCAAATATATAGCTATGTCTGTATCCAGATAAAGAACCTGTGGAGTTTGAACAAATCTCAAGGACCATTCCCTTTAATTTGGGGGGGGGGGGAAGATATCTTATTATCTGATCTTGCTATCTCTTATACTTTGTTTCTTCCTTAAGGATATGATTTCTCTCTCATCATGCTCAATTGGGAAACAGTAAAGACTGACATTGCTTTGGGGGGGGGAAGTAAGATTGGGGGGAAATTGTAAAACTCAAAATAAAATCTTTAGTAAATGAAAATATATATATATATATATATATATGTACACACACATATATATATATATATATATATATATATAGCTATGTAGTTATAAGTTTGTATTGAATTAAAATTGCATCATCCTACTTAACTTCACTTCAAAATCAGTCCAGGAAGGGCTCAGTTCAGATAGCCTTTCTTACTGTCAATATACACAGGTTGGCCAAATAACTATGTAATTTGAGAAGTGAAAGTTTGGACAGATTTTGCAGGAAGGTGTGAGGTAATCATTTTATAAGCTAGACCTCCCATATATGACCTGTGTTTCACTGAGTTCTGTGACTAAATCAGGATATATACAAATCTAAGATGGTTTATAACATTAAATTCATTTTAAATTCAAAATCTCCAAAATAGTTCAATTATAACTATGTGATAAGTACACAATTTGTGATTGAAAGAAGAGGGTTTTTGAAGGCAATACCCATGAAGCACAAGCTCCAGCAGGTTCTGCAGAGCTGAGTAGACTTTTGACTGATGACAGATTGCCTTGTGAAGATCTACTTGGCAAAGTAAGAAATAGTGCATCAACACTAGGCTCAGTTCCCTTCTATTAAATAATAGAAAAAGGGAGCAGAATCATGTGTTTTTTTTATCCAATTATACTATTTCTAGGTCTAAATCCCAAAGAGACTGAAGAAAAAGATTACACAAAAAATATTTTTGTAGCACTTTTTGTGATAATAAAAATTGGATATTAAGGAGCTCCTCTTAGTTGAGGAATAGCTGTTAATCATATACATATGTATGCGTATACACACACAAATGCACATGCTTATATATCAAATGATGAAAGGAACAGTTTTAGAGAAACCTAGGAAGACATGTATGAATTGATAAAGAGTGAAATAAGTACAACCAGCAATGATCAACTAGTATTTCAGAGGACTGAGGATGCTACTCATGACTCAACAAAGAAGTGATAGTATCAAGATTCAGAATTAGGCTCTTTTGGAAATAGCCAACACAGGAATTTGCTTTGCCTAGTCATGTACATTTACTATAAAGGTTTTAGTTTTCTTTCTTTTCATGGGGAAGAAAAAATGCTTGTTAATTAAAATGGATCAAATTAAATATTTTTAAAAGAATCATGAGTTTTTAAAGCAAAAATTAAGATCTTCCAGAATACTGATGGGTTTTCACAAAAGACATTTTATAGCAAACCACATTTTATTCAATTGACTAAAGAAGTAGAAAATACAAGATTTTATAATTGTAGTTATTTTTTTTAAAAAACTGAGTAGATAGTACAAAATTAAATTCTCCTTCAAAAAGGAGTCTCCTGTGCAAATGTTAATATCACACACAACTAAGAGATTCAACAGAGATATCTTTTTTTCAATTATCTTTTCATAATCAGGATCAGGACAGAAATAAAATAGGTTGAAATGAAAACCTGCCAAAGGTGTCTGCCCAGTCACAGAAGTGGTCCAGCAAAGAATCCTAATAAAAGATGAATTCTCAATAGGTGGAGGTTCTTGAATGATCCTGCTCATGGAGAACAGTGACAGAACCTCATTAGGTAAACCTTTAAGCATTTAAAAAGGTTAAAACCATCCATACCAGAAAAAATTAAGTGAATGACAGTTCCTATTACCTATATTATGATATATTGTTGGATAGTTAGTGCATTGAGTGGGACATCTCTCTCTCTCTCTGTATATCTCTATCTCTATCTCTATCTCTATCTCTATCTATATACATCTTGGACAAATATTATAGATACACTATTAGCTGAATTCAAAATTGTGGAATTTTTCCTCTTTGAAATGATTCATTCATTTGATACTTGTATTCTTCCAGGGAATTATATGCCTGCAAATCATGGAAAATAAAATTATTTAAATTCAAAATTTGGGGTGACCTACTGAGCAATATAGGGAATAAAAATAATCAATGGCATGTTATCAACAACGGCCTGTGAGTTAGAAATAGCTTTAAAAATGAGATTGTGATTGGAAAAGGAAGTGGGTCAGTCATGTAGTAATTATGAAGGATAATAGAAGCATAGTCCAAATGACATTCTGATAAACACACTAAATTAAATAACCAAAAAATTTTCCAGCATTCTGGGTGGATCCTCGAAGGAGTCAACATGATGACAGGATGAAAGAGTATGGATTGTAGAACAGGTGTGTTATCTTTACCACCCTCTTTCCTCCTTTATCACTGAGGAAACTGAGGCTCATTCAAATTGAATGATTTGCAAGAGGTAGCATAGTAAGCTTTGGAGGGAAGTCTGAAGTCTAAAGTTTCTAGATTTTATTCATTCCTATTTGAGCCCAACTGGACCCAATGTATAAAAGGAAAAAAAAAAAGAAAAAATATGGTTTCCAATCTCAAGGATTAAAAAAAGCAATTAGCAAACAATTGAGAGAGGAGCAAAAGGCTAAAGGAAAGAGCATTGCAATGCTAATCAGGACAACTGAATTGCCCCAATCTCAGATGTACCACATCTTGTTGACCTTTCATTTTTTTTTTTTTTAGGTTTTTGCAAGGCAAACCGGGATAAGTGGCTTGTCCAAGGCCACACAGCTAGGTAAATAATTAAGTGTCTGAGGCCTAATTTGAACTCAGGTACTCCTGACTCCAGGGATCGGTGTTCTATCCACCGTGCCACCTAGCTGCCCCTCACCCTTCATTTTCAAAAAAGACCATGGTGGTTTTACAAGTTATTTCTGTTAGTTCTTTATTTTCAAAGAGAACCAGTGATGTCATAGTTAATGTCTTAACTTGCCTGTGAATTGAATTTAAATGAATCAGAATTGCACAAAGTTGTCAGCCTAACTCTCTCTTCCAGTCAATACAGTCAGAATGACCTTGTCTTTCATGACTGACCAAGCTCTAAATATTTGTTTCAGCTGTCTTCGAGGCCTTTGGAACAACTGTTCACTTCTGCCCATTCCACCAGAAAAGTCTTTCCATGCTTGGGGGGCAGAGAGAGAGACATCCCCTTAACTCTCCAATAGGTCTGAGATCCAAAGGTTACCCTTAACTTGATTTAACCCATTGCCTAGAGGGTTTACCAGGGTGTGGCCACTGCATATTTTATTGCTTCTTGGAGCCATAGAATGTATTAAGTATTCTCAAGTAACTCACTTTATAATGAAGATGACAGGTTTTTTGTTTTGTTTTGTTTTGTTTAGGTTTTTGCAAGGCAAACAGGGTGAAGTGGCTTGCCCAAGGCCACACAGCTAGGTGTCTGAGACTGGATTTAAACCCAGGTCCTCCTGACTCCAGGGCTGGTGCTTTATCCACTACACTACCTAGCAACCCCTGAAGATGACAGTTTGCAAGTAATCATTTACCCGAAAGATAAAGATATTAAATTAGAGATAATTTGAGAGGGATGGTACTAGTACAGAGAGAGTCCAGGAAAGGGCTCCTGCAGAAGGTGGGATTTCAGCTGACTTGGAAATCATGAGACAAAGATGAAGGAATCTACAGGCTGAGTGTTTAAGCATGTGACTTCAGGAAAGATATAAAGTACTAGAAAACAGAAGGAGATGACTAAATATAGACTGGTGCTTGAAATTAGTGGTATTCTGTCTTTAATCTTGAGTATTTTAAAACAGAAGTAGATAGATAATCTCAGAGATTAAAAAAAATTTACCACATTTCCCCATGTATAAAACGAATCATTTTCCAGAAAATTTGGGGTCTAAAAACTGGAAGCATCTTATACAGTAGCTATGGATTTTTTTACTTGCAATGGCCACTTTTTTGTACTTGTCTTTGTGTTCATTGTTTTGTATTTGTTACCAGTATATTAGGTTATGTTTTGCCACATTCTGTTCAGAAATGGCTCTGAAAAGATTTTCATACAGTGCTGAATTCAAGTTAAAAGTGATCCAGTTTGGGACAGCTAGCTGGTGCAGTAGATAGAGCACTGGCCCTGGAGTCAGGAGACCTGAGCTCAAATTCAGCCTCAGACACTTAATAATTACCTAGCTGTGTGACCTTAGGCAAGTCACCTAACACCCCATTGTCTTGCCAAAAAAAAAAAATGAATGGAAATCGTGCTGATGAAGTCTTCTGGGGTCAATTTGATACCAGGAGGAAGAGTGAAGAAACCAACTATAGGAGAAGTTTGTACCTGGGTGAAAAGATCCTAGAATAATATCAAGATTGAAATCCATGCCAAATCATTTAAGAAGCATGGCATTTCAAATACCATAGATAGAACTAAGGACGAGGAAATATGTGAAGACAGTAAATTGTCATCAAACACAGATGAGGACCTAATGGATGGGAGTTTGACAGTGATGAGGAGTTGTATGAATTTATGATGAATAAAACTTGAGTTTGATAACTTTATGTAATACATATTTTTTCAAATTTCGGGCCCCAAAATTAAAGTGTGTCTTATACATGGGAAAATACATTAGGTATATATGCTCTTGGGCAAGTTAGATCTCTAATTTACTTAAGTGTAAAAATGATGTAGACCAGCTCTATGGTGCATTTCAGTTCAATGGCTTAGAATTCAGTAGGCAGGGTAAAGTATTATAGAGTGTGGGACTTGAGCTGGGCCTGGCAAGATGGGTAGAATTTGAAGAGGTGGAGAAAAGGAAAGAAGAAAAGCATTCTAGGTCAAGTGAACAACATTAGAAAAAGCATAAAGGTAGGAATGTGTCCTGCAAAGACAATAAGGATACTGACCTAATTAGAAGAGACTTTATGTTATGGATTACAGGGAAATAAGATTGGAGTCACATATTGTTAGGTAGCCTCTTGGACAAGGTCATGGCATTAAAAAAAAACAAGACAAAACATTTTTATGAAGTTTTAAAACTCTTATTTTTTCAAATATAAGGTGTTGTTTTTATTCTTTTGAGCATTTGTTAAGCCCATAATGAATTTCTTCATCTCTATTTAGATTTGGATTCTTTAATTTAAAAGTAGTTCTTAGCTCTTGAATTGCAAAGGGAAACCAGCTGTCTTAGGGATTGTCTTCCTGTGTTTCCTGTGTTTCTTCTGTGTAACAATGCAAACTTAAGGGAGGGGGAGATAATCTTCAGAGACAGTGTGAAATTAAGGCCAATTCTTAATTTTTAACCACAGGGAAAGAATACTCACAATTTGGCCCCAATCCATGCCTTCTCATACTTCATCCTACCAAAGCCTTCAATACTCAAAGAACAGAATCTCCTCTCCAAAGTATCCCTGACAGGAAGGCCAGCACTTAGATAAACATAAATATCTTCAGTTCAATATGTATCCCTCCACAACCTCATAAAAATGTGATCTTGTTTAGGTCGGTTCAAAGCAAAATTGTGGGGAAAGGAGGGAAGGAAATTTAGTTTTTTAGCAAGTTGCCTATTCTTGCACCTCTTCTCCATTTCCAGGTTACCTAGGTAATAGAATAATGGATTTTGGATCTACAAAATCTTTAGATCTATAGGTTCTAGAGCTGGTAGGTCATCCAAGACAACTTTTTTTGTATAAATGAGGAAACTGAGTCCCAGAGAAATTCTTTGCCCAAGGTGGCATAAGCAGATAGTAGCTGAGATGGAATTTAAACCCATGAAGAATTCTATGAATATTTTTGCCTCCTCCTCCTTCTCCCTAAATTTGAAACTTCTATTGCAAAAGAAACTGAAACTTGTTCATTCTAAGCTGTCAATAAGTGATAAAATTTTAAAGTGAGTATCCCCACAGGGGTGTTTACATTTTTTACAAGAATTGAAGGGATTAGGCTAAAAGAATGACTTTCTAATGGTGGCATTTCAGACATTGGTCAGTGAATGAAGAAACATTTTGGGAGGCATTAAAAGTCATATGAGTCCCTGTCCAACAGAGAAACTCTGTGTCCGTGAAAAGCCAATCCAATTAAGCAGTAAGCCATACCACATACCACAGTGAACTATGAACTCCTTTAGGACCCTCCAGGGAAAGAAAGTCCCTGAAATTGCAAAGGTGTGAAATGCTTCAGTCACATGTTTCTGTTACGCCTGTGTCCCAGTACCATTGTACTTCCCACTCCACCACCCAAACCCAGACTCTGTATGCTTATGGGAGAATGTGTAACAGTTTGTGAGGGAGATATTTTTAAAACTATTGCTCTACTTTCTAAATTTGGTGGTAGCTAGGGGATGTAGATAGAATGCTGGGCTCAAGTCAGGATGGACCTCAGTTCAAATCCTGCCTCAGCTTTGAGATCCAGGACAAATCATTTAACCACATTTATTTAGCCTTAGTTTCCTCATCTACCACCTTCCAGTATTCTTTTGAAGATATGCAAAGTACATTTTGCAAAATTTTTTAAGATAATATTTTATTTCTCAATTATTTGTAATGACAATGTTTAACATTAATCATTTTTAAAATCTTGAGTTCCAAATTTTTTCCTTCCTTCCCCTCTCCCTAAGAGGATAAGCAATTTTATATAGTCTATACATGTTCAATCTTTCTTTATATATTTTTTATTTTTTGAACTGTTTATTTTAAACTACTGTGAAAACAAAAACAATTGGAATGCAAATGGAGCTCACCATTTGGGAAATGAACATGCCATTTGAAAATACTAAGCAAAAAATGCCACTGTTAGAAAATACAAGGCCAAGTTACATAAAGAATTACTATTTTCAGTATACATATGACTCATTAAACTAAGGTTGTAAATTACTGTTTCACTGCACAATTAACAAAATTAGCAAATCCAATTAATATTAAATACTATTCAAATCTAACAATGAACTTGTAGAACTGTAACTTCACCTATACAAAAGGAATATACACAAAATACATGTTCAATCTTGCAAAACATTATTATATTAGTCATACTGTGAAAGAAGACACAGACCCAAAGAAAAAATAACCAAAATTTATTAAATATATTTTTCAAAATCTTAAAGTGCTCTATAAATAGTTATTATTATCATGATATACCATTAGGTTAAATGCATTTAGTTAGAGAACTGAGAGGTTTGAAGTTAGGAGGATCACCATCTACCAGGTTACCCTTATACCTGACAGTAGCAATAGCTACTTCATAGGATCTAACTTGCCAATGTCAGTGAGGTTTGGGTATGTGGTCCCAGAGGGGATGTTAGATATCATATTGTAAAAGTTTATTTGTTCAGTTTCATTGGGTCTCACTCAGGGATTGGTCCTGTGGATCAATACTGAACCCACAAAATAGCACTTCCAGAATTATTCACAAATGGATCTCAAAGCACTTAGCTATTAGAATTAAACAATGGTACACTTTGTAAAATAGCTTTTTAAAGTTTTAGCCCAGTAATTGCAACTTTTTCCTGATACAGAGAATTCTGAGACCTTTTGGACATTGTTTTGAGTTCAAATGTTAAAGACCTTTTTTTGGGGGGGGGAGGCAAAAGTCAAATGGAATGCAGACTACAGATTGCAATGGAGCATGATCTAAGAATGGTGGCCAGAAGTAAGTAAATGTAACTGTTGAGAATTTGGGTGGCAGCTAGATGGAACAGTAGATAGAGCACCAGCCCTGGAATCAAGAGGATTTGAGTTCAAATGTAATCTCAGACACTTAATAATTACCTGGCTGAGTGACCTTTGGCAAGTCATTTAACCCCACTGCCTAGCATAAACAAAAAAAGAGAGAATTTGAGGTGTTTTTTTTTAGTTGAATTAGTTTGCAGTGTGACTGAGCTAACTTTGTAGTATCAAACCAGTTGTGGGCTTTTGTTTGATAATCTTCATGTATGCATGTATATCACACAGTTAGCAGCTCTTTGTGATGCTATATTCAGAGGCAGTTGCCTTTGCCCCTAGGCAATTGAAGGTAATTTAGATAACTTAGATTTTAAAATAAGACTTTATTTTTTTAATCTGAATTATCCAAAATTATGTGCTGTGTTTTCTTTTTCTTTAAGGAAACCCAAAGAGGGGTAAGATTAAACAAATTCTAATTTGTCAGGCATTAAGGGATTTATGTTCTTCTCATTCCATTGGAATGAGAGGTAATTAGGGAGATAGTGTGGGGAGAGCTGATAGGGTTGAACTTAAAGGGAAGAATACCATCACGCTGATAACTTTCAGGTCATTCTTTTTTTTTTTTTGGCTTCCTGTTACAGGAGTTCATTTCTTTGGAATGTATTAGAGGGCCCACTGAAAAAGCAATTTGCTGCAATTCAACCTAAACAAAAAAGACTTGATATTGAAGGCAGAGAAAAAGAATCAGTCTTTCCTGGAAAATATAATTTGACAGTTCAACAGAGAAGCCTTCATATTAATTGTGCCATGATTTTTTTTTTAAGTCTAACTATCTGTGTGACTTTGGCCAAGTCTGTTGCCCTCTTTTGGGCCTCCATTTCCCATCTTTAATTCTCTCTCTCTCTCTCTCTCTCTCTCTCGCAAGGCAATGGGGTTAAGTGGCCTGACCAAGGCTACACATGTAAGTAATTATTAGGTGTCTGAGGCCACATTTGAACTCAGGTCTTCCTGATTCCAGGGCAGGTGCTCTATCCACTACGCCACCTAGCTGCCCCAGTTTCTCATCTTTAAAAGAGGAGATTGGGCCAGATGTTCTCTCTCACATTCCTCTCAGCTCTAATATTAGATAACTTGCTGAGTTCCTGACTGCAAATGGGATCATAGCTTTAGAGATGGAGGAGACTTTGAAGGTCAATTTAATCCTAATTCATTGTTTTACAGATGAAAAAAAGGACCAAAGATGTTAAAGTAAACTTGCCTAAAGTCAACCAGGTAAATAAACTGGAAGAGTTGGGATTTGACTCTAAATGAAATATTTTTCCCCTGTACCTTGCTGACTCAACAAATAGATACAGGGAATTCTTTAAAGTAAAATCATTCAGGTAAATAAACTGGAAAAGTTGGAATTTGACTCTAAATGAAGTACTTATTTTCTCCCTGAACCTTGCTGACTCCACAAATACAGACACTAAATTCTTTCAAGGTATCTATATAGTCTACACCAGATAGTATCTTTGCAGATTTACATTAATGACATAGTATCAAAATTAACTTCAAGGATCCATACTAGGTTCATAGATGTAGCCATTCCTTCCACCAAGGCAGCTCACAGTCCCCGAGTAGATGTAGAATTAACACATTGAATAAATATTTAAATATATAAGCAAAGCATCTGTCATCTTGGCAAGCTAAGTAGTGTATTTTCTAGAGTGTGAATTTAGAGGAAGTAATGACACATTAAGTGAGGGTGGGTTGGAGCTGGGATTGCCATTTCTTTTTCCAGTTATGAAGAGGCTCTTTGAAGGAAGTGGAACTTCCAGGAGCTGTATTAACAATGAAAGGAAGAGACTTGGGCTAGTTGAGAGAGGAAGGAGGTCTTCCAGGCATTGGGTGTAGCTTAGGAGAAGTAGGTTTAGCGCCAGAAGTGAGATTTTCAAATTGTTTCTTGACCTGGACAATGGATTAGAAGACTAAGAAAGTGAAAATTTCCAGAAAACTGAGGATTTGAGCTGGATAACCTGTCACTTTCTCTTGCTGACACTTTTTCTTTACCCTTTACTTTACTTTTCCTTTACTTCCTAAACCAACTGTTCTTTCCTTTTCATTTCAAAATTGCTAGACACAATCCCCACCCCCATTCTCTTCTTTCCCAAATTCTCTATATTGAGGTGATTCATCTCCTTGCCAAGGTCAGTCATCCTCTTTTCATGTTCTCTGGATTCTATCTCCTTCAGTCTTCTCCTGGAACTTGCCCCCTCAATTATCCCATTTGCCTTTCTAATTTTCAACCTCCCTCCATCACTGGTTCCTTTCCTACTACCTCCAAACATGTCCAACTACCTCCACTTCATTTTATTTTTATTTTTTTAGGTTTTTTCAAGGCAAATGGAGTTAAGTGGCTTGCCCAAGGCCACACAGCTAAGTAATTATTAAGTGTCTGAGGCCGGATTTGAACTCAGGTACTCCTGACTCCAGGGCCGGTGCCACCTAACCACCCCTACCTCCTCTTCTTAAAAACAAAACAAAACAAAACAAAAAAGCCACAAACAAACAAAAAAAATTTTTTCATTTGACCCTATCACCTCCATACTATCATCTTATATCTCTTCTTTCTTTCTCATCTAAATTAGGGGTGGGGGGGGGTTCCAACCTGTCCACAGTTATTGCCTTCCTCTTCCTCATTTTTCCACAAGCTTACTGCCATTTTGATCACTCAAGTGAAATTAACTTATTAAGCTACCAAAGCTCTCTTAATTGCAAAATCTGGCAGTATTTTCTCAGTTTTCATCCTTTTTGTGGTCTTTGCTGACCACACTTTTCTCCTGAATACTCTCTCAAATTTCAAGATACTATTTGCTCCTCCTCAGTCTCCTCAAATCTGGTCTTAAATTTGTATTAGCTTTGTGACCTTGGGTAAGTCACTTAACCTCTTTTTGCCTCAGTTCCCTAAACTGTAAAATAATAATAATAATAATAATAATAATAACAATAACAATAATAATATCTATCTTGTATGGTTAATGTGAGGGTCAAATGAGATATTTGTAAAGTGCTTTTAACAGTTCTAGGAAAATAGTAGGCACCATATAAATGTTTGTTCTCTCCCCTTTACTGGCTCACCATCTATATCATGCCACATAACTGTGAGTGTTTATGGAGATTGCTCAGGCTCTTCTCTTCTTGTTCTACACACTTTCTTGGCAACCTCATCAATTCCCATAGGTTTAATTTTTACCTTTCTTCAGATTACTTGTAGACCAATATATCTATCTCCAGTATCATTCCTGAGCTTCAGTTCCACATCACTCTGCCTACTGGACTATTTTAAACTAGATATTTCATTGGCATTTCTTTTTTTAAAAATTAACATTTTTTTCCAATTTACATGTAAAAACAATTTTTAACCTTTACTTAAAAATTTTTTGAGTTCTAAATTCTCTCTCATCCTCTTTTCCTAAGGCAAGAAATTTGATAAAGGCTATACATGTATGGTCATGCAAAACATATTTTCATATTATGAAAAAAAAGAAAATTAAAGAAATTAAAAAACAGTATATTTTGTGCAGACTAAAGCATATACTTACATTTTTCAAAACTTGTTTTATGTTTTTTTCCCTTTCTCATGTTTTTTTCCCTCTGATTCTTCTTTCACAAGACTAGTATGGAAATATGATAAACATGATTGTACATGTATAACCTATATCAGATTGTTTGCTGTTTTGGGGAGGGGGAAAGGAAAGAGAGAAACATAGAAAAATGTGAAACTCCAAATCTTTTTTTTTTAGGTTTTTTTTTGCAAGACAAATGGGGTTAAGTGGCTTGCCCAAGGCCACACATGTAATTATTAAGTGTTTGAGACCAGATTTGAACCCAGGTACTCCTGACTCCAGGGCTGGTTCTTTATCCACTGCACTACCTAGCTGCCCCTGAAACTCAAAACCTTACCCAAAGATGAATGTTGAAAACTATCTTTGCATGTAATTGGAAAAAAGAAAATAATGTTTTTTAAAAAAAGAAAAAACCCAAGATATTTCAAACTATATTCAGATTCTATCAGTTCTTTCTCTGGAGGTGGATAGAATTTTTCATGATAGAAACTTCAGAATTATCTTGGATCTTTGTATTGATGAGAGCTAAGTCATCTCCAGATGATCTTTACACAATATTGCTGTTATTGTATATAATGTTTTCCTGGTTCTGCTCATTTCAATTTTCATCAGTTCATGTAAGTCTTTTCTGAAAGCATCATGCTCATCATTTATTATAGCACAATAATGATCCATCACAAACATATACCCCAACTTGTTCAGCCACATCCCAATTGATTGGCATACCTTCCTATAAAGCATTTCAGGGGCAGCTAGGTGGCACAGTGGATAGAGCACCAGCCCTAGAATCAGTGGTACCTGAGTTCAAATCTAGCCTCAGACACTTAATAATTATCTGTGTGACCTTGGGCAAGCCACTTAACTCCATTTGCCTTGCAAAAAAAAAAATAAAGCATTTCAAACTCAAGATGTACAAATCATCCAGGACCACACTATCCTTTCAGGCTTTTTCTGTATGCATAGCCTTGATGTCCTCCTCATTTCCTTTTTCCCTCTCACCTCATATCTGAAATCAGTTGCTAAATGTTACCACTTCTACCAAAACAACATATCTTGCAGCTGACCCCTTCTCTCTACTCCTATTAGCCCCCACCTTAGCTAGTTGGTGCAGTGGATAGAATACTGGCTTTGGAGTCAGGAGGACAGGAGTTTGAATCCAACCTCAGACACTTGACTCATTACTAATTATGTGATTGGAAAAAAAAAGAAAATAACATTTAAAAAAAGAAACAAGTCACTTAACCCTGATGGCCTCACATCCAGTGACATCTCAATTGTCCTGATTCATATCTGATCATTGGACCTAGATGGCTCTGGAAGAGAAAGTGAGATTGGTGACTTAGCATAGTCCTCTCCTCTCCCTCACTCAAATCCAATTCATGTGTTTTCCATGGCATCACCTCCCTGATGTTGTGGTCTTCTTTGAAAAGCAAGAACAAAAACATTCTTATTATCAGTCCAACCTTAGTTCATGTCCACACCAGCTCTTACTTTTGCTTTGGTTTGTATTTTTGCAAGACAGTGGGGTTAAGTGACTTGCCCAAGGTCACACAACTAGGCAATTATTAAGTGTCTGAGGCCAGATTTGAACTCAGGCACTCCTGACTCCAGGATAGGTACTCTATCCACTACACCACCTAGCCACCCCCAGTTCTTACTTTGATTATTGAAATGACCTCTGATAACTAAATAATAATAATAATTAATCAAAAATAAATAAATGAATAAACAAACAAACAAATCAATCAAGCAATCAATCAATCAATATCAAAACCATACTTCAAGACTTTCTTTACTCCAGGTCATCCTCTACACTATAGGCAAAGATCTAATCTTGTCATTATCCTGCTCACTAAATTCCAGTAGCTCCCTATTGATTCTAGGAGAAAAGAAAAATTCCAACATTTAGATTTAAAAGTTTCTAAATTTTTTTCACCATTTAGATTTTAAAGCCCTTCACAACCTGGTATTAACTTTTCTTTCCAACCTCAACTTACATGACTTCTATTTCCTTCATTCTTCCTTCATGCATGAGAGAGAGAGAGACAGAGAGAGAGAGAGAGAGAGAGACAGAGAGACAGAGAGACAGAGACAGAGATAGAGAGAGAGAGATTGTAAGGTAGAATATTAGTTCTTTGAAAATAGGAATTGATTCATTTTTTGCTTTTTTATCTCCAGTGCCTAACCACAATGTTTGGTGACCAATAGATTAAAGAAAGGAAAAGATTTGGGAAAGGTATTGGTAATTTGTCTGTCAAACTGAGGAGAAAAGGAACTAATTCCAATATTGGAAGCTTTTTTTTCCCCTTCCCTCAATCAGAATTTCCTGCAAGGCTAATTGAATTTGAGTTCATTTCTCAAAGGAAGGTCAGTTACTATGGAAGATTTCAGGTTAACAATACCAAATACATAAATCAATAAGTCTTTTATAAGTATTAACTATGTACTAGGTTTGGTGTTAAATGCAAATAAAGGTAAAAACAGTCGATGGTCTTAAGGAACTTCCATTCGAATATGGGAGAAAACATGAAAATAACTAAACACACAAAGATATATTTGAATTGATGGCATGTAACCTGAGAGATGAAATTAGAAGTTGGGGAAACTGGGAAAAGTCTCCTGACAAAGGTAATATTTGAATTGAGTCTTGAAGGAAGCCAGGGAAAATAAGGTAGCAGTAAAGAGGGAGAATATCCTAGGAATAGGAGAGAGTCAAAGCAAAGGTTCAGATGTGGGAAATGGAGTATTACATATGATATAGGACATTATACCTGGAGAACAATAAAGTGTAAGATTGGAAAGATAGAAAAGGAATATAGGTTATGTTGTTCAGTTGTATCTAACTCTTCATGACCTTATTTGGAGTTTTCTTGGCAAAGATATTGGAGTGGTTTGCCATTTTCTTCTCCAGTCCATATAGATCATAAAGAGTTTTATACATTAAACAGAGGAATTTATATTTGATTCCAGAGTTCATAGGGAACCAATATCTACAATATAGAAAATAATTTTGGTAGATAAATGAAGGATGAGAGTAGGAAGACTTCAGGCAGAGAGAGACCAATTATCTGGTTATTACAATAATACAATAGAGAGGGCTTGAATTAAGGTGGTGGTTGTGTGAATGGAGAAAAGGAAGTATACAAGTGACATCAAAGTAGAAAAACAAGATTTGGCTATGACTGGATATGGGGAGGGGAGAGTGTATGAAGAGGTGAGATGGCACTGAGGTTGCAAGTCTAGGTGACTGGTGTCCTTGTCTGTAAAAAAGGAAGTTGGAAAGGGGAAGATTTGAAGAAAAGATAATGGGTTCTTCTAAATGTATGTTGAGTTTGAGGAGCAATTCAAGAAGTCCCAGGGTAGCTAGTGAAGCTTAGGAGACACCAGGGTTAAAGATATAAATCTGGGAATTATATGCATAGAGATGGTAACTGAAGAATTCAGAGCAGATGAGACCACCTATTGAGATAGTAGAAAGGAAAAAGAAGACAGAATAAAGCTGTGAAGGGCATGGCAAGCAGGCATGATGGAAAGATCTAGCAGAAGAGACAGAGAAGGGAGGGGAGTCAGACAGGCAGGAGAAAGAACAAGGAGCAAGCAGTGTCATGAAAATGTGGAGAGGAGAGTATATCCAGTAAAACATGATTAACAAGTCAAATTCTGTAGAAAGATCAAGAAAGATAAGGACTGAGAAAAGAGCATTAGTTTTGACAATGAAAAGATCATTTGGTAACTTCTGACAGCGCATGAATGATGAAGTTGGAAGTCAGATTGCAAAGGATTTAGTCTATGAGGTTTTCTCAAGGGATTTAGATACAGAGAGGGGAGAGATAAGACAATAGGTAACATGAATGGTAGGGTCTATGAGTGTGTTTTTGTTGTTGTTTAGGGTGAGAGCTGTGTTTGCAAGCAGCAGGGTAGGGGCCAGCAGACAAGGAAAGATTGAATTTCTGCATTTATGTGTGTGTGTGTGTGTGTGTGTGTGTGTGCCCAGAACTGATACAATACTGCAGGTGAGGCCTAATAAAGGCAGAGTGCAATCAATGGGAATATAAAAACTCCTCCTTTCCCTTTTGTTTGTTTCCTTCCCTCCCAACTGGAGATGGCCCCAGATGCAGTAAGGAGCCCTTGAACTTTCTCCAGTCATCCTGATCTATATCTTGCCACCAGACTTAGATGGCTCCAGAAGGCAGAGTGAGTCTGCTGACTTTGCACAGTCCTCCCTCACTTAAAGCCAATTCACTTCCAAGAATGAAGAACAAACAACAATCTCCCTTTATGGCTTCCTCCAGGCTCATAAACTCTACCTCTCTTAATGCAGCCCAGGATCTTCTTGACTTTTACTGATAGTGCATCATATTTATATTAAACTTCTAGATCTCTCTTCAGAATTACCATAATATTCACTATTGAATATTAAATATTGATAGACTAAAGAAGACAGGAAAAAATTTGGGAAAGGTAATGGTAATTCATCTGTCAAACTGTGAAGTTAAGGAACTTGCTCTTGGAGGCTTTTCTATAGAATCCCTGTTAGCTTTTTTTTTTTAACCTCAATCAGTTTTACATGGATCATTACTGAATTCCACCTTTTTCGATTCAACCCAGTGCTCTTGTCTGTCAAGGTCTTTTTATATCCCAATTGTCATCCAGTATGTTCTCTCCCTTTCCCTCCCAGCTTTGTGTTATCAGAAATTTGATGAGCATATTGCCTCTATCTAATATATGGAGAAAAGTGTTAAGCAGGCCAGGATCAAATACAAATCCCTCAGGTACTCTACCAGACTATCCTGCTATACCAACATTGAACCATCAGTGAATGATTCACCCTCCCAACTAGATATTCAATATTTTAGTCATTTTTGTTCTGCCATTCCAAGTGCAAATTTCATTCTGTTTAGCAAAAAAAAAAAAAAAAAAAAAGTAAAAAACGAATGGATTCATTTTGGCTTTTAGTCAGTTGTCAGCATTCTGTTCACCCAAAGCAAAGATCCTATTAATTCTTTGCTTCTTTTTCTTTTGATATTATTAATCCTACCCCTACCCCTAATTAATGCCTATCTTTACTCACTGTTCTTAGCTCATTCTGAACTTTAGTATTCAACACATAGGATTGTGCCACACTGGGACACTCATCTTCTGGTTGCTTCCATCTTCCAGGCATTTTAAATTTAGCTATAAATTGGTTGATGAGTTTATATGTAATCACACGTCTGTTCAGACAAATTCCACTGAAATTATTTTCTTTTAGAATTTCATTCTAAAACCAGTATCCCTAAACTTTTGTTTGTGTGTATCATGGATTGCTTTGGAAGTCTGGTAAAGCCTATACTTCCTTCCTAAGAATAAATATTTTTAAATAACTAAAGGAAATTCCAGTTAGAAGTTGGTGAAAAATAAAGATGTAATTTCCCCCCCTATCCAATTCAGGAATGCCCTGAAATCTGATTATATTAAGGATCCCATACTATATATATAGCATCTTCAACCCCTCCTAGATTGATTTGCCTTGTGAAATTTTAGTTTATGGGGTCCTATATATCTTTTCTCTGAATTGTTTGAAATCTGCTTTCTCAAAACTAAGACACATATAATACTATGCCCAGATATCCTTTTTTTCTTTATCTCAAATTCTTCCTCAAATTCCCTAGGGTTCTCATCATTTCCATACCAGCAATGAGCCAGAATAGAATTTCCCCTTGTTGGCTCATCTACTTTTTTAAAGGATGAAATTGTCACTAAGACTGAAAACCAAGATGTTATTAGTTGATTATGCTTTAAGAAATTATGAAGGAAGTAGTTTCAGAGAAACCTGGGAAGACTTGTATGAACTTGTGAAAAGTGAATTGAGAATCAAGAGAACAATTTATATAATAGCAATATTGTAAAGGCAAAGGAGGTTGAAAGGAATTCTGATCAACATAATGACTAAGCAGAATTCCAAAGGTCTCATTCATTTTAGAATGGCTTCTGATAGAGAGGGAGTGAATTCAGAGTGTAGACTGAGAAAGTTAGCAGGGAGGGAGATGAGGATGGGGGAAAGTGCATGGGAGGATGGCCAGAGAGGGATTTTGTTTTTTTATTTTTTCTCAAGATTGGGTGTGGGGGAGAAAAGAGAATACAGACCTGAAAATGAAATAAAATTTATTTTTTTAGCAGGAAGGAGGACAGGGAAAGGGAGAGGGATATGGGGAGAGAAGAGAAAGAAAAGGGAGGGATTGAAAAAGAAGGGAGGGAGGAGAGAGAAAAAGAGGAAGGAGAGAGAGAGAGAGAGAGAGAGAGAGAGAGAGAGAGAGAGAGAGATATTCCAGCAGATGCCAAGAAAATTAGATTCCTTCCATCAATCCTCTGTTCCAGACTTATGATCTCATCATAAGTTTCTCATCATTTCCTCTATGGGTGGTCTAAATCATATGTTTGTGACAAAATCATTTCCATTTACTTTTACCCAAATATGCTCCCTCATGCTGCTTATCTTCTGTTCCTGAATTGCCCCAGCTGAATTATACCTTTCTGATAAGCAAAGATACCACACCCCTTGCTTCTTTTACCTCTTCTCTTTCTTTTGAATATATTTTACTTATCCAGAGAAGATTCAGTCATGAGTTTCACCCAAGCAAGGTTCAATGATATCTATTAGGTCAAATTTTGCTCATACCAGTACCTTTAGTTCCTGTTAGCTTGTTGCTTACACATTGAGTGTCTAGACATCAAAGTCATTGGTTTTACTACTGGCACTTAAATGTTTTCAAAGGTAATTGACATACATTATTTCATTTCATAAAAATGAAACTATTTTGAAATTAAAATTTTAAATAAATTTAAATAAAAGTCAAACATGGGAACACTACTTTGAAATTTCCCTGGCCATATGTCAGCACAAGATCTACATACTTAGACATATTGACACTAACTGATATGCCCAGGGTCATATAGATACTTAGTGCCAGAGGTAGGATTTGAATCCAGGATTTTTCTGACTTTAAATCTCTACCCATTAATAACAACTAGCATTCATTATAATGCTTTAAGTTTTACATAACACTATAATAGATTTTACAAAATTTTATGAAGCAATTTACAAATATCTCATTTTGTCCTCATAACAACATTGGGATGTAGGTAGTATTATTATCCTCAATTTACAGATTAAAATAACTAAGGCAAGCAGAGGTTAAGTGACTTGAGATGGGGCTGAGTTTGAACTCAGCTCTCCTTGAATCTAAGTCCAGTATTTTATCCACTGCACAACCATCTCTGCTAAATTACTTTTTTTCTGTCCTTTAATGGGAAAGACCATTTATTTGGTATGTGTCATTCCTCAATGATGATGATGGTTAAATTAGTTTTTAGATTATATATTAGAATTGGACTCAGGAAGGCCTGGGTTTGAATCCCAACAATAAATATTGTGATGATGATGATGATGAGGATAATGATGGGTGGTACTGAACAAGTGTTTATTAAGAACCTACTAAAGGTTCAACTACTGTTAACATAAAGACAAAAGTATAACAACCAGAGTATCAAAAGATAAAGAAAGAAGGAATGATACAAGGATATGAGATAAAGTAAGCTGAAAGTAATCATAATGGACATCTAATAAAATCCCCTTATTTTACAGATAAAGAAACTGAAACTCAGAGAATTAAGTAATTTGTCTAAAGTCACAGATAAGGTATTTGTATTGTACTAGCAGAGATTAAATATATTAGTATATATACGAAATTAATTCAAAGTGATTTTGGGAGGTGGGGCATGAGAAACTGAGAAGATCAGAAAATGTTTCATTAAGGAGATGATATCTGAATTAAACTTTGACTTTCTCCCATTGCATTTCCCTTTTTTTTCTATTGACTCCATTTTTACACCATATTTTATCTTCAAATTCAGCTTTCTCCAGTGGTTCATCTATAAAAGCTCCTTCTACCTGCTCTATTAATTGAGAAGGTTCATATAGGTATTATCAGTGTCATTTTTCTATGCAGGAATACATGCAGTTCATAATCATTAAGTCCCTCATATTTTCCCCTTCTCCAATCTCTATACTTCACCTGAGTCCTGTATGTGAAGATCAAACCTTCTGTTCAGCTCTGGACATTCCAACAGGAACATTTGAAATTCCCCTGGTTCATTGAAAGTCCATCTTTTTCCCTGGAAGAGGACATTCAGCCTTGCTGGGTAGTTGATTCTTGGTTGCATTCTAAGCTCTTTTGCCTTCCAGTATATTATATTCCAAGCCCTATGAGCTTTTAATGTAGTTGCTGCTAAGTCCTGTGTGATCCTGACTGCAGTTCCACGATATTTGAATTGTGCCCTTCTGGCTGCTTGTAATATTTTCTCTTTGACTTGGGAGTTCTAGAACTTGGCTATAATATTCCTGGGGGTTGTTTTTTTGGATCCCTTTCTCAGGGAGATTGGTGGATTCTCTCCATTTCTATTTTGCCCTCTGCTTCTAGGATATCAGGGCAATTTTCCTGTAGTAATTCTTTGAAAATGATGCCAAAGCTCTTTTCCTGGTCATGATTTTCAGGTATTCCAATAATTTTTAAATTATCTTTCCTAAGTCTGTTTTCCATATCAGTTGTTTTTTCAATGAGATAGTTCACATTTTCTTCTAATTTTTCATTTTTTTGGTTTTGAAGTATTGAGTCCTGATTTCTCGTGAATTCATCAATCTCTCTGAGTTCCATTCTTTGTCTGAAGGATTTGTTCTCCTCAGAGAGTTTTCTTATCTCTTTTTCATTCTGGCCAGTTTTGCTTTTTAAAGCATTCTTCTCCTCAATAACTTTTTGAACTGTTTTATCCACTTGACTTAAGCTGGTTTTTAGTATGCTATTTTCTTCAGCATTTTTTTGGATTTCCTTGACTAAGCTGCTGACTTCATTTTCATGTTTTTCCTGCATCTCTCTCCTTTCTTTTCCCAGTTTTTCTTCCAACTCCCTCGTTTGATTTTCAAAGTCTTTTTTGAGCTCTGTCATAGCCTGAGACCAATTTCTGTTTTTCTTGGAGTCTTTAGATGCAGGAGCTTGTGCTTCCTCATCTTCAGACTGAGTATTTTGATCTTTCTTGGGCTCATCTGCAAAATAGTTGTTCTATGGTGGGGCCTAGACTTCGATCAGGATCTGAATGTGTTCAGAGCCCCAGCGTCCTGTTCCAGGGGCAGAGGACAGAGCTCTGCAGTCTCTCTTCACTACCCTCCCTAGGTTCAATGGGCTCATGCCCTGGGGGCTCCTGCTTACCAGTTCCACCTGCTTCTGTTCCTGGATCTGGGCTGTGGTGGCCATGCTGCCTGCTGTGTGCCCTGAGGGCTGGGCTTCACATGCTCACTCAGACAGAGGTCCCCCCGCTGTTCCCCCACTTTGTACCTGGTGGTCCCTGGGATGTAGCTCAGGAGACTCCCCTGCTGCTGTGAGCCATGGCTCCCAGCACCCTGGGGCTGCCTCTGGGAGACTGAAGTTCTTTCGCTCTGGTGGCCCGCCCCTCTGGGTCACCCTCCGGTGGGCCCCCCCTCTGACCCCAGAGAGCAGAGCCTTTCTGCTCTTTTCCAGGTTACCTGGAGTAGGAGAACTCAAGGAGATGATATCTGAATTAAACTTTGATGGCAACTAGGTATTCCAAGAGGAAGAGGGGAGGATGGAGTGCATTCCAGAAATGGGACTTGGGGATGGAAGAGAAAATGTGTGTGAGGAACAGCAAGAAGGCAAATTTAGCTAGAACCAAAGCTTAGAAGGGTAATAACATAAAATAAGGCTGGAAAGGTAGATTGGAACCAGGTTGTGAAAGGTCAAAAATGCCAAACAGAGGTATTTATATTTGATCTTAGAGGTAATAAAGTAGCCAGTGAAGCTTCCTGAGAGAGTGACATTATTGAATTTTCATTTTAGAAAAAAATGCTTTGGAAGATATATAGAGGATGAATTGAATGGGGGAGAGCTGATACAGGAAAACCAATGATAAGGTGGTGGTTTTACCAGTAAAGAGAAAGAGGCAAATAGAAGAAAGATTGTCGAGGCAAAATCTCAGATTGTCTACTGACTGGATAGGTTGTTGAGGGAGAATGAGTAGCTAAGGATGTTCTGAGATTGCAAACCTCTGTGATGGGGGGAAATGGTAGCATTCCCAACAGAAACAGAGGTGGGATAGAGATGAAAGGGAAATAAAGAGAATAAGTTCATTTTTGGACATGTGAACTTTGTGATTCCTCCAGAACATCTTCTCCAAAATGTCTTACAGGGGGGCGGCTAGGTAGAACAGTGGATAAAGCATGGGCCCTGGAGTCAGGAGTACCTGGGTCCCAAACACTTAATAATTACCTAGCTGTGTGGCCTTGAGCAAGCCACTTAACCCCATTTGCCTTGCAAAAAAAACCCAAACCTAAAAAAACCCAAAATGGCATGAGATCCTATGACAACCTATTTGAGCCTCAGTTTCTTCAAGTTTAGTGTCAAATGGAGATAATTCCCCTAGTGCCTACCTTATCTAGGTGTTATTAAGATATCATATGGACATTAACTGCTAAAATGACACATATTTAGGACAATTATATGTAAATATAAATTTTGTAACTTCATATTTTGTACGGATTAATAGAATTTTATGTAAAGGAATTCTATGTTGTATCCTTTGAAAAAAAATCACTCTAAATTGCTATTTTTCCTTACAATGTGGTAGTCATACTGTTTTTCTAATTCTACTTCACTTGTTTGCTCAGCTATTTTTTCAGTTGTGTCTGACTCTTTGTGATCCCCTTTGGGGTTTCTGTGATTAAGATATTGGAGTGGTTTGCCATTTCCTTCTCCAGTTCATTTTACAGATGCAGAAACTGAGGTGAACAGTATTCAGTGACTTGCCCAGGGTCACACAGTTAGTAAGTGTCTGAGACCAGATAGTGAACACAGGGAGATGAATCAGAAAGGGCCAGCACTTTATGCACTATGGCAATATACAGGAATTGGTTCTGTGAGAGAAGGAGGCATTCTGGTACAGAGGAAAGAGCACAGGCTCTTTAGTCAGAAAATCTGGGTTCTAATCCTGCCTCTTATACTTGCCTACTTCCCATGTAATACATAAATCTATCTACTTCCCCAAGTCTATTCTAATTCCAAGATCCTACCTGTTTATAGATGAATTTATATCAATTGCATCCAGGAGAAAGAGACTCTTGTTAATTGTGGGTTTGGATGCTTGAAGTCTAAAATTTAAAGGAAGTTTGAAAAATAACAGGCGGTTAGATTCCTATTGTGCTCGCTCAAATAAAAAAAAAAATATATATATAATATACTGAGGTAATTATGCTATCAATAAGAAAACATTAATGCATTCTTTTCTTGCAATGTGATAGCTTCTGCTAATCTACCTGCTATCTCTGACCCTGGCACAAGGAAAAATATGCTTTTGTAAAAAAGCTTGCTTGGATTAGGGACATTCTCAATGGGTGTCTAGGACCTAGTCTACTGACCTAGCTCTGGGTCCTTGGATTTCCCAGTACCAGGCTATCTCACTAATTGAATTCCTCAGACACAAGAAAGTAAATACAGGAAAAGAGATGACACCAGAAATAACACTGATATTGGTCCAAGTCACTTGGACGTGAATTAAACTTTATTCAATAAATAAACAATATTCATTGTTTTAATATCATTTACAAACACCATTCAAGAATTTTTCATTGTTGCCAGAGAGAAGAATCCACTTGTAGGTGGGGGGGGGGGATATTTGGAAGACAGAAAAGTGTCATTGTTCTTTCAATTTGAAGTAAAAAAACAAAAACCAATTGTAGGCTATGACGTAAAAAAGTACCTTACCCTATATTTGCAGTAGAGAAAATCCAGTACCAGCAGGTGGACCCAGAGTCCAGCTATTTGCAGGTGAAATGTACAGTTTTGGGAATGCTCCTTAAGGTTCCTGGACCCTGAGATTTTCCCCTTTCTTTATTATCTGCCTTATTTCCACCAAGTAAGACTTTCTAGGATTATATATAAAAATGTAATATGTAAAAATGAATTATGAGATGTCTCTTTTAGTACTTTCTACAGATATCATATAAGGCCAAAATGACTCTAAATTTAGGCAATCCAATCCAGTCTAAACTGAGGTCACTTTTCCACAAAATTTTCTCTGAGTGAAGATAAAATTCTACTTGACATTATCTTGTCAGATTCATAGAAATATTACCTTCAACTTCTTATTCTCTTTTATTGAACCAGTTGCTCTGAGAGTGATAAACATGGCACAGATGAGAGCAATATTGAAAAGGTAGAGGGTGACTAGGTGGTGCAGTGGATAAAGCACTGGCCCTGGAGTCAGGAGTACCTGGGTTTAAATCGGCTCTCAGACACTTAATAATTACCTAGCTGTGTGGCTTTGGGCAAGTCAACCCCATTGCCTAGCAAAAAAAAAAAACAAAAAAAAAACTAAAAAAAATTAAATCAGAATACTTTAATACTCCCTTATTTCTTTGGGACGGTGGCTTAGTGGATAAAGCACCGCCCTAGAGTCAGGAGTACTTGAGTTCAAATCCAGTCTCAGGCACTTAATAATTACCTAGTTGTGTGGCCTTGGGCAAGCCACTTAACCCCATTTGCCTTGCAAAAAAAAAAAAACCTAAGAAAAAAAAGAAAGAAAAGGTAGAAATGTCCAGACTTGACTTAATGAGAGCAATCAAGTGACCTTTGCTATAGACCTTTGTTCAGGGCCTTATCACCTCTTTCCAATACTCTGGCAATGGTCACTTGATTGGACCCACCAAATTAGGTCTGTCTCCACTTGAAATCATCTTCTGCATAGATGCTGAAATGATGCTGCAGTGATTCAGAAAGTTCTGAATTTAAATCTACCTTCAGACACTTACTAGTTTTGTGACCTTGGACAGGTCACCTGACCACTATTTGCCTCAGTTCCTCATTTATGGGATGGGGACTCACTGGAGAAGTAAATGCAAATCACTCCAGTATCTTTGCAAAGAAAATATCATCAATGGGAGTCATGTAGGAACAGACAGGACAGCAACATAGTTGCTGAAATGATTTTCCTTATTTGTAGGTCTGATCATGATTCTAGAATAAAATAGGGTTTTTTTGCTTATTTTTAAAAGTAATTTGCAACCTAGCCCAAATGTATATTACTCCTCTTTTCACACTCTATAACTAGATAAACTAGGTAAATTGGACTTACTTGCATGTAGTCCATCTTCTAGATCATCAAGCCCAGGACTTTTTTTCTCTTTACTTCAAGACTCAGCTCTACAAGATGAATGTTTCTTGATTTTCCCTATTTGATTTCTCTTGTTTTTATTTAGCCTGTATGTATTTTGTAGATATATTTGTTGTCTTCCCTAACAGAATAAAAACTTTTTTGAGAGCAGGGACTATTTCATTTTTATTTTAGTATCCTAGCTTGTTTGATTCTTATTTCTATGATTTGTTCTTTGACCCTTTTTTTACAATCCCATTACTTACAAAAGAACTTAATTGATTCTGTATCATTTTATATTTGATTCAGTTTTATAACTGTTCCTATCCTCCTGTATTACTGCCCCATTTTATAAGATTGTTCAATCCACATTTCTTGTTTCTTTGCTTTTAAGCTATATTTAGAAGTTCAGTTCTATTGCTAATTCTTGCCTTAAGGAAATTTGTTATGCTTGAGGGATGCAGGTGGACATGAGGAAGTCTAGTCTAATACCTTTGACACCATCAAGAATGTCTGTTTTGTTATCCAAAGAAGTCTGGTCTACTATCTCTAATCTTGCAAGTGGACACAAATAATGAACATTTCTTAGTCTGAAGAGTGAAAGGGATTTTTTTTTGCTAGCCTCCCCATCCCCAATAACCTACCAATCACATTGTCTTCTCCACCTACCCCACTTTGACCTCCACCCAACTTAATGGATTTAGTAAACAAAGAGGATTTACAATCTGCTTTAGCAGAAGGAGAACTCATTTAATAATAATAATGATGATAGCTAGCTTTTATGCAGGCTGGTAAGCCCTATCTCAAGCTCTTTGGTCATCAAGGGAGGTCACTAACCCAAATTACTGGTTATTGTTAATCTAATAAATTGATCATGCCCAGATCATTGTCTCTTAGTTTATCTTAATTTTCAAATGTAACATTATTGCCTAGGGTTGTATTATTTTCTTTATTGATTACTATTTTATTGCAATATACATTTAAAATATTTATGACTTTTTACAACTACTTATGACTTTCTTTATGCTGTAGAATTTATTCAATTTTTGAAAAGATAATGTGAGATACTGCCAAAGAAGTATATTTTCCAACCCTCTACCTGAATTCTGATTATGCCACTTATCACTTATGGGATCTTAGGAAAATCTCCTAATCTCAGTAAGCCTTAGTTTTTTTTTAATCTGTTAAAAATTAGAGTTGGTGGATTGTACACGATAAATCATCATTGCTGTTATTGTTGTTTCATGCATAAAACTACATAGCATATCAATGATTCTATACTATTTGTTGGGTCAACATCTTGCAACCAATAATGCAAAATGATAGGTGATCCAAAAGGTAATGGAAGACCTATGGTAGAATGAAGAACTAATGATGGTTTATGCTACAGAAGAAGAAGAATAAAAGACATCATAAATAACTTGTTTGACCAGAAAAGAGCCAATCCCATAAAAATGGCAGTTCAATTTTGGTGCCCTTCTGACATTAAAAGAACCATTCTGCCACTATTACACATTGGAGATATAAATAAAAGAATTATGAAAAGACACATAGAAGAATCTTATAGAACTAGGAGACAAAGAGGAGTTACAATCTGCTTTAGTAGAAGAACTCATTTTTTTAAGAACTCATTTAATAATGATGATGATGATAGCTAACATTTATGCATTTATTTAGCACTTTAGGTTTGTAATATCTTGTACATATGTGATCTTATTTGAAAATATGATTAAAACCACAGATCCAACTAGGTCACTTAGTGAAAAAAGTAATGGAATCAGGATGACCTTAGTTCAAATTCAGTCTCAGACATTTAGGATTTATGTGACCCTGTGTTTCAAACCTGCATCACCAACAGCCTGTTGGACCTCAATCATCACTATCATCACAACTATTATCATAGTAAGATTTATATGGATTTTTAGTTTTAAGATTTACAAAGTGCTTTATGTTTGTTTACTTAGTTAATCCTCTGATCCTCTGAGTTAGGTAATAAGAATTTTACTTTTTTACAGATGAGGAAACTGAGATGAACAGGGAAATAAAGGAACTTGCTCCATGTCACACAGCTAGTAAATGTCTGGGGCAGGTTTCAGCTTCAAGACCTGCACTCTATCACTGAACCACCTACCTCGCTGTCTCCAGGACATCTCTTCTGGGATATCAAATAGGCATCTCAAACTCAAGGTGTACAAAAAAGAACTCCTTTTCTTTTCTCCTGATTCTCTCCTTCCTCCCAACTTCCCTAGAGCTGTAGAAGGCAGATTACCCAAAATAATCAACCCCACTATGTGACTGATTGCCAAGTCTTGTTGATTCTCCTTCTCATCTCTTGTCTGTTCCTTTTTATCTGATTTAGGCTCTAATCACCCAGTCATTGGTTATTGCAATAATCTCTTTATTGGGCTCTCTGCATCCAGCCTCTCCCCTCTCCAATCCACCCATCATATAGCTGCTCAAGGTTGGAACTTAATAAATATTGTTGTATTGTTTTTTATTGTACTACATAGCTGGTTTCTTACCTGCTATGACTAGGGGCCCATTTAATCAATCAATAAACAATTATTAGGCACCTAAAATATATGTCAGTTATCAAGAAGAACACTGTGAGCTGATCAACTATGATGGATGCAATACTTCTCAGCAGTTGAGAGATCTAGGACAACTTTCGGGGACCTGCTATAGATAACACCATCCACATCCAGAGGGGGGAAAAAAACAAATACAGATTATGAATGCATATATGTTCACTTTTTAAAAACTTCCTTCTATGTTTTTCCTCCCTATCTCATGGTTTTCTTTCTTTCTCCTTAGTCCTAATTTCTCATATACAAAAAGACTAATATGTAAATATGTTAAACACAAATGTACATGTACAACCTTTACCAGACAATTCACTGCCATGTGAAGGGGGAGAGAAGAAAAATGTGTAATTTATAAATTTGAATTAATGCTGGATTGCTGGAAAAATTACCATAGCATTTAATTTAAAAAATAAAATATCAATTAATATATATATGTACATCCATACACACACACACACACACACATATATCAGGCACTATGTAAAGCACTGGTGAAACAAAAAAAATGCAGGACTCTGCACTCAAGGAGGTTGCATTCTGCTAGGAAGAGAAGCAACTGGTACATGATATGTTGAGCAAGTCAAACCCAGATTGACACAGCCCAGGACCCTGAACCTAAGAGCCTTGAGAAGAACAATGTTCCCTAAATTACCAAACCTGCTTCTAGCCGAGACCCCACAGTCATCATTGAGAGGAGATAGTGTTGCAGAGAAGAGATCTACTTTAATACTCTCTTTTAGTAACAGCTGCTAACCAACTGCTACCCATGGGCATAAGAGGCACAGGAGCCCTGTTTCCAATCCAGACCTCACAACTATCATCTGGGGAAGCAGCTAAGATGGAGAAAGTGCCAGTCATCCCCACCAACTATCAACCAATCACCACTTACAACACCCCCAAGTAGAGTAGAGTAGCTATAGAAGTAATGTACCCTGAGATAAGGGTATAGGAAGCAGCCTGAGCCAGGCAGGCCAAATCTTGAGGAGCACCTTAGTCATCATCTCTTTCAGATATTGAAGGAGCCAACCCTGGACCCTGAACATGGGAATCTTTGGAATCATAGTATTTCCAATCCAATGTCAAATGGTTCAGTATCAGAAACTGATATGACAATGGAAATGACAGCAAAGAAGAACCATTACCATATGTTGTACTGCTGCATCCTAACATCTACGAGATTTTTTCCATCTGACTTGCAGATGGAAACTTCCATAAGCGTTGTCTCTCATCATTGGAATTGAGTTCAAATGTTGTCTCAGGTACTTATTAGCTGAACCTGGACAAGTCAATTAACCCTAATTGACTCAAAAATGCTTTATTCATTAATTTCTAAGCAAATGCAAGATATATTTTACATATATATATATATATATACACAAAACAAATTATTATATCATCTTGTTATACACAAATATGTAAGACATATTCTCATATATAAATATATTTTTTAAACAAACAATGTCGCTCCAGAAAGTCACTAACTGGCAAGGGGACAGTCATTACATATATGGACCCTAAAAATCAAAATCTAAAATACAATAAAGGATTTTGTGAAAGCAGGACTACTTCTGGGTAATGAAAATAATCTCTTTATAGTACTACTTCACTCTTGGATTATTGTGACTACCTGCTTAATGACTTTTTTGCATTTAATCTCTCTCTCCCCTCTAAAAATCTCTTTTACTCACTAATTTCAGATGAATTTTTCTCAAACACATTTCCATGATACTTTCTTAAGTCTTACTTTATCTGCCTCCTGTTTCCAACCCACTACCTGCCCGGATAGATTTCTGTATTTGTCCTGACCAAGGTATCTACCTGGTTTTGTCCCCTAATAAATGCTTGATTCTTCCTTCTTGGACTTCCCTCCGCCCATCTCCTTAATCTGTAAATGAAACCTAAAGGACACCATGACAGATTTAGTGTCTAAGTGTACCTTTATGTACCTGGATCTGTGCTCCTGTGCATGTAAGTGTAGACTTGTGCAGGTACCTTATCTATGGAACAAGACTTGTGAATCACTCAAGAACATCCTTTACACTCTGCTACAGTCTCTTCCAAAGTGCTACTTATCACCAGCCAGGCATCTAAATACAGTGTTACTTTTCACGACAGAGACCATTCACTCAAACATGTCTACAATTGAAACTAAAAACTAGACATGAAATCTTGAAGTTAAAGTTTTGATTGAAGTGACATTGAGAAGTGCACTGATGGAGAGACTAAGTGGTGCAGTGGATAGAGCACCAGTCCTTGAGTCAGGAGTACCTGGGTTCAAATCCGGTCTCAGACCCTTAATAATTACCTAGTTGTGTGGCCTTGGGAAAGCCACTTAACCCCATTTGCCTTGCAAAACTAAATAAATATATAAAAAGGGAAGTCCACTGATTTTTTGAGGTTTTGAGTTTTCTTGCATCAGAGCTCTAATTTATTTCAGCTCATCATATCTTCAACAACCACTAGGTGGTGTTTTTGCTCAAGCGAATTTCAAACTAAGGTCACCCTTTGGTTCGTTACCACAGAAAAGAAAAGGAAATGCAAAGTAGGAACACTACTACATGCATTTTTCCCCACTCAACATACTATTTCCTATTAATCTCAATTTTCAAAATTGTCAGTGTGCTAAATGAAAGTTTTGTTTTACTCAAGGGCTAGGAGTAATACCTGGTTCTATTTGTGCTGAAATGAGGAAAGACATGATTTCTCTCTGAAGAATTTGGAATTGGAAGAAGAAAAGGGGGAGGAAGCAAGTCTGAAGTGAGAGAGAGATACTATCTTGCCCATTCTTCCCTAGTTCAACCTGCATCTGAATAACATTTCTCTCTCTAACAATACAATAATGACATTTTTAATAAGCTTGCAAAGTATTTTTCATGCATTATCTTATAACTCTTTGAAAGAATTTATCTATTATTACCCTGACAATGGGGGAAAAGATTTAGAGTGGTAGTGACTATGGCCATGAAGCTAAATGGAACCTAGTATAACTGAACACTAGTCTGAGTACTCTGTCTGCTACACCATCCCAAAATGAAGATTGTTAGTAAAGGAGAGTCTTCTATCTCCCATGACAACCCATTTCATTTTGGGCTGTTAATAATTTTTTTCAGATCAAACCTAAATGTACCTCCCTGAAACTTACACCCAGTAACCCCAGTCTCAACTCAGGAGCCAAGGAAAAATCTAATTCCTCTTTCATGTAGCCATAATCTTCAAATACTTGACCATTTCTTTCGTGTGTTTCTTCTTTTCCTCCCTATACTGTCCCAGATTTTCTCTTCTCTAACCCTATTATTTAGTCATTTTCATCCTTTGTGAGTTCATTTTGGGGGTTTTCTTGGCAAAAATTCTGGAATGGATTGTCATGTCCTTCTCTAGCTCATTTTACAGTTGAGAAAACTGAGGCAAACAGGGTTAAGTGACTTCTCCAGGAGTAAATCACACAGCTAGTTAGCGCAACTTGAGGTTAGTCTTCCTGATTCCATACCTAGCACTCTATCCACTTGCCATATGATCCTTTCTCCAGTCTTATACAATCCCAATTGTTTCAACTGATCCTCCTAAGGCATGACTTCAAAGGGGTACTTCAGTATTCCACATAAAGCATTCACTCATAAACCCTCCAATGAGAACAATTCAAGATCAAAGAATATTTATTTTATTAAATATTCTGCAAAGAGTATGAAAATGTCCACAATACTGAGGTCATAACATTCTTTGATCTCAATTGCTCCAAACTGAAGAAAATATTTTGAAATGGTACAATTTCTTTTTTTTCTTTTTTTCCCTCTTTTTTCTTTTTTTTGTTTTTTTAAATTTAAATTTATTTTTATTAAAAATATTATTTGAGTTTTACATTTTTCCCCCAATCTTGCTTCCCTCCCCCCTCCCCCCCACAGAAAGCACTCTGTTAATCTTCACTTTGTTTCCATGTTGTACCTTGATCCAAATTGGGTGTGATGAGAGAGAAATCATATCCTTAAAGAGAAGTCTAAGAGGTAACAAGATCAGACAATAAGCTATCTGGTTTTTTTCTAAATTAAAGGGAATAGTCCTTGCACTTTGTTCAAACTCCACAGCTCCTTATCTGGATACAGATGGTACTCTCCTTTGCAGACAGCCCAAAATTGTTCCCTATTGTTGCACTGATGAGCAAGTCCTTCAAGGTTGAACATCACTCCCATGTTTCTGTTAGGGTGTACCGTGTTTTTCTAGTTCTGCTCATCTCACTCAGCATCAGTTCATGCAAATCCCTCCAGGTTTCCCTGAAATTCCGTCCCTCCTGGTTTCTAATAGAACAATAGTGTTCCATGATATACATATACCACAGTTTGCTAAGCCATTCCCCAATTGAAGGACATTTACTGGATTTCCAATTCTTTGCCACCACAAACAGGACTGCTATAAATATTTTCGTACAAGTAATGTTTTCACCCTGTTTCCTCATCTCTTCAGGGTATAGACCCAGTAGTGGTATTGCTGGGTCAAAGGGTATGCACATTTTTGTTGACCTTTGGACATAGTTCCAAACAGCTCTCCAGAAGAGCTGGATGAGTTCACAGCTCCACCAACAGTGTAATAGTGTCCCAGATTTCCCACATCCCTTCCAACAATGATCATTATCCTTCCTGGTCATACTGGCCAATCTGAGAGGTGTGAGGTGGTACCTCAGAGAAGCTTTAATTTGCATTTCTCTAATAATTAATGATTTAGAGCATTTTTTCATATGGCTATGGATTACTTTGATCTCCTCATCTGTAAATTGCCTTTGCATAGCTTTGACCATTTGTTAATTGGGGAATGTCTTTTTGTTTTAAAAATATGACTCAGTTCTCTGTATATTTTAGAAATGAGTGCTTTGTCAGAATCATTAGTTGTGAAGATTGTTTCCCAATTTACTACATTTCTTTTGATCTTGGTTACATTGGTTTTATCTGTGCAAAAACTTTTTAATTTAATGTAATTGAAATCATCTAATTGGTTTTTGGTGATGTTCTCCAACTCTTCCTTAGTCATAAAGTGTTCCCCTTTCCATAGATCTGACAGGTAGACTAGTCCTTGATCTTCTAATTTGCTTATAGTATTGTTTTTTATGTCTATGTCCTGTAACCGAAATGGTACATTTTCAACCCCAAAAATTTTAGAGAAAAGTTGCATCTAATATTCAGAATCAGCAAGATATAATAATTTGAGTACAAAGATCTCAGAGGTTTTTTTTATTCATAATCAGGCATGATTTTAAGAATGGTTCTAGGGACTTTTTTCCAGAAATAAAAACAGTTGGAGAAAGAGGTAAGATGATGTTTCTTTCCCTTGGTCTTTCATGTTTCATGTCCCTGTCCCTGTGCCTTCCTCCCACATTCAGTCTGGGTGACCACTGATATGGACCTATCACTAGGAAGCACTCCTACTATGACTTAATTTCCTTTATCATTGCAATTGCAATATAGTATATGGCCAAGGTGGACTGCCCACACTGTTCTGCTGGGCCTGGAGATTCAAACCACGTAGGTGCTTAGTAGTGTGAGCAGTCTGAGATTCCCTTCCCAGAAGCAGCTTCCATATATCTGTTCCCTGCTCCACTCTTTTTTTATCTTTAAAGATTTTATTTATTTTGAGTTTTACAATTTTCCCCCCAATCTTACTTCTCTCCCCCTACCCCCCCCAGAAAGCAATTTGTCAGCCTTTAACATTATTTCCATGTTGTACATTGATCCAAATTGAGTGTGATGAGAGAGAAATCATATCCTTAAAGAAGAAACATAAAGTATGAGATAACAAGATCAGAAAATAAGATAGCAATTTTTTTCTAAATTAAAGGGAATAGTCCCTGAACTTTGTTCAAACTCCACAGTTCTTTCTCTGGATACAGATGGTATTCTCCATTGCAGACACCCCCAAATTGTCCCTGATTGTTGCATTGATGGAATGAGCAAGTCCATCAAGGTTGGTCATCACTCCCATGTTGCTGTTAGGGTGTACAGTGTTTTTCTGGTTCTGCTCATCTCACTCAGCATCAGTTCATGCAGATCCCTCCAGGCTTCCCTGAATTCCTGTCCTCCTGGTTTCTAATAGAACAATAGTGTTCCATGACATACATATACCACAGTTTGCTAAGCCATTCCCCAATTGAAGGACATTTATTTGATTTCCAATTCTTTGCCACCACAAACAAGGCTGCTATGAATATTTGTGTACAAGTGATGTTTTTACCCTTTTTCATCATCTCTTCAGGGTATAGACCCAGTAGTGGTATTGCTGCATTAAAGGGTATGCACATCTGCTCCACTCTTGCTCCAGGAACAAAGCTTTGAATAATTCCAGAGCAAATAATTCACCACATTACACAAATACTTCTCCATTAGAATAGGATTGATTTGTGTGCGTGTGTGAGAATATATCATAAAAGTTAAATCCCTATTCTTGGTCAGCTACATTGTTAAAAAAAGATTTCTTCTCTAGTTAAGTAAATAGCTAAGTCCTTAAATCTATACTTACTGATTAATAGAAATCAGTTAGCTGATTTTGACATTAGTCAATTCTAGCTATAAAGTTCAAGCTGAAAGGTTTCTTAGAGATCACCTAATCAAAAAATTTTCATTTTAAAAATGAAAAACTGAGTATCCCAAAGGTGGAGTGACTTTCTCAAGGCCATGCAGTAAATCTGAATGTAGACACCTACTAGGATTTCACAAATGGCATGCCCAAACTTTTAGCCTTGAACAGGAATATAAATTGACTAGCCTTACTTTTCCCTTCATGTAGGAACCTCAGATTTGTTGATTTTTTTAATCAGTCATTTTTTTGAGGCACAAACAATAAGCTAGTATTTATTGTTATCAACAAAAAATTTCTACAGCACAGATTCCATGTTCTGTATGTTAATATTTCTTCAAATTCATTTTTAAGGCACTAAAACTTAAACTTTTAAAATTTGATTTTAATAACAGTAGATTAGGGGCGGCTACATGGCATAGTGGGTAGAGCTCTGGAGTCAGGAAGACCTGAGTACAAATCTGAGTGTAGACATTTAATAGTTGCCAAGCTGCATGATCTTGGACAAGTCACTTAACTTCATTGCCTTAAATAAATAAAATTTTTTTAAAAAACCAGTAGATTACATGAAAAGATACCATATTAGAGTAGATTATATTTTAAAAGTGTCAAGCCTAAAGTTAGAAAAACATCTTTCTGAGTTCAAATCTGGATTCAAGACATTTACTAGCTATAAGTAACTAGCTAGTAGTAACTTATTTACAATTAGTAACTACTAGCTAATAGTAACAATCCTCTTTGTCTCAGTTTCCTCTTCTGCAAAATGACCTTGAAAAGAAAATGGCAAACCACTCTAGTATATTTGTCAAGAAAAGCCAAAATGAAGTCACAGGACATGACCAAAAATTATTTTTTTAATTTATTTTTTTTTATTCTCATTTTGTACAAATGTTTTTTTTACATTAATAAAACATTCTTGTTTACAAGTAAACAAAATACCCCTCCCCCCCATGAATATAGATAGACTTGCTTGGGTAAAAAAAGTAAAGGGGAGAGAGAAAAATTAACATTAAAAAAAATAATAGTAATAATTGTAGGTATGGCCAGGTGGCGAAATGGACAAAGCACCAGCCCTGGAGCCACGAGCACCCAAGCCCATATCCAGCCTTGTAGACAACAATCACCCAGCTGTGTGACATGCAAGCCATCCGATCCTCACTGCCCTGCAAAAACCAAAAAGAAGAAAAAAAAAGAAAAAGAAAGAAAAAGAAAAAAAGAAAAGGAAAAAAAGACACAAAATAAAATAAAATAGTAATAATAGTAGGGGTAGCTGGGTGGCAGACAGAGCATTGGCCCTTGAGCCAGGAGCACCTGGGTCCAAATCCGGCCCCAGACACCCAAAGATCACCCTGCTATGTGGCCCAGGCAGGCCACCCAGCCCCACTTGCCCTGCACCCTCCCCCAAATAATAATAACAAAAAATGTGCTTTAGTCTTTGTTCCAACACCAACAACTCTGTCACGGGTGGATCACATTCTTTATGATAAGTCCATCACAAAAGTTACTTCCATATTTTTCCAACGTTGCTATTGCTGATCGCAACTCCCTCCTTTCTTATTTCTCCACTACCATGTACTATATTTTTTCTCTCCTTTCACGCAGACTCTGCTGTAGGGTCGCCAAGTGGCGCAGCAGACAGATCCCTGGTCCTGGAGCCAAGAGTACCTGAGTCCCCATACCACCCTTTAGGCCCAGCATCCACCTGGCCCCATGGTCCTGGGCAGGCCTCCCAATCCCAGCCCCTTGCAAGAAGTAAAAGAGAAAATGTGTTATATCTGACCACTCTCCCCCCATGGTCCATCCCTCTCCTCCATCACTCACATCCCCCTCTTCCCCCTGTCCCCCCCCTTCTTACTCCAGATGCCTATACCCCATTAAGTATATATATGCTGTTTCCTCTCCTAGCCACCTCTGATGAAAGCAAAGGTTCCCTCATTCCCCCTTGCCTCCCCCCTTCCATATCATTGCAATAGCTCATTGTAATAAAAAAAAACTCATTGTGTGAAATATCTTGGTCTATTCCCCCCTCTCCTTTTTCTTTCTCCCATTCCATTTCCCTTTTTTTCTATTGACTCCATTTTTATACCATATTTTATCTTCGAATTCAGCTTTCTCTTGTGCTTCAACTATAAAAGCTCCCTCTACCTGCTCTATTAACTGAGAAGGTTCATATGGGTATTATCAGTGTCATTTTTCAGGAATACATGCAGTTCATCCTCATTAAGTCCCTCATATTTCCCCCCTCACCTCCAATCTCCATGCTTCACCTGAGTCCTGTTTCTGAAGATCAAACCTTCTGTTTAGCTCTGGCCATTCCAAAAGGAACATTTGAAATTCCCCTGGTTCATTGAAAGTCCATCTTTTTCCCTGGAAGAGGACATTCAGCCTTGCTGGGTTGTTACATTCTTGGCTGCATTCTAAGCTCTTTTGCCTTCCGGTATATTGTATTCCAAGCCCTATGAGCTTCCAATGTAGTTGCTGCTAAGTCCTGTGCGATCCTGACCGCAGCTCCACGGTATTTGAACTGTGTCCTTCTGGCTGCTTGTAATATTTTCTCTTTGACTTGGGAGTTTTGGAACTTGGCTATAATATTCCTAGGGGTTGTTTTTTTGGGATCTCTTTCTCGGGGGGGGGGGGGGGTCGGTTTATTCTCTCCATTTCTATTTTGCCCTCTGCTGCTAGAATATCAGGGCAATTTTCCTATAGTAATTCTTTGAAAATGATGTCAATGCTCTTTTCCTGATCATGACTTTCAGGTATTCCAATAATTTTTAAATTATCTTTCCTAAGTCTGTTTTCCATATCAGTTGTTTTTTTTTCAATGAGATATTTCACATTTTCTTCTAATTTTTCATTTTTTTTTGTTTTGAAGTATTGATTCCTGATTTCTGGTAAATTCATCAATCTCCCTGAATTCTATTCTTTGTCTGAAGGATTTGTTCTCCTCAAAGAGTTTTCTTATCTCTTTTTCCATCTGGCCAATCTTGCTTTTTAAAGCATTCTTCTCCTCAATAACTTTTTGAATTATTTTATCCATTTGACCTAAGCTGGTTTTTAGCATGCTATTTTCTTCAGCATTTTTTTGGATTTCCTTGACTAAGCTGCTGACTTCATTTTCATGTTTTTCCTGCATCTCTCTCCTTTCTTTTCCCAGTTTTTCTTCCAACTCCCTCATTTGATTTTCAAAGTCTTTTTTGAGCTCTGTCATAGCCTGAGCCCAATTTCTGTTTTTCTTGGAGTCTTTAGATGCAGGAGCTTGTGCTTCCTCATCTTCAGACTGAGTATTTTGATCCTTCTTGGGCTCATTTGCAAAATATTTCTCAATAGTCTTCCTTTTGTTTCTCTGCTTGCTCATTTTCCCAGCCTGGGTCTGTTTTGGGGGTACTTCCTGAGCTTTTGGGACACTCCCACAAGGGTCTCAGTGTGTGAAGCTCTGTCCTCCCTCCTGGTCTGGGAATGACCATAAGCGCTCCCCTCTACCACAGGGCTGAGGTGGGGGGGGCCTGCTGTTCTATGAGGGGGCCTAGACTTGGATCAGGATCTGAATGTGGTCAGAGCCCCAGAGTCCTGTTCCAGAAGCAGAGGACAGAGCTCAGCAGTCTCTCTTCTCTCCCCTCCCTCAGCTCAATGGGCTCATGCCCTGGAGACTCCTGCTTACCAGCTTATCTGTTTCCAGATATGGGCTGGGGTGGCTGTGCTGCTCTCTGTGTACCCTGAGGGCTGGGCTCCACATGCTGGCTCTGGCAGAGGTCCTCCGCTTTTCCCCCACTTTGTGCCCGGTGCTCCTCGGGGTGCAGCTCAGGAGACTCCCCCACTGCTGTGAGCCGTGGCTCCCAGTGCCCTGGAGCTGCCTCCGGGAGGCTGAAGTTCTTTGGCTCTGTTGAGCCACCCCTCTGGCGGCCGCCCCTCCGACCCCGGGGAGCAGAGCCTTTCTGCTCTTTTCCAGGTTACCTTGAGTAGGAGAACTGCCTCACTGGGTCCCTTTGTGGGTTCTGTCTCTGGAAAGTTTAGTTAGAGTCCTTAGTTTCACGTTTTATCAGATAGCGCCTAAGACTAGATCCCTTCTTGTCGCCATCTTGGCTCCACCCCCTTTTTCCAAAAATGATTGAATAGCATAGCAAATCCATTTGAATTTTTTTTTAGTTATTTTTGCAAGCAATGGGGTTAAGTGGCTTGCCCAAGGCCACACAGCTAGGTAATTATTAAGTGTCTGAGGCTGGATTTGAATTCAGGTACTCCTGACTCCAGGGACAGTGCTCTATCTACTGTGTCACCTAGCCACCTCATTTGTACATTTCTAATTGATGTCTCTATTCAAATTTCTTGTATGACCTCGAGAAAGTCATTTTACCTTTGGGGGCCTCAGCTGCCTCATTTTTATTTTATTTTTATTTATTTTTATTTTATTTTATTTTATTTTAGGTTTTTGCAAGGCAGTAAGGTTAAGTGGCTTGCCCAAGGCCATACAGCTAGGTAATTATTAAGTGTCTGAGGCTGGATTTGAACTCAGGTACTCCTGACTTCAGGGCCAGTGCTCTATCCACTGTGTCACCTAGCCGCACCTGCCTCATTTTTAAAATGAAGTTTTTAGATTAGAAGATCTCTAAGGATCCTTCCAGTTTGAACATCATGGCTGGAACTGAACAACAACATTACATTAAAAATCTTTTTGTAATGTAGTTTTTGTTTTTATATCAACTTCATTTCCCAGTCCAGCCCTCCACACTTCCCTCACTAAAACTGCTATCCCTTATAACAAAGAACAGTAAAGATTAGAAAGCTAGGAAACGGTTCAGCAATACTGAGTCCAATCAAATCTAGTTATTTATTCTATATTCCACTTCGAGCATTTCCTACCTTTGCAAAAGGAGAGAAGTCCATTCTTATATCTCCTCTTCATTACCAAGCTTAGTAGTCATACAGCAGTGAGTCTTGATTTTTTTTTTTTGTTTTGTTCTTTGTATTTACATCATTATAGGTTCAGGGGTATGTTAGAATCAGCTCAAACCCATCTGAAGAACTGATTGTGAAATTTTCAAGAGTCTATATTTCAGGAATTGGTAAATGCTACAAACCAAGACTTGATTAACTGATGGAGAAAATACTAATAATACAGATTAAGTTTTAAAGTATGTTCTGAATACTAGCTTTTTTCCCTCTCTTTAGGGAGCTGATAGTTAAAAATTTATTGGCATTCTTGTGGCCTTAGATATTATGTGTTTTGTTTTCTTGGTCTGTAGTATCTGATTTTCATAAATTTATATAATTTTTCTATGAATTTTTTGGCTCAATTCAATCATATCCATGTAATATTACTTATTCAGCCATTTCTTAATCAGTGGGCATCTACTTTGTTTACAATTCATTGCTACTATAAAAAAGTGTTGCTATAAATATTTTAGGACATAATAGCCTTTTTTTCCATCTTTGGTCCCCTTTGTGAACAGCAGCTTACATTTCTATATCTCTAAAGTATGTTAAGGTTAACAAAATGTTTTCCTCCCAATAACTGCAGGGTAGGTAGAGCAAATATTATTATTTCTTTTTTGAATACAAAGATTCCTAGTAAGTCTCAAAGTAATTTGCTGAAGGTCACACAGTTATTAATTGTAGGAGGCTTCTAGGTGTCTAGGTCTCTTCCTGATTCCAAGACCAGAGTTCTTTTCACCACAGAAAAGCTAATATTTTCAGTCTGTTTTACAAAAACAAGCTAATAAAACTCTTAAAATATTGCTTTTTTGAAAGATTATGCACTGGAGTACTTGTAGTTAATAGAATGACTATTTACAATTTTAATGTATAAATATAAATGAAACAAAGCAAAATTTTTTTTTCCCTTTGGAGAAATGATGTGGCTGAAAACTTTTTTGTAAATCAAATTTATGCATATAGATTCTTATTTCTCATTTTATAAAACAGCAAATGTGTTAACCCCCCCAAAAAGGCTCCAAGATAAAATTAAAACCATACTTAAGGAAAAGCTCCTAAATGCACATATTTAAAGAAAACTGATCATTTTAATAGTAATACTTAGAACAAATCATAAAAAAGTCTAGAGTTATTTTCTAATTTTTATTTTTTTAGATTTTTTGCAAGGCAAATGGGATTAAGTGGCTTGCCCAAGGCCACACAGCTAGGTAATTATTAAATGTCTGAGGCTGGATTTGAACTCAGGTACTCCTGACTCTAAGGCCAGTGCTCTATCCACTGTGCCACCTAGCCCTCCCATTTTTTCTATTTTTTTAGATAATAGTTTAAAAGAATAATTGACTGTTTAAGTCAATATAAACATTGAGCTAAAAAGTTGCCTAAAACCAGTTCCCCAATATTCTGTAACAGAAACCATTTAACTACTATGGGCAAAGGGTAATAAACTGCATATATCCTTTGATCTAGTGATACCACTACTAGGTCTGTATCCCAGAGATCATAAGAAAGGGTAAAGGTGCACAAGTGCAATAATATTCATAGCAGTTCTTTTATGTAGTGGCAAAGAATTGGAAATTGAGTACTTGTCCATAAGTGAGGGAATGGTTGAACAAAATGTTGTATATGAATGTGATGGAACACTATTGTTCCCTAAGAAATCATGATGGATGGGACTTCAGAAAACCTGGAAAGATTTGCATGAACTGATGCTGAGCAAAGTGAGCAGAATAAGAAAAACAATGTATGAAGTTAATGGCAACATTATATGATGATCAACTATGATGGCTTGCCCTACAATAATAAAAGATAATTCTAAAGGACTTGTGATGGAAAATATCCACATTTAGAGAATCTTTATGGAGTCTGAATGTAGAACAAAATTTTTCAATTTTTAAAATGTGCTTTCATTTTTTTCTCTCATTTTTCCTTTTCATCTCAATTCTTCTTTCACAATATGATTAATATGAAATTTGTTTGACATAATCATATATATGTATATATATATATATATATATATATATATATATATATGTATATATATATATATATAAAGCTATATTATATTACTCTCTGCCTAGGGGAGAGAAAGGAGGGAGAAAAATGTAAAACACAAAACCTTGCAAAAAAACCCCAATTATTGAAAACTATCTTTACACATGGTTTAAAGAAATAAAAAGAAGCCATTCAACTCTGGTGGCTCAGACTCTGCATCTTGGAACCTTACAGAAGCTTCTAGCACTACAGAAATGATGAACCTGTTGATCTGGAATGGAGCATGGTAGAAAAGAATGAATGAATGAATGCCACAGAAAACTTAAAATGTAGCAACACATTTATTAGAATATAGTTATGAGGGGGCACAGATGGCACTGTGGATAGAGCATTGGCTTGGAATCAAGAAATTTCCTCATCCTGAGATCAAATCTAGCCTTAGTTACTAACTGTGAGACCCTAGGCAAATTACTTAACCCTATCTGCCTCAGTTTCCTCAACTGTAAAGGAGTTGACAAGGAAAAGGAAATGACAAACCACTTTGCCAAGAAGATCCCAAATGGGGTCATGAAGAGTCTGAGGCCATTGAACAACACAGTTGTGAGGACATCTGAAAACTGAGGTTGCTTTCATCATTCCTTTGGGCTATATTTCCCAAGCACTATTATGTAGCCTCTCTGCCCTTTTCCCCTAGATCAACATCCTGAGCCTTGGTTTCTTTTAATAACCCGAGTTTTGATAAAAAATGTGATATAGTTGCAACAAGCAGACTTCAGGACAAGAGACTTCAAGTGAAGATATGTGTTTGTATATATTTTTTTTAAATAAATCTTTTTATTTATTTATTTAATTTTAAGACAATGGGGTTAAGAGTGACTTGTCCAAGGCCACACAGGCAATTATTAAGTATCTGAGGCCAAATTTGAACTCAGGTCCTCCTGACTGTAGGGCATGTGCTCTATCCATTACACCACCTAGCTGCCCCCTGTTAGTATATTTTAAAAGTATACATAATACTATGACATATTTTCTTATTATATTCCTGAACTTTATAAAAGACTTCACTAGACAAGGAGCCCATCCTATAAATCAATACGACAAAACAGGCAGGAAACTGCAAAATTTCATATAGGCAGGTCATATAATAGGTTGTGTGTGTGATAACCTGCCCAGCCAACCTCAGGATGGCTGAACCAACCTCACTTTCACCCTATTAACCAATTATGAGTCTCAAAGGTTCTGCAATATAGATCTTAAAATGGTGGATGAAGAGAACACATTCAGAGCAAAGTCTCCTCCAGTGCAAAATCAGAGCCCATGCCAGTTCTGGCACCGTGACTCTCCTATAGCTTTAATGCCATACATGGCAAATAACTAAAGGGGTCTAGGACTGACCAGCTAAGGAATGGGTAATTTTGTTTTGTTCTTAGTTCAGCTGTGGTCCACATGACCCCATAGAAATTGTCCATGGTGAGTTTTTGGTAAAGCTATTGGAGTGGTTTTGCCATTTCCTTTTCCAGTACCCCCACTTTACAGATGAGGAACTAAGGTCAATAAGGGTCAAGTGACTCACAAGTATCACACAATTATTAAGTGTCTTAGATCACTTCTGAACTTGGATCTTCCCAACTCCAAGTCTGGTGCTCTATCCTCTGTATCACTTAACTGCCCCAAATTTTGTCTAGATGTCATCAAAATCCCTCCCCAACATGGAACCAAGGACATATAATTTTGTGCTATTTTTCTTGCTGAAGAGAGCAGTTTTTCACAACTCTACCAACCCTGGAGGTGAGAGGGACTGATATCCCAGTTTGCTTTTTTTTCCAAAATGGCTAGAGTTTGCTCCCCAAGTACTTAACCCTGGACTTGCCAGCCCCAAACAAACTTCACAAATGAGGACAGGACCATCTATTTTAAATATTTTGGCAGAACTGCTTTTCTCAGCAGGCCAAACAGTCTGGAGGGAATACTAGGAATATGGAAGAAAAATTTCTATTCTCACCCAAGTCCATGGCTTGAGTTTGGAAAACACTTCTCATGGGTGAGAGAAAGGATTTAGAGGTGAAATGGCCCTTACAGATTATCTAGGCCAAATCTCTTATTTTAACAGATGATGAAATTGAGATAAAGTGTTTTATCCAAGTCACATATGTGGTAAGTAGCAGAACCGGAATTGGAATCCATTATAGTCTGAGCTCTTTTGACTATGGCTCTGCTTATAGTGGAGCACCAAATCAATATAGAATGAAGGCCTCTTGTCAGGGGATGAGGTTGTAGAAAAGAGTGCATGTCAATAAGACCATTACATGTCAGAATTTAGGGATTGGTAAATGACTTCTTTGCAGAACAGCTTTGCCAAATCGAAATTATTCACTAGAAACAAAGCTTACCTAACAATAATAATATACTGATTTTTGTATATGTATCTTCCCCAAGAAACTGTAAGCTCTTGGAAGATAGGGATGGGCTTATTTTTATCTTTTTAGCCTCCATGTCAAGTTGTACTGAATCTAGGGCAGGTAGGATTTGGATTAACCATTAAGACCAATGTAGGCATTGTGACTTTCCTTCCTCCATCTCTCTATCATCCATATCATTTGTATTTTATTAATTAAAAAAAATTTTTAAACATGTAGGGTGGGGCAATTAGCAAGTGGATAGAGCACCAATTTTGGAGTCAATAGAACCTGAATTGAAGTCTGACCACACACTTAATACTTACTTAGCTGTGTGACCTTGGACAAATCACTTAATCCCATTGCCTTGCAAAAATTTTTTTAAAAAACACTTAGGAAAAGGTTGTATACTCTTTGTAAAAGGAAGGGAAAGGCTTGTAAACTGCCTTACAAGTCAATCTGGATGCTGAGGAGACCTAAGCATAAGCAGAAAAGATGGAGTCTGATACAGACTATCATTTGTATGACCTTGGGTAAGTCACTTAATTTCTCTAGGTTTCAATTTCATCATCTGTAAAATGAGAAAGTTGGCCTAGATAATATATAAAAATGATTTTTACCTCTAAATTCTATTAGTACAAAACACTCTACCTGCTATACTTTTCTCTAGGCAGCTGGGTAGCACAGTGGATAGATGCTAACCTAGAATTAGGAAGACTCCTCTTTCTGAGTTCAAATGTGACCTCAGATACTTCCTATTTGAATGACCTTAGACAAGTCACTTTACCCTGTTTACCATAGTTTCCTCATCTGTAAAATGAGCTAGAGAAGGAAATGGCGAACCATTCCAGTATCATTTGCCAAGAAATCCCCAAAAGAGTTGGATATGAATGAAAAATGATTGAAAACAACTGATACAGACAGAGGTGGCAAAAGGGATGGAGTGCCAGTCCTGGAGAACCTGAATTCAAGTCCAGTCTCAAATATTGACTTGTTGTATGATCCTGGTCAAGCTACCTAAAATGGCAGGTTCCCTCCAATATCTTTGCCAAGAAAACTCCAAGTAAAGTCACAAAAGAGGTGGACACAAGGAAATGAAAGACCACAACAAAGGTTATTAATAACTGCTTTTCAACTTGACTTCGATCAAGTTCTAGGGCTTGCTGGTAGTAGAAGAACTTGATCATGAAAGAAATAGGAATAATGGATTCATGGCACCTCAAAAGAACAGACCTGTTTTCTTATTAAAAAGCATTAAAAAGAAACTTTTTGTAAATAAAGTAAAATTAGTAGCAGTTTTTAATATGAAAAACTATTTCAGTTCAACAAATGTAATAGCTTATATTTATATAACACTTTGAGATTTGCAAAACTTTTCTTACAATGACCTTCTGTGGTGGGTAGGACAAAGGATCATGATCTCCATTTTGCTAAATGGAGTAGTGAAAAATCAGGAAGACCTGGCATCAGGAAGACCTGAATTCAAATTCATTCTCAGACACTTAAGAGTTGTTTGACTTCACTCAGTCTCAGTTTCTTCATTTGTAAAGAGGACCACCAACTCTTAAGTTATGAGAATCAAATGAGATTAGATTTTTTGTATAATATAAAAAAATATTACATATGACTATATTATACATGTACACACAACATAGACATATGTATATCATATGTATATGCATATAATATGCATGTGCATGTGCTACATATAGAATGTATATGGTTCATTGTAAACCTTAAAGTATTATGTAAAAGTACTATATTTTTATAGCATGATAGAGTTATAAAATATATCTATATAACTATATGTCATAATTATATATATATATAAAACCACAAATTACATAAAATTGTAAAATAATTATTTTACAAATGAGGAAATTAAGGATCAAATAAGGCAACTGAGTCTCGGATCAAGCTCTCTCCACCTAAATCACACTACCAGTCTACTAGAGAAGAGTCTGCCACATGCAAGGCACCGGACTCCACAGTGAAAATTAGTTGTCATCTAAATCTGTCCTTGGCAAAAAAAAAATAATGCATTTGCCTGACATCAGTGATAGCATTGCAAAAAAAAATTGACATAGAAAACTCTGGGCTTGTGGGGCTCTTTTAAATTTTGTTTACAGGTAGTGATAAGTAAAAATGGTCATGGACTAAACTCCTAAAACAATTTTATTGAGCCTTTCATTACAAGAAATATAAGTGCAGAGAAATCTTATTTTGCATTTAAGTACTATACTTGAATTTTCCACAGGTAGTATTACTTGTAGGCAGCTATATGTCCCTATAAATGAGAACAGTAACAATTTATGGTGGGTAGGTAGTAAATGTTGATTTTATTTTAGTGTTTTTGCAGGTAGGGGAGGGCAAGAGAGGGCAGAGTAGTTAAAACATTCTGGGTTGGTCATTTCTTTCTTCTTACTTGCAAATCTGCCAGATTGCCTCTTCAGTGCTCACTAAATCAGATCTCCATTGCCAAAAGGTCTCACAGATTCCACTATTCCCCCCCCTCCCCCCAGGTCAAAGACAGAAAGGTCCATATACGGAAAAATTTGCAGCAGTCCTTCTTTTATAGTGGCAAAAAAGAAATGGCTATTTATCAGATGGAGAAAGTAAGGAAAAAACTGGGGTACGTGTATGTAATGGAGTATTATTGTGCTCTAAGAAAAGTTGAAGATGAAGAATTAACAGACACATGAGAAGATTTATAGCAACTAGGGCAAAGCAAAGAAATAAACCTGGACAACAATATTTTAAATGAAAACATCATAAAATACCATAAAATCTGATTAAATACAATAACCATTTTTGGTTCATATAATAAATGATGAGGAAACATTTTCCTATTCATAGTAGATAGTTGGGGGACTAAAAATCTGGAATATAGCACCAGACACTGAAGAAAATAAGGTCATTTGTTATATTGGTTTTACATACTTTTCTTTTATTTCAAGAGAGTTTTTGGTGCTGGGGAAATATTGAGAAATGAATATACATAGGCATCCTTGAAACAAAACAAATACATAGTGAATCAGAATTGAGCCAAAAAAGGAAGTCATTTAAAAAAAACTTAAAATAACAATCCTCTCACCCAAGTTTGGTTTTTTTTTGGGGGGGGGGTTTGCAAGGCAAATGGGGTTAAGTGGTTTGCCCAAGGCCACACAGCTAGGCAATTATTAAGCATATGAGGTTGAATTTGAACTCAGGTACTCCTGACTCCAGGGCAGGTGCTCTATCCATTGCACCACCTAGTCACCCCTCTCACCCAACTTTGAAGTGCAGTGGAACCTTTGAAGTCCTTGGTCCTTTGACTTGTTTTGTTTCTGTCCTGGATTTGATTGACCCTTCTTAAGTGTCTGGTGGTTTTGTCATATTAATTCAGATCTCTGGGAAGATGGCCTTTAACCCTACTGAAGTCAAATGATCCATCAGTCTTCACCTCCCTTGAGAGTAATGTTCACCAGCATGTTCCACCAGCATGGTCATTTTTTTTTAAATTAAAGATTTTATTTGACTTTTACAACTTTTCCCCCAATCTTATTTCCGCCCCCATGGAAAGCAATATGTCAGTCTTTATTTTGTTTTCATGTTGGACATCATTGATCCAAATTGAGTGTGATGAGAGAGAATCATATCCTTAAGGAAGAAACAAAAAGTATAAGAGATAACAAGATCAGACAGTAAGATATCTGTTTTTTTTTCTAAATTAAAGGAAATAGTCCTTGAACTTTTTTCAAACTCCATGGCTCTTTATCTGGACACAGATGGTATTCTCCATTGCAGACACCCCCAAATTGTCCCTGATCGTTGCACTGATGGAATGAGCAAGTCCATCAAGGTTGATCATCACTCCCATGTTGCTGTTAGGGTATACAGTGTTTTTCTGGTTCTGCTCATCTCACTCAGCATCAGTTCATGCAAATCCCTCCAGGCTTCCCTGAATTCCCATCCCTCCTGGTTTCTAATAGAACAATAGTGTTCCATGACATACATATACCACAGTTTGCTAAGTCATTCCCCAGTTGAAGGACATTTACTTGATTTCTAATTCTTTGCCACCACAAACAGAGCTGCTATGAATATTTTTGCACAAGTGATACTTTTACCCTTTTTCATCACCTCTTCAGGGTATAGACCCAGTAGTGGTATTGCTGGATCAAAGGGTATGCACATTTTTGTTGCCCTTTTGGCATAGTTCCAAATTTCTCTCCAGAAAGGTTGGATGAGTTCACAGCTCCACCAACAATGTAACAGTGTCTCAGCTTTCCCACATCCCTTCCAACAATGATCATTGTCCTTTCTGGTCATATTTGCCAGTCTGAGAGGTGTGAGGTGGTACCTCAGAGAAACTTTAATTCAGCATGGTCATTTTCATGAATTCATCTTATTATGTATCATGAAGACTCCCAGATTTTTATCTCTAGTCCTATCTTTTCATTGAAACTCCAGGATCACACTTCTAAGTTCTTACTAGAGATTTGTGCTTGGATATTTCTATCTCACTTCAACTTTGGAGCTAAAATGAATCACTAACTACCTCTAGCCCAAATTCATCTTCTTCATATTCAAGACACTATTCTTCTTATCTACTGGACTGGGGACCCACTTGACACAGCCATCTTATTCATGCGTTCTATCCAGTCAATTCTCAATTCTTGTGGATGCTTCACTCTTTTTGTTTTTTTTTTTTAGGGTTTTTTTTGCAAGGCAAACGGGGTTAAGTGACTTGCCCAAGGCCACACAGCTAGGTGATTATTAAGTGTCTGAAACCAGATTTGAACCCAAGGACTCCTGACTCCAGGGCCCATGCTTTATCCACTGCACCACCTAGCTGCCCCAATGCTTCACTCTTTAGACAAAACCTTCATTTAGACAAGACACTTTGGCACAGGTAGCTAGGTGGTACAATGTACCTGCAGTCAAGAAGACCTGAGTTCAAATTCAGTCTTAGATACTAGTTATGTGAACCTGGGAGAGTGACTTAAATGCTCTCAGTTTCCTCATCTGTAAAATTAGGATAATGATAACCACCTTCTTTCCAGGACCATAGTGAGGATCAGATAAGAACTGTAAAATGCTTGGCACATAGTAAGTGCTATATACATGATAGCTTTTATTATTACTATTATTATTACTATTACTATTATTATTAATACTACTAATATAACAAATTTCCACTTGACCTTAAAAGTTACAGAGTCTCTGAATTAGAGGTAACATTTCAGGCCACTAAATCTAACCCTATAATGGAACTATGATTGTTATTAATACCACTGCCAATCATACTTCTCTTAATGCCACTTTCATCATTTCGCCCTTCTGCTTAAAAATCCCATTTTTTATATGTATCTACACTGCCTTTCAGTTCCTGTTGGGAAGGCAATGAGAACAAGTTATTGCCATATGTGTCTTTCCTGGTCACACTCCCTCTTGTCTATTCAAACCCTTTCCATTCTTTTAATTATTTATATATTCATTCATTCATTTAGATATTTATTCATTCATTCATTTATGCATTTATTCATTCATTTATTTAGTTTTTTTTTAATCCTTCCCATTCTTGAGGGGTCTGATGAAGTCCCATTTACTCCAGGAAGACTTCTGTGATTACTTTAGCCTTTGTCTATCACTTATTTTTCTGAACTTAGTGCTTAGCACTAGGCCTGGCCCATGGTAGGTGTTTCATAAATTTTTATTGGATGGTTGTTTGAACTTGTAGCATTTATATCCTACATTATTAGAAGCTGGACTATTGAATTGCATATTCCATTATGTTTTGTTATTTCATGTGTGGCAGTAAGTTGGAGCTGAGGGTAGAGTACCAGTTCTCAAGTCAGGAGGACCTGAGTTCAAATTTGACCTCAGACACTTACTGGCTGTGTGACCTTGGGCAAGTCATGTAACTCGGATTGCCCCGCATCCAGGGTCATTTCCATTTGTCTGGATTCATATTTGGCCACTGACCCAAGTGACTCTGGAGGAAAAAGTGAGGCTGATGACTTAGCACAGCCCTCCCCCCTTCAAAAATTCAATTCATATGCTTGTCATGGCATCACTTCTCTGATATCATGGTCTTCAAAAAATGAAAGACATCAACAGTATTAGTGTAGTATCCCCAAGTGGATTATATATTCTTTCGATGCTCTTCAGGCAGGACTTCCCTCCCTACCTAAAGAACACCAAAATAATGTGTGTGTGTGTGTGTATTAAATCTGAAGATTTAAATTATCTACATAATTATTAGACAGTTTCAATGCTTATACCTAATTGTTTTTTCAAGATTTTAAATTATTGATAAATTTCCCCTTTTAAAATAGTTCACTACTGATGAGAAGATGCTTACTCAAAGCTTATGCTGATCAGTGAAGCAATTATTTATAATGATCATCCTGGAAGCATTCCTTTGATATTTTCAAGGTGAGAAACAGATTTTCATATTTTAAGTGTTACCTTGTCATAAGTAGAGTATACTCTAGTCTGCAGGAAAGTTAATTACATCCAATTATAGTGTAATTGTTATCTAGCAATGACAAGAGAAGACTAGAATAGCTTACAACATGCTTAAAATAGAATTATTGCTTTTACTGCAAATTCTGATGAAAGATGGTGTCCCATGATTCTGGATATCACATTAATTCAGAAACTATGATAAATATCAATGCTGCACAGGTTGAGCTAATAGCAATTTATATAAAAGAATGCCAGGTATTGAAATAAATTCAAAATAATTATACTTAGATTCTACCAGAAAAAAAGGAACTTTAAATTCACCTAGGGACTATTTCCTCCTTGAAGCATTCCTTGAGTCCCAAAGCCAACAAATCTCATCCCTTCCTTGGAATTTTCATAATGTTTTGTTAATTTGTATTAAAGACACTGGATCATATGTCTTCTCTTCCCCCACTATACTAAATTCTTTGTAGATAGGGGCAGTGTCTCATTTATCTTTTATCTTTCCTGATGCTTAGACTATAGTGGGCACTTAATAAAATGTCTGTGGAAATGATTTGAAATTATCTAATTGACCTTTTTAACCTCATGGAACTCCCAGAGACCAGCTCCCCCTTTCTACAATCTAATCCTTGACACCACCTTAGCCACACACACAGAGAAGGTCATACTCTTGAGTATCCCTCACAGTTATTCCATGTTCTATTTTTCCTCTGCCTCAAGGCTTCCATCTCCTCCTGCCCCAACTTCATTTTTTATTGTTGCTTTGGCCCCAGTCCCTTCATCCATCAGTTCTTTCCCAGTCCATTACTCCTGCACTGATTACATACCTTTCTTCACCATCTTGAACTTGTGGTATATCCGCATAAGTTCTAAGTAAGCATCTTTTTCTAAACCAATTTCTAATCTGGAATCCTTTGCCCACTTGTCCATCAATGGTTATGTGTTGCCATTCCCTGGTCCCGGATTATTCTCATTATCTACTTCTTTTATTCAGCTAGAGGAGATGGCAAAATTGTGATTAGGAGATCCACTAAAATCTTATACTTTCTAATCTCTATTGGCTCCTCAATGCAACAAGTAAACTCCCCAGTGAGGGATATTCCAAACCTCCTTTTGCTTCGCACCATCTTTCGAGGATAACTTCATATATAGTCAGATGAAATCTCTTTTATTCCTATTTCAAAATAAGAGGTGGCTCCTGCCCCAGACCAATCCCTCTCCATACCACCTTGATTCCATCCTCCTCCTTCTCCAACATTCCTTCCCTCTTAATTTTTAGTTCTCCCTATCTGCTGGTTCCTTTCCTGATGTTTTCCTGCTCTCCAGTTCTAGTGCTTTGACATATTCTTAAATGCTAATCCCTCTAGAGTTAAAAAAAAATTCTCACTTGACCCCACCCTCCACATTTCTCCACTACATTTGAGAAAGCCATCTGATTTAGGTAACTTTACTCCCCCCCCCCCACATTTGCTTCTAAACCTTCTGCAATAGGACTTTCAGAGTTTATCATTCAACTGAAACCTCTGGGATTTCTTAATTGTCAAATCTAATGCTCTTTTCTCATTGATCTCTCTTCAACCTTTGACACTGTTGTCCATTTTTTCTTCCTGGAGACCCTCTCTGTCCTGATTCTCCTAACACTTGGCTATTCCTTTCTTTTTAACTTTTTTTACTGGATCATCATATATCCTATGCCTCCAAAGGCTCTGTGCTGAGTTCCCTTCTCTTTTTCCTTTTTATTCAATGTTCTTACTTAATGATTTCATCAGCTCTCATAGTCTTGATGTCATCACTATCTACTGATTTACAGATTTATATATCCAGTCCTGGCTTCTTTCTTGAGCTCTAGTATCCACAACACTAATTGTTTTTAGGTTAATTTTGACCTATAGGTCTCCAGAGCCATCTCAAATTTAAATAATACCTAGAATTTAGTGTTATTTTAGTGAGGAACCTGGATAGATGGTGGATAGAGTGCCAGTTCTGGAGTCAGGAAGACCCAGGTTCTCATCCAACCTCAGACACTCACTGTGTGGACTCTGGGCAAGTCATTTAATCTTGCTTGCCTCAGTTTCCTCATCTGTAAAATGAGTTGGGGAAGGAAATGGCAGTATCTTTGCCAAGAAAATTCCAAATAGGGTCATGAAGTTTCAGATGTGACTGAAATGACTGAACAACTTTTGAACAGCAGCATCATTCTTCGGGGCAGCCATGACCGCCCTCTTGGTATCCTCCTCTCTTCCTCATTGTTGTTTCTACCTTTACAACATTCCCCCTTTTTCCTCCCTGAGCTCATTAGCTTCCACATTAGTTGAAAATCTCACCTTTCCTTTGGATTGTTTAAATAAATTGCTAATTGACTTCACTGTTTTGTTTTTTTCCCCCCACTCTAAACCAAAAGATGTCTGATTATGTCATTGCCTTTCATAGATACCAATGTGGTTCCCTGAAAACTCTTATGATCTGGTTCCCCACACAAGCTCTCTGATCCCTCTCTGGTATCTCCCTTGGTGTATCTCCCAAATCAGTCCCTTGGCACTGCCTGGACTACCCCATCCTTTGAAAGCTCTACTTCCTTACCTTTGCCTTAGTTTCCCTGGCTTTCTTCAAGCCTCAGCTTAACTTCCACCTTCTATAGGAAGTCTTTTCTGGTCTCCCCCAGTGGCTGGTGCCTTCTCTGTCCAATATAATTCAATAAATATTGATTTAGTTACATTAAGCACAAGGGATACAATTAATTCAAAGACAGTTCCTGCCCTCAAGGCACTTACAGTCTAATAGGAGGGAAACACAAAAGGAGGTAGAAAAGTGGGAATGGGTTGGGGGTAGGGAGAGATGACACAAGAGGGTGTCTGTGTTCTTATTCTATACAGTTGAAGAAAACAGGCAGGATAATAGAGGAGTGAATCCAAAAGTCCAGTTTCTGCCCTCTAAGAAGGCACTGGGAGGATCTAAACAGAGGGGAGAGGAGACTGAGGAAAGAGGTGCCAGTCGAGGCTTGAGTAGCCCCATGGTGCTAAGAAAGAAGAATCTTTCCAAGAATCTTTCCTGGAGACCAGGGAGGGAAGTAGATGCCAGGTGGAAGTACCTTTGGTCTACTCTCTAAATATCTTGCATTTTTAATTTTTATGAAATAAAAATAGCAGTTAGGTGGTACGGTGGTTGGACTGGAATCACAAAGATGAGTGTTTAAATCTAGCCTTAGATGCTTCCTAGCTGTGTGATCTTGGGCAAGTCATGACCTCTGTCCTTATCTATGAAATGGGGATAATAGCGCCTATATCCCTGGATTGTGGTGAGAATCAAGGGAGATAAATTTTGTAAAGCCCAAACATTAAAGTGGTATATAAACACAAGCTATTTATTAAATGATCATATTATTATTATTATATAATATTATGCTATTTTATATATATATATATGTATATATATATATATGTACCTAATTATTTACATGTGGTCCTCCCCATTAAAACATAAGCTTCTTTGTTGTTCAGTTGTTTTACTCTGTCCAATTATTCCTGGCAGTCATAGCTCATCAATCCTGGCAGTGGGGTCTTCTTGGCAAAGATATTGGACTGGTTTCATAATTTTTTTTTCTTCAGTGGATTAGGGCAAACAAGAGGTTAAGTGACTAGGGTCACACAGCAAGGTTGGATTTGAATTCTGGTCTTCCCAACTCTAGGTTCACTCTATCCACTTAGCTGCCCTTGAGAAGCTCCTTTACAACAGATTATTCTTCACTTCCTTTTTATGTTCAGTGCCTATTGGAGTAGCCGATATATCATAGTTATTCACTGATTTTTAAAAGCTTCTCTACTGCCCCCCCACACCCTATCAACTAACCAATAACATTTTATTTAGCACACTACATACATACTGATGCTGAGGCATACTAATACAAAAAAGCCAATTCTTGCCTCAAGAACATGCATACTATTGAGGTTGGGGGAGAGAGGGGTCAGAATCCTCAGAGAGAAAGATATACTCAAAATAGATACAAAGTGCTGTGGGAGACATGCTAACAATGGAAGAGAATTGAGAGACCTCTTGAAAAAGGTGGCATTGGGGATGCTAGGTGACACAGTGGATAAGAGCACCAGCCTTGGAGTCAGGAGGACCTGGGTTCAAATTTGACCTCAGACATTAATTACCTGTGTAACCTTGGGCAAGTCATTTAACCCCATTGCCTTGCAAAACACCAAAAACCAAAACGAAAAAGAAAAAAAGGGCGGAATTTCAGCAGAAACCTGAGAGGAGATGGAAGAGGGAGAACATTCTATGTAAAATTTCATTTTTCATTTTCTTCATACAAAAGACAGTCTTAAGATGTAGTAGGCATGATAAACAAGTAGCCCCACATAGGTGAACACAGTGCGTGCAGATCTGTAGAAGGCCTAGAAAGGTGGGCTAGAGAAGACTTTAAATACCAAAAACAACTTGTATGTTAACCTAGAGTTATGGGGGAGGACCTGGGCTTTAAGACTGATGCATTGAGACTATTTGGGCTATGGCAGTAGTCTAGGCTGCTAGGTGGCACAGTGGATAGAGTGCCAGGCTTAGAGGTAAGAAGACCTGTGTTCAAATGTGACTGCAGAGGGCCTGGGCAAGTCACCTAAGTCTGTTTTGAGTCATCTGTAAAATGAATTGGAGAAAGAACTGCCAAAAAACACTCTAGCATCTGGCCATAGATGTGACTGAAGTGACTAACACTAGTTTATTATGGGTACCTGAATTAGTATAGTTGCAAATAGGAGAAAGATGGATATTGAGGACACTGTCTGTAAAACTTGGCAACAAATGGGGCATAGGGGTCGAGTGAAAATGAAGGACAGAAGCAAATCTAGGGTAAAAATTGGGTAGTAAATCTGGTGAGATGAAGAATGGTGAAAATCACAAAATAAGGATATTAGGATGTGAGGTAGGTTTAGAGTTAGATTTTTAGTATGGTTTTAAAAGGAGATGCAGTGTGGTGACAACTAAGCTTGAATGAAATTGTAGGCTTTTTTGGGAAGGCCAAAGCTAAAAAGGAAAATGAAAAATAAGTTACCCAGGAAGGACTTCTGGAAAAGTTTTTATTAACTTAAAATTCCTGCATATTTTTCCACAATCATAAAGTGATGCTTTACATTTCATACAATTGGCAAAGGTCATGTTAAAATCCATCTGTCAGATTTCTTCAGTAGGTTGTAACACAAACAACCTCTTTTTCATTTACTTATTTTTTTTAGGCTGAAATTGATTATTTAAAAAAATCTAGTCTTCCTTCTGTATAACCTTTATAGGAAATGAAATCTAATACCAAAAATGATTCAATATGTCAACCTTCATTTAAGACACCAACAGAATACTATTAAATTAGAAAGCTAAATAATAAAGGGATTTTTTCCTAATTAACCAAATGCATGAGATGTGAAGCAAATTATGTCTTTGATTTAGAAGTCTGAACCCCAAAATCAAAAGTATCATGAAATAAACTATAATATGTAACAAAGACAAATTGGGGGGAGGGGAATGTAACAGCACAATAAGGGAGGATTCAAAGACATGCTAGAGACACAGTATTTCTTCCCCTAGTCTGAAAATCACTGACATAGCATTTCCAAATGAGTTGAAAGGTTGAAGTTTATTGATTAGATTGTTGCACTCAAATTTGCAGGAAATGGATGTTTTACAGGATTACATGTGCCAATATTTAATGTTTTTATCATTTTTTGAACCAGGGTTTGGCTTACCAAAACATACTACCTTTTTGTTTAATTATTCCAATGGATATTTATGGGGTCTTTTTTTACATGGTAGCAGATGGTTCTGAACAAGAAAAAGCTATTCTATACTTCTGATGTAACGGGAGAAAAAAAATGATTCCAATTGGATTTAAGTTTTTACAAGGTAATGGGGGTTAATTGTTAAGTATCTGAGGCCAGATTTGAACTCAGCTACTCCTGACTTCAGGGCCAGTGCTCTATCCACTGCACTACCTAGCCACCCCAGAATCATTCTTAATAAGATTTATTTTCTGAATTTGTGATCAGCAATTCTGTATTTGCTAATTTTATTGCTGGGTTTCATTAACTTTATTAGTGTGACACTTCTTCATAAAAACTTTTGCTCTAACATTTTGACTTTAATATTGCCTCTAGGTAGTCTCCTGGCTCTCCAGGTTATTTCTCCCTTAGAGAATGTAGTTTGTAGCTGTCAATTGTACAAGAATTCTGAGGGTCATATGCTAAAATGAAACAGTGATATCTTAAGATAGAAGAAAACTATTTTTAACATTGTGAATGTAAAGAAATCTAACTTTAGATTTTTATGTACAAATGCATTCCTAAACATTGGAGTCGATTTAATTCAATAAACAATAATGTAGCAACTCATTGCATGGCTTTGTGGTTAACATATATGATTCTGTTATTTTTGTCAATATATTGTTCATATAAGACTGATTTGCAAAATATTATAGAGATGAAAAACTTTAAAACTGATCATAATCATTTCACGTAAACAGAAAAAGCAAGCTAAAAAAAGTAGAGAGGGTGGGTTTGACATCTAACTAAACCAGATGATTCTGAAAGGTTTTCTCAATGAAACTAGAAGACTTTTCAAATGCTTCCAGATCCTTCCATTTTTTATGTCCTGTTTTAATTGGTAATGAGTAGAACCTCCAAATTGAGGCTCTACTAACTTAGGATATAATGCATTGTCCAAGCAACAATTTAAGAATTTTGAGAATTTATTGTTTAATAGCATTACATTTTAGTTACCTATTTTGGTGTTTTATTCAACTCCTAAACTGTAAAGTTTCATGAAGGTAGGTACCATATGTTTATCAAAGTTTTTATCTCTCCCATAGACAATCCAGTTGTATGCAAAGAAATGGAGGTCTAATATAATTTGAATGAATAAATGAAAAAAAATTGGGGCCAATGTCATTACCCTGGCTGTCTCATTTGTGATCATAATGCAATAAATATGAACACTGCAAAATGATTACAAACGAGGTAAACCAAGGTAGCAAAGACAAAAAGTGCAATCTTTTAGGCTGTGTTCTAGGGCTAAGAGAATGAGATTGTAAAGACTGGGGGGGGGGGGGGTTGATGTCAGAAGATCCTACTTAGAATCCAGTCTCTGCTATATTTGTGACCT